>NW_008238447.1:1581286-1695539 GCF_000691975.1 Corvus brachyrhynchos | reverse complement strand
CCAGGTTTCTCTCCACAGCGAGAGGTTTTATTATTTAGCATTATTATCCTTTTCCTGTGTGTTTATTAAATAAATATTTTTTTATCTCTTTCACTTTCCTCCTGATGGCTTTTCTTGGTCTTAAAATCAAGAGTCAAACATGGTTAGAAGGAGAAAAGGGATTTTACCTTGGTGTTTATTTTGAGGATCCTTAGGTCCACATGTCCAGGTCAAATGCACTGAAATGCACCCCACAATGCACCCCCAAAAGATCTGATATAATATTATAGGTGTTACTAATTAGCATATCTATCAAAAATTCCCCAAAGAGAGGCTTCAATGAGCCCCCCTCCCCAAGGAACCTTCCCCTGGTTGATTCTATCTTAGTTTCTGGCGTGTGTTCTGGAGAGGACCTTGGGGTCTGGGGCACACTGATCCCTAAATACAAAGCTTCTAAAATGTTTAATCTCTCAGCTTGACAAACAAGTCTAAGAATGTAGACAGAAAGCAGTAAGAATACAGAAGTTGTAAAAAAGGTATAACAAGGGTATAAAAGAAAAGGCAAAAAATCTTCATGGCATCACTCCAAGGAAATTTTTTTTTCCCGAACCTGGTGGTGGGGGGGGTGGTTGTAACCTGCCTTCTATCAGAGGATATTTTCCTCCAAATTTGTCCAAACCAGCACAGGGTGGTCGAAGCTTTATGCCACAACAGGACTTGAAGGATCACTAATGCTGATTAAAAAGAGGCCCACATCTGTTATAGGACCATGAGTTTCCACCTCTTGCATGTACTTGATGCTAAGTAATGCTCTGACTGTGAGGAATAGCTCTTTTAGAAAAATTGCAGTGATTGCAATGGTGGTTGTTTTTTCATTCAGGCTTAAATATAATGGATGCAGTCATCATGTAAAACCATGGATTTTCTCTGCAATGATGAATCACTCAGTCATGGAAAACTAAAACTTGTTCTGCACAAAAATTTACAACCAAAATGAATCAATAAAATAGCAGCAGAAATTTATGGAAGATTATAGACCAAGTTAAGATTGAAGCCATTATTGGACACAATGGACTGGTGATTTGGAAGAGCCAGCACGGATTTATCAAGGATAAATCAAGGTCTGACTAAGCTGGTTGATTTCTATGATGAAATGGCCAGTGATGTGATAAAAGTGGTGGCAGGGAAGGGGGCAAGAACTACCAGGAGTGGAGTATTGTGGTGTAACATCCGGGCAGACAGTATTCATACCTCACCTGCCTCAAGAATAACTTATCTTTTAACTACAGTTACTCTCAGTAATCAGGCAGAATGCACAGCAGGGGCACAATCAAATAAATTATCTCTCAGGAAACCTGCTCTGGTTTCCTTGAACAAGGGTTGTAAGTAGATAAAGGGCTGCTCCAAAGTACACATAGCCCTGCCTGTGCTGTTAATAGCACTAAACTATAAATCTGAACAGTATTCTAAGCATAAATGATTCTTGAACACCCGTTTTACTCCATATATCCAAGGTATTATATTTTCTCTTCGTGAGAGTCCTTGGCTGGCTCTAGCAGATCTGAGCTGAATGGACTTTAGCCATAGACTGTGAAAATGAAACTTCCTAACAAAATGCATTGGAAACAGGGATATTTCCAAAGCTGGGGCACCACGTTTTTAAACATCAGGAAGGTGTGAACCATTATAATCTAGACAAGGTCAGGAAAAAAAAAAAGATGCTTCACAAGAATGTGCAAAAGGAACACACTTGCACGTCTTCTTCCTAATTAACTTTTGACCGCTGTGGATAAACATGGATTTTGGGACCTTTAACAGAGGGCAGAACTGGGAGGAGACAAGATTAAAACATTGGTTTGTGTTGGAAGTTAATGATTCTTCTACCAAGTACCAGCAGAGCTTTGCTTAAGGAGCGAATACTCTGACTTTTGAGCATTTATGTGATAGTATAACTGCTGTTGTTGTGGATGCAGAACCTAGGTAGGAACCTCTTTAATATTCTTTTTGTTTGTCTTGACTTTAAAATGTTGCCATTAGTGTTTGCAGCTATTGAACACGACCTGTGTGCTACCAGTTGCATTTGCTGTAGTCGGTAACACCAGTGACAGTCCTGGCGAAAGTGTCATTGCTTTAATGATGGCATTATGCACCGTATGTGTGTCTCTGAACTGTAAGCATTGTATGTTGTGGACAATGCAAGCAGCATTGATGTCTGCACAGCTCTGTGATACTCACTTTTCATATTAGGTGAACTTAAAAGGTCTTGTTGTGATTGTATTTAAAAATCAGTGAGACAATTGGATTAGCACTGCAGTTAGTGTAAATCATTACAGTTCCATAAATTACTGGAGGAAATGTGGCTCTTGATTTGCCATTTGCTCTTCTACTGGGTGATGTCACAGTCCCTGAGAGTGTAACTGTGGTGATAATCAGCCCAAAGACTTAGACTGTCTTTGCTGGATTCTTAAAGGTCCTCAAACATCACTATATTTTTCTTTTATAAGAGTCTACAAAACCAGCAGCAAACTGGTGTCTTGACCTTTGTAAACTAATTACCTGTTATTCATGCTGAAGTTTTTTAACTTATGTTCTTATTTATTATAATTTGCATATAATTAGGGGGTATAAAACAAAGCTGGTGGTTTTTTTTTTTATCCAGTAAGGAATAGATCTACTGAATAGGCCCAGAATTAGGCCATGGCCCCTATAAGATCATGTCCCCTGAAGCACTGAATAAATCTGCACCTGTCCTTTGCAAGGCTGGCTGTATTCACTCTGCAATTGAATTGCAAGTTGCTGAATGATTTCCCATGATGTTGTGGAAGCTGTCTGCTCCCAGCAACACAAATAATCCAAACTGATTGTTGGTTAAGACCCTTGATTTTTCCACACCCAAAGTCGTTCTCAGAAGAGACTGTATTGAGCATAAAATCAAGTGAATTTGTCAAATGTCCTAAAAAGTGAACTGAGTGTTAAATTTCATCTGTCTGTACCACTTAGAAGTTTTTAGTGGATTTTTTTTTCTTTTTGCTTGTTTTTTGGGAAGAGGTTTGTTTTCTTCCCCTAAGAATAAAGACAGGTTAATTTTTGTTTGGGTTGATTGACTACCTTAACAATACCAATACCTTACTTGCCTGATCTTGTCTTTCTGCAAATGCAACTCTCTCAGATCCCTATTACAGAAGAGTGGCTTGTGCAGGCAAAGAATGGTAGTTTTAGAGAACTCATATTAGTGAAAGGGCACATTTGGTGCAGAAAGCTTCATACTTTTGCTTTCATACTTCACACTTTTAACCAGACCCTTGATTTATTAAACATGGAAGGAAATGCTAATTGAAAAAAACTAAAATAGCAACTTTATCAATACTTAAAGTTATCGGGCTCAGCAGCTACTGTATGTTGGCATCAATTGTGAATTGACCTTTCATCTTTTTTTTCTAATGCTCTTGTGGCCTGGAATTTCCCCAGCCCTCATCTCATCCATCTCCAGCTGATATTGGTATAGGTCAGGGTCATCTGAGGGTGGGAGGAGACACTGCCAGCAGATTCTAAGTCATGCTGTACCTTTAAACCCTCAAAAAAAAGCTACTTCTCCTGTCCTGTGACCTGCAATGATATTGCATATTATTGTAGCCATCAATGTATCATAATTACAAGGAGGTGTTTATATCTTCAGGTTACACAAAGACAGGTGAATTTCAGAGGACCAGATGCTCAAAAGTATTTGTGTACCAACTTTTCCTGAGCACCAGTAATTTTATTTCGTAACATTTTTTGTTGGTAGCTGTGCACTCTTGGAGAAATCCTTTCTCTACTTCTTGTTCCTATCTATCTGAGTAGCCAAGGGGAAGGAGAAACTAATTTTTTTGGTCCTGATGCATGTGCTGACCCAGACTTACAGCACAGCCACAGAAGAGTTTGGGAAGTAGATATTAGCAGTGGGAAAGCAGATGGACCTTTTCCAGCATTGCAAAAGTTCATCCAACTTTTTTCAGCTGCATTCAAGCATATAAACCTCTCTTTGTGCGATTTGTTCCCCCTCTCTCTCTTTTTCACCCTTTTCTCAAATGAGGAGAGTATTGTGAAAGGTGAAACAAATCAGATCTTCTGAGCTGTGATTTCTGAGTTCTGACTTCAGGGCATTAATTTCAATTCTCTAATAGAATATGCAATACTCCTACTTGCAGATCTGAAGATTTGCAGATGAAGATTGCTTTTTTCAAGTGACCCATTTTTTTCCAAGGGGTTCTGCAGTGGCTTCTGGATCGTCCTTGAGAAATCTGTTCTGTTTGTAGTAGGAGTTGCACAAACAGGCAAGTGTTTTCATTCTTTAAATAAACTTTGCAAACAGATATCTAACTTCCTCAACAGCTTTTCCCTGAAGTGTATTTTTTAGCTGTTATCCATCACTCAGATACAGAGTTTTAAAAAGCTGAGGAAAAAAAAAGAAATATTGACCTATTCATTGCAATAAACCAAAACACAACTTAATAACAAAACAAGGCTTTCAGCACTAAAACATTATGATGTATCAAAGGATGTATCATTGTCTATGGCTACAGGAAGTTTCTGAGGGAACTGGAGCACTTCTGCTGAACTGCTGAGTTGCAGATCATTTCATGCATCTGGGCATATAGACAGCACTCTGCAAACAGAAAGAGATCAGGGATACCCTGCGTATTATTGCAAGAGGAAAAAAAACCATGTAATATTCTTACAGGAGGCCAGTTAGCTGAAATAATAAATTGTTTTGTCACTAAGAATTGTTTCCAACAAGCCAGTGAAAAGGAATAAATTGGATGGTACAGTGCTGCTACAGATTTTACCAAATTGACGACTGAATTCTAAGCCACATGGCCTGCAAATTTAGAGCTTCCTAGGACTCCCTGTACTTCAGCACTGATGCTTTGTTGACCCTTGTACTTTATTTTTGGACAGAGACTTTGTCTCTTACTCCTCCATCAAAACTGCCTTTTTAGCATTAAAAGACAGGACAAGGTAGAAAGGGGGGTGCTCATGTCTCTTAAAAAAAAGGTGTCAAAACTAGACACTTCGGGATTTAAACAAATACACACTTTGAAACATACAAGTCGTTGAGTCAAATAATTTTCCATAGAAAGGTTCAGTTTCAACATCTCCACATTTTCCTATAATTAGTTTCACCAGATTCATCAGAGAGGTCCTTAAGCAGCTCTATTTTGGCATATGTGCTTTTGTATTTATTACTGTTTTCTCTTGAGTTCAGATCACTCAGTAAAGAAATCAGTCATGACAGCGGAAACCAAACCCAGCAATGTCAATGACTCAAATCAGGAAGCAGAACCTGACCAGCTTTTGGATGATGAAGGAAACAAAATTCCACCAGTCAAAAAGATTTCCTCTCCCACTGGATTGAAGGTTTGGTGCCATAGCAATATCACCATGAATTACCATTGTTATCTGTTAAGAAATGTTGTTCAAGATGTGACATGCCAAATTCCTTCACTCCTGCTCCCCCTATCTTTTGTGGAACTGGATACGCACTAGAGGTACAGGGGATGGTCAGATCTTATCTTTTTTCTAAAGAAAGTAAAAATTCATGATCTACCATATTTACTCATAAGTTACTTCAAGTGGAAGACTTGAACGAGCCTCAATTAGGTGCCTACAATGCACTTGCCTGGAGGTTGCTGTCACCACCATTCTTGTAGGGTCAAAATAAGGCGAGGTGAACCATATTTCGTCAAATGTTTTGTGGCTGACCTGAGGATTGCATTTTAAAACCCAAACTACCCCAGTAATTTTTGTTTGTGTTTTCATGCTTATCAGCAGTTTGTGATTGCAGCCAAACCCTCTGAGAGCACTGCTGGCATAAGGCACGAAGGGTGATTCTTGGATTTTTGCCAGTCAAGCTCAGGAAATATAGAACATGTCAGGAAAGACCCCACACTTGGAGATTTTTCTCTTCATTCCTAACAAAAAGAGAGTAAATACACCAATTTTCAAGCTTTTACTTCCCAGATTGGCTTCATTTCTTACAGTGGATAGTATTGCAATGTCTATACCTATATTTACTTTGTTTAGTTACCCAAGTTTCTGTTGTATTGGAACTCTTGCCCAGTGAGCAATAAGTCTATTTGGTTTTTAGACTATGTGGAAATAGCTGGATAATATTTAAACAAACTTAAACATTTTACCAAATAAATCTTTATTTGCAAAAGCCACAATGTGTGTTGGTGGAAGAAACAGTCAAACTACAAAGAGTATTAAGCTTTTCCTTGTGAGATATATGGTAAATAGGCAACATTTCAAAATATATCATATGACACGGAGATGAACTCAATCAGTCACTACCACATTCCTCATACTGATGTATCATAAAAACTGGCATAAAGCCTTTATTTTGATGCCATATGACTGAGCTAGAATCAGTTATGAATTGGCCTAAAATAAGGGACGCATGACCCAACCAAAAGGTAATTTGGGTTAAGATGTAACTTTGCCACTGCAATTGGAGTAACAAATATATGTAATGATGGTGATTGTTCCACACAGCTTTAAATATATTTGATCCCTCTGTGACCAGTTTTCCTGCCTCTACCTCCCATTTTCTGTCTGAATCTTTCTCCAGATATTTCTGGCTGCTCTGTCATTCAGCTACTTCAGTAAAGCTTTGTGTGGTACGATAATGAAAAGCTCCATCACTCAGATTGAACGAAGGTTTGACCTGACGTCATCTACTGCAGGTTTCATCGACGGGAGCTTTGAGATGGGTAATGGACATTCCCTAACATGCAGAAAACTGCTCAGAGAAACATGAGACAGCATCTGGCACTAATTCTGGTTCATTACCTTGCAGGTAACCTGCTGGTGATTGCATTCGTAAGCTACTTTGGAGCTAAGCTTCATAGGCCAAAAGTAATAGCTGTGGGATGCTTTACTATGGCTTTGGGATGCTTTTTATCAGCAATGCCTCATTTCTTCATGGGATAGTAAGTACTAATCATGGTTAATTTGGGTAACCTAACATTGGAATTGCATTCTGCTTTCTGGTTTTTAAATGAAACTTGGTCTACATTTAGCCTTAGATTTCCAAAGGCCTGTAGAACCTCACTTCCATGTGCAATGAAGCACACGTGACACACACACACATTACTATTGTGATGGTGACTGTTCATTTAAAAAATACAGCTCTTCTGAAGTGAAAGTTCAACTCCTGGAAAAAATGGGACAATCACAATGCTTTAGTTTCCACTCAGGCTTGTTCAGAAAGGAGGCAAAGAAGGAAATTATGCTAGAGCCTGCAGACGGATCAGTGCTGGTAGAACTCATACTAGGTTTTTTCCTGATCCAAATGCACATGCCTGGTTAAACTGATTTTCTGTATCTGGTTAATTTTTATTCATTTTCTGCAGGCTCAGAGAATTACTGCATTATACTTGTATGTGCTAATGTTTCTAGCCATAGCTTGGGCACAGGGATAGCTAATAGAGAAAGACATATTTATGTTGATTTCTTAAATATATAGGAATATTTTTAGGTATACTAGTGCAAAAAGAAAACTGAGTAATGCTTTCTTTCATGTTAGTGGATCTTGCAGACTTTTCATCAGTTTTTCACTCTTTAAGACAGACCATGTATCATACTTGTCTATGCTAGGCAGCTCATGAACATGGGCCTGAAAATTTGTAGAGCTTCTCTGCACTGTCTCTCCTGATGACTGCTCTTTGTTTCAACCTGAAAAATAAGCCTGCCTGGTCTGAGACAGGGCAGCTCCTTGAAGCAGAATGTGTGCTTTACCATGTTGTTCTGCCAAAGCTAATTGTACTTTGCCTCTCAGCAGCACTTGTTTCTGGGAAAGGGATCATGCTAAAGCAGCTGAACTGACCAAATGTATATCAAAGATGAAAAGGGGACCTTTGCTCAAACTCAAGACATTCTTCTTCTCCTTGGCTGTCAGGTCAACATGGGGAGTTTACTTGGACCTGGCCCTAAATTTAGACACCAAAAATTCAATCCCATCTGAAATACTTTCACAAGCCCTTTTGTATTTTCCAGCTTAAAATGTTATGCCTTCCAGACAGAGAATTCTAAGTCTTATTTGTTCTTCATTTTAGTATTTCAGTTTTCTAAAATGTTCTTAAATAATCTTATTTGCTCCTTCAGTAGCACTTTGAATTGATATTTAATCAAAGATACGTTTCTCTTTAGGGAAACAGCAGCCAAATGGTTCCAGCCCTACCACACTGGTGTTTCCCCAGTGAGCACTGTTTCTAAACCTACTGTTGTGTGTTTGCAGCTACAAGTATGAGACAACATCACATACGGCTTCTTCAGCCAACTTAACCACCAGCATAAATCCCTGTTCCCTACATCAAGATGTGAATGACACTGTCCTGGAAGTTTCGCTATCAGGTAAGGAACTGTAAATGAAAGTACAAATACAGGAGCTTGTTTTATCCTTGGTTGCAAGGATTCAGTTACCCAGGACCTGGAGCTGGGGAGTGGAAGAAATAGGACATGAAACTGCACAGAGTTTAACAGAAATAAATGGAGATTCCTATTATCCTCCTTACAATATGGAATACAGCTGTTCTATGTGTTCCTTGTATGGGACACAGGTAGAGAATGAGCCAAGTTCCTCTTCTTTGCACCAGAAACCATCTCAAACTTCTCACATTAAAGATACATTATATATGCCAGGTAATATATTTATGAAAATATCAGTAAGTTATGTTTTTTAATGAGCATTTTTTCTGATGGGTGATACTTACCTGTATTTTTAGAAATCAAATGCAATGGAGGAAGAAGAAAGTGTTATTAAAAGATCACGAAAAGTTATAATGGGGTTGACAGCATTTCATTTATCTTCCATAAGGAAAATGTTCTTAATGCCTTGAATTCTAAGCTATAATCATTTAATGCGCTACATTTCCTGTGATGTTTCACTGTTTCCCATTCAAATATTTTATTACAAAGGTGTTAACTCTCATCTGCAGGCTGTGAGAAGGAACCATCATCATATATGTGGATATATATCTTACTGGGAAACATGTTACGTGGGATTGGTGAGACACCAATAACACCACTGGGCATCTCTTATCTCGATGATTTTGCTAAAGAAGAGAATGTTCCTGTGTATGTAGGTAATCTCAACATGAAGTAAACTGAGAGAGTCATAGTATAACAGGTTGATCACCCTCTGCAGAAGACAACATCCAGCCATTAGAGGGTACTAGCATCTGCTTCATTGTATTTTCAGCATGTTTGCACACAATAGCCATGATGGGCCCAATGTTTGGTTTCCTGTTGGGATCTCTATGTGCGAAACTGTACGTGGATATTGGATTTGTGGATTTAGGTAAGCAAAAAGGAGGAAAAGTGAAAGTAAGCTAATACTTGTTCATAAGAAGTTCATATAAACAGTTGCATATGTTCTCATTATATTAATTATATTCATATATTTTATATTTTAATTATATTTATTTAATTTTTTAAATTGTATAATTTATTAAAATTTTACTGAATTACTAAAAGCTTTTAGAGTGAAGACAGAATTAGACTGAGAGCATATTTTAGAACTGTCCTTTAAGATTAAAGGATTGTAATACACACTTAACTCTATTAGTACCAAGAACTCTCACAGAACCAAGATTTTTTTCTAAACTTGAATTTTAACAAAAAGATTCTGCTAGCGCAGTAGCTTTACAGTTTGGGGGAATTATCCACCCATTCCACTGAGTATTTTACATTATTTACATTTCACATAGTTTTTGCAGCACATTATACACTTTTTCCCACCCCTTGCTTATTCAGATGAAGTGAAAACGTGTGTAAGTATTGACATCTGCACAATGCCAGAGGGGACATGGCAATCCCTGTAAGTGGTGGCTGTGGTCCTTCATCCTGTTCCCTTTCAGTGATCTTGTTTTTCTAGCAGGACAGAGAAGTTTTCAGATGTTCAGAATCCTGTAGTTACACAGGTGAACTATTTTGTCTTTGCCTTCTGTTAAGCCAGTGTTTGATTTTATTTAAGAGTAAAGACAGTGAGCCAATTCCAGTCATGCTAGGAAAAGTCTTGTGAAACATGCCAGAATTAACAATCATAAAAATACAACCAGCTGCTCTCATCTGCCTTGCAATCCATTTAAAGCCGTGGCTAATTTCGCTGACACTACAGAGAATGTCCAGTTGCTTGTTAGTAACCTACACAATTCAGGAGAGCAGAGGATGGTCTCAGGAGAAAGGTATCAGCCTAAAAAGCACACCACACTTGAGGCCTGTCTGCCACCCCTTTGGTTTCCCACGTGTTGGGTAAGGACCTTGGTGTTGCCATGTCTGCCACAAAACATCAGTCAGTAAAAGGTGTAGAATGGCAGATAAAATAGCACTGGACAAACAGGAATGGCTTCAAACCCAAAGAGAGTAAGTTTAGATTAGATGTGAGGAAGAAATTCTTCCCTGTGAGGATGGTAGGTCACAGGAACCAGTTGTCCAGAGAAGATTTGGATGCCCCATCCCTGGAAGTGTTCAAGGACAGGTTGGATGGGTCTCAGACCAACCTGGTGTACTGGAAGGTGTCCCTGCCCATGGCAGGGTTTTGGAACAAGATGAGCTTTAGGGTACCTTCCAATCCAAAACAATCTGTGATTCCATAACACCATTCAGGGTATGATTCCTGATGCTTTCACTGCATGGATCTTCCCTCATTATTGTTGGAAGTCAGACACTATAAAATGTAGCTGTCATAGCAGACAAAGGTTGGGAAGGTTCAGCTTCTTCACTGGGGTAACTTGTGCCTGTTTCCCTCATTTCTAGGGAGCATCACTATCACCCCACAGGATTCCCGCTGGGTGGGAGCATGGTGGCTTGGCTTTTTAATAGGTGGAGCAGCCAGTTTCCTATCTGCTATTCCATTTTGCTTCCTGCCAAAGAGTCTGAAAAAGCCAGAGAAAGCCAATAAGGACAAAACTTCACGTGGTCTCTTGGAAAACATGGGTTCCTCGAGGAATAAACTTTCTCCTGAAAAAACTAAGCCAAGGAAGTGGTCAGTAATGCTGAAAGGCAAGTGTTTCTCATGTTGAATAAATGTGAAAAGCAGTAGGCAAAACACACATAGGGAATGTAACAGTTCTGCAAAACATTTTGCCTCCCCTGCACTTCCATCTAAACCAGGCAGCTATCTCCAGGAAAGGAAAGATCCACCAAAAATTATTAGAAGTAAAAGGACTCTGAGGTTCTGCATGCATCACCTGCAATAAATCATCACCTGAGAGGCACCTACCTCTAAAATTTTGTGCTGGAAGAAATTTGAACAGTAGAAAAGTGTTTCTGTATTTGAATATAAAGGAAACAATAACGGCTCCTTTTGCAATATGGAAAGACAAATTATTCATCTGAGAGAGTTCATGGAAACTCTGAAGCATATTGGTACCTGATGAAAATACATCAGGCTTGAATAGCTCTGGTTGTGCAGTCCTTAGGCCACAAAAATGGTGGAAAGGTGATGGAAAGAGGTGACTTTGCTTCATTTGTCAAATTTTTTGTTTAGATCCCAGTGCAAGACACTGGATATCTCCACCAAGGCAGTTTGCACTTAGCCTTGAGCCTGTGATAATATTCATGCAAGCTGAACAAGTCTGTGCTGTGTGGAGCCCTTCAGTCTTCATGTACATATCTCAATAGAGCACCCAGGCCTTAACCTATACTTCTGTCTTCTTTTAGGATTCTCTTCCTGTATCTCAACCTCTGGTGTTTTTCAAGAACCTGATTTTGCTTTCAGATACCCTCATGCAAATGAAGATCAGTACAACCTGCACTTGGACAGCTGAGAGCAGAACCTTGCCCTAAGTTTTGCGGGTTACTCACCAGTAATTATGCCATGCATCTTTCAATGCCCACTCATATGTCCCTTTCTTTCAGATTTCTATACCTCCCTGAAAAAAGTATTGGGTAATCGAATGTACTTTACGTTTTTGTGTTGCTCACTGTTACAGTTCAGTGGTTTTATTGGTTTCTTCACTTACAAACCAAAGTATATGGAACAGCAGTATGGACAATCTACATCCAAATCCAACTTTATAATAGGTGAGTTACACTGTGCAAGGACTGCTTGTGCTGTAAGGAGTGCATGAGGAAAGGTTCTCGTGTGTTTTATCTGGAGCTGAATTCCTTGCAGAACAGGTTGAAGTAAATGGTGGTGTGACCTGAACCTAAATTATAAAAAACACGGGTTGTGTGCTTATGGGACCATAAGAAATTTTTAAATTATATTAACATTACATTGCATTGATACTATATCTATAGCAAGGGCACCCCAAATATGCAATGAGTGCTGTGGGGAAGTTTTAGTTGCTGAAGCATCTAACAAGTTCCTTGCAATGGAAGTGGGTTTGGAGGGTTAGGCACTTCAAAAACAGCATATGCAACCCAGGGGTTGGACTGAACACAAACCTTCCTGAAGTCATAACAGACCATGAAGCTGCCAGGGACAAACTAAGGACAGACTTTGGCTCTTAAGACCATAACAATTCTTTAATTCTAACATTCCCCTTCTATAATCTCTTTCAGGAGTGACATCCTTACCTCCTGTGAGTCTTGGAATTTTCCTAGGAGGACTTATAATGAAAAAGTACAAAATGGGCATCATTAGTGCAACAAAGTTTTCATTTACCATGTCATTTTTGGCCTATGCCATCAGTTTATTGCACTTTTTTGTTGGCTGTGATAACTATGTGGTGGCAGGGATGACAGTGTCCTATGAAGGGTGAGTATAAAATAGAAAAGATTGTGGTTTTCTCCATAGTTCTCAAAAAATGTACTGTGACATCAAGGCTAAAAGAGAAACATGCTTTTGCAATACTTGAGAGAAAGTGAACACTGCCACATGTCATTGGGGTAGTTTTGTTGGTCAGCAGAGTGTCAGCGTGACAAAGCCCAATGCTGGTTAAAGATTAATTAGGAATTGCATCATTAGCAATGTAGGTTGTTTTGCTGGGGGAGGGTGGGGGTATTGCTGTGCAGTGTTTTCACTAAGAATGTAAATGGTGGACCAGGGAATATGCTTAGGGAGCACTGAGATGAAAAAATGGCAAGCTCATAAGCTTAACTTACCTAGAAAGGAGAAGATGAGGGAAGACATCCCTTTTTGCTAAATACACAAAGGAGGTCTGAAAGCAAAAGAGAATACTGCATTCTTCATATCCTCCATGAAAAGTTAGGCTAGGCATTAACAGAGGAGTATTTTTTAAGTACAGCGATCAGGAGATCTGGTTTCTGTCACTGGTGCATTTTTACCAACAGATAAAGATATTGTTGATAGGACTGTGGTAACTGTTGCTAGCTCTAAGTTCAATTAATTGACCTCTCCCTCCTTTCTCTTTTCTGTCTACACCTGTCAGTAAAATCAGTAGAAATGCTTTTATTTGTTTTAAAATTCTCTATAATCTAGTAATCACTTTAATATCAGTGCAAGTAGGATGGAATCTCAAACAGACCAATAGAGATGTAGATACTCAGCTGTGAAAACATGGCCTGGGCATATGAAGGGGGTTTCAGGACAGCAACGCTGTCACAGAGAAGGGACTTTGCTGACTTCAGCACTGAATTAAAAATTTCTTACACTTGTCTGAACTTAACTTCCAAGCAACCCCATTCCATACCACAAAAATTCCTTGTTTTCTGAGTGCAACTCTCACTGCAAATGTGCCTCCAATGTGTGGGATCCTGTGTGTGGAGCCAATGGAATCACCTATGTTTCGGCGTGTCTGGCTGGGTGCAAGACTTCCGAGGGACATGGAAAGAGCACAGTAAGACCCTGCTTTGGTTTCAGAGGTTTTCTACCAGCTTATTTTCCATGTAACATCAGGGACTAAGTAGGATAAAAAAACCAAAGTCAGTAAGGTATTTTTGATTTCTGGTTACAGAGAGCACAGAAAAGAGAGATGTCTCTGAGTTATTGCACATTAAGCAAAAAGTCCTACCTCCTTGTTGTAGATATTAACTTTAATCTTCTGTAGGTTGAAGACAAGAGGTAGAAACACACGAATCAGATAGGTTTCATGTTGCCTGAAGGTTGTCCATGCTTTGCCTTTCATAAACCTCATTTTGGCTGCCATAAGGTTTTACCTAACAGTAGAAGTACACTAAGATGGAGTAGAATCTTCCCTGATACTGATCATTAATGTTTAAGTATGAAAAATGGGTTAAGGAAAGGCAGCTTGTTTCCTCCATGTGAGACTCTGGGATGTCAGGATACTGCTTGTTTTTCTGGGTGAGTGATTTTTGCTTGCCATGGAATGCTGGAGGTAATGCCCATAGTCCCAGAGACAAAGCTCCAGTCATTGGGCTGTGCCATTTGCATGTTTCCTGATGCCAGGTGACCACTCCAGAACAGAAATGGTCTGGAGCTATCTCTTTACTCTGTTTTCTCTCCAACAGAATCCCCATTTCATGAGACACCTGCTTTGTGTCTTCCAGGTCTTCCATAACTGCAGATGTCTTGAAATCAACAGTTCATGGACAGGAAACAATTCTGCCACCTTGGGGCAATGTCCAAAAAGTGATGATTGTTCAATGAAGTTCATTTATTACACAGTAATACAAGTCATAGGTGGCTTTTGTTATGCACTGGGAGCCACTCCTTCGTACATGATTATGTTCAGGTGAGTACAGCTGGCTGTGTACCAAAGGTGGAGGCTTTCTAGTGAGACTTTCAAAGTCATGTTTTTTTCTTCACATTAGGGAAAAAAGGACTTTCTTGCTCATCAGGAACTGTAGTGGTATGACAAGGAGTAATGGGTTCAAACTGAAAGAGAGAAAGTTTAGGTTAGAAGAAAGTCTTCCATGTGAGGGTGGTGAGGCCCCGGCACAGGTTGCCCAGAGAAGCTGTGGCTGTCCCGTCCCTGGAAGTGTTCAAGGCCAGCTTGGATGGGGCTCTGAGCAACCTGTTCTAGTGGAAGGTGTCCCTGCCCACAGCAGGATGGTTTTGGAGTAAGATGATCTTTAAGGTCCATTCCAAACCAAACCATTCTGTGGTTCTATGGTGGTGTAATCAGGTTTTCCAGAACATGTCCCTTTTTTCTGCTTGGATTTTTAAAGTGCCATGCATTTGTCAGGATTTCTGGATGTGCAAGGAGATGGCAGAGGCTGGATATATAATGAATTCAAGATCAATGCCCATTTCTGATTCCTGGAGTGCAGTTCCCCACGAAACAGAGGAGCATATTGCCAGGAGGCTTTGTGCTGTCCAAGATGTGTCTTTGTACAGAGGAATTCTATTCAAGCACACAAAGATGCTGCACTAACCCTGCTACCTGCAACTCTTTTGTCTTAGGGCAATAGGATATTTCCCATTAAGTATTCCATCAAGTGAGGGAAATGTATGCCTGAGTGTGAAGGCAGTTGGAGAGCTTGTTTCAATAAGGTCGGGATAGACTCTGATTATGACTTGAAAACTTCACTTCCTTAATTATGCTTAGTGAATGGACTTGCCAGGAGCTTTTTGATGGAAATCAGTAGATTAATTCACCTTTTTCATACCACTTAACACACTTCAGCAGATGAAGGAAGCACTCTTCTTCCAAATCTTGGCTTTCCATCAACAAGAGTATTAAGTTCAGGTTATTTAATAGCAGTTTAATAGGCATGTCTAAGCTCTAAAGAGGCCAACACTTCTTACTTATCCATCTTTTTCCTTTTTTTCAGATGTGTTCAGCCAGAGCTCAAAGCTCTCGCAGTTGGTCTATACACACTCATTATGAGAATGCTGGGTAAGAGAAATCATTGCAGAGTCCAATCCACCTAGAGCCGCTCTTGCAGCTCGTAATCACCACTAAGAAAATATAAAGCTGATTTCTAAGAAGATGTCTTTCTTATGAAATCTTGTCACATTTTTGCTTGCCTTCCAGGTGGGATTCCAGCACCAGTTTATTTCGGTGCAGTGATCGACAAGACGTGCTTGAAATGGGGAAACACCAGCTGTGGGAAGCGAGGGGCTTGCAGGCTCTATGACTCCAATGCAAACAGGTGAAGCAAATTAGGGCACAAAACCCTCACTGTGGAAAGACATGCTTTGTTCTCTTACACTGTAGTGTGTGATCCACACAGAAACGCTGTGACTAACTCTGGGCTCAGCTTTAAGTCAGTCCAGAATTCCTGAAATTGAAAAATCTTAACATCAAATGTTAAGCTCTCAGTTTTTAGTCAGTTTTTATGTTGTGCAAAAGAAATTTAATATCCAGGACAGAGATGTCTGGAATGAGTTGTAATTTTTAATGTACTTAAAGCAAATTAAAAATACCTTGGACTTCAGGAGTTACCATAAACAGGAAAGTTACCCAAATTTACCTTATTTGCAGGTAGTTTGTTCACACTGATGAGAATGCTAACTTTGGGCATTGGCCACTTTTGAGAGAAAAGTCCATGCAAGAATATTGTACTGAGTAGCTGTAGGTGTTGGTGAAACCCAAACACTATCAGTCTCTTGGGGTAATGTTCCATAGATTTTTCTCAGTTTCACTCAAACGTCACCACTTCTGATGTGTATGGAATTTCACTTTGCAATTATCTTTCTGCAAGTAAAAATGTCCAGTTTGTGGTATCCTGCACAAAGAATGAGTTTTAATATCTTCCCCTAAGCTTTTTTTTTTGTATATACTAGGACCTTAGCAGCCATTAAATTGATTTTCTTCAGTGTTTTTGAAAAATTCAATGGCCCAATCCTCTATGCTCTGTCCCACAGGTATGTCTTCCTTGGTTTAGCAGCAATTTTAAGAGGTCCTTCCTACTTGATTGGAATAATTTTTTATATATTGGTAAAGAAACACTTTCAAAATAAGAACTCCAGGCCTCTAGAGAATGGACAAGAAGATGCTGCTATGAATAAAGAAGACAATTGCAAGATCAAAGAACGTTTGCCAGGTTCTTCTGATGCGGAGAATGAATCCTCTATTTAGAAAGCAATTTAGACCAGTGGCATGTGAATCAGGTCAACTTCTTTCAGAAACACTATTCACAATGCTGTGAGTAACTAAATAATAAATAATAACACTGTAGAGAGAGTATAACTAATAGCAGAACTGCAAACAACAGCAATAAATACTAACAAACAAGTATGAAAGTGCCTTATGTGTACCTGGTTACCAGTAACAGAATGAGTTCCACAAACTGAACCAAATTCTCAACAGACAAAGAAAAACCTCCCTTGGCAGTTCTGACAGAGCCAGTCTGCTGTTTTTAGTGGGGTCAGGTGCTGCCAGAACATCCACATGCCAAAGGCCCACAAAAAGTGATCCTGATCCTGTATATGGAGATCCACGCAGTGGACTGACACAAGAGAGAGAAGCTCAAGGCTAAGAGCAGCTTTCTGATTCCATCAAATTCAATCAGAATTCACAGTAAGCCAAAGCATTTAGCCAAACACCTCATCTAATTGCATCATTGCAACTGGTTTTCATCTCAAAATTAGCAAAAGCTGTATTTTTCCGAGAAGAATTTTATCTTACCTGAGCTGAAAAGGTTATGCCTGCTTAAAAATACAGAAACTTTTTCATGAAAACAATTTAAAAAAAAAAAAAAAAGCCTTATAGTGGGGGAATTTTATTTAAAAATACTTTTTTTTCTAGTTAAGTGATTCTGAAACACAAGAATTACCCGTGGCTGTGTTGCGATGCCACGCAGTGTCCGGCAGAGGGCACTCAAACGACGGCGTTTCCCCCAGTGACTGTCGCAGCTATCGATTCGTTTTTCACACTCAGTTTTGGTTATTCCGGGACAAGTTCATCATCAGGCAGGAAAAACACTCATCCGTGTTTCCACACACCTTAAAATTCCCTCGGCGTGAGCCTTTAGCTCATATACTCAAAGCTGCTTTTGTTGGTTTTCTTTCACTGTACTCGCGTCACTTGGAGCTTGACAACTTGTTATTACTTTAAATAAAAAGATGAGCACTTGAGTAGCATTTCACAACAGGACGGCTGATACTTTAAAATAGATGCTCAGGGCTCAGTGGGATATGGTTAACAGGCATATTAGATAAAAAAAAACCCAACGTACATTGAGCAAAATGCTGAATTGTTCTGAAGTAAATGTTGTCTGTTATGACAGTCACTTAGCAGTGATTGCAGCAGCTGAACGGAGAAGAATGGGACTTTTTTTCCAAATGAAGTGATATTTACTGAAGGCAGAGATTCTCCATCCATCAAACTAGAGAAGTTCTTTATTCTTCTTTAGCCTGGAGAAAATGAGGCTCAGGGGAACCTTGTGGCTCTCTACAACTCCCCGACAGGAGGGTGTAGCCAGGGGGGTCAGGCTCTTCTCCCAGTAACCAGCAAGAGGACAAGGGAAAATGGCCTCAAGCTGTGCCAGGGGAGGTTCAGGTTGGACACTAGGAATAGTTTCTTCACAGAAATGGTCAGAATAGATGGCCCAGAGAAGTGGTGGAGTCACCACTCCTAAAAGAAGCACAGCAAAGGTGAGATGCTGTAAACTGCAAAATAAATTTACATTGTTCAGACCTTGCACTATGGGTGAGAAAAAAAACACAGGAAAAAAAAAAAGTCTTCTCCTAACTTGCTACTTTCTGTGCCTAAAGCAGGCG
Organism: Corvus brachyrhynchos; assembly: GCF_000691975.1. Taxonomy (NCBI): domain Eukaryota; kingdom Metazoa; phylum Chordata; class Aves; order Passeriformes; family Corvidae; genus Corvus; species Corvus brachyrhynchos. Next base: position 1,676,983 of record NW_008238447.1, on the reverse strand, counting down.
AGGGAATTATTCTTGTCTTTTCTATTAGTGCACAGAAAAACAACTGTGTGGAATCTTTCCCACATTTCAAGGAGTGGCTGATGTCCAAAATCAATACAGAAACAATTTTTGAGCTAAGTATGCTTTGCTTAAGGTGTTTCCCTTTTTTTTAGTATCTCCTCTTCAAGACAAAGCTGGAACACATTAAAAAAAAAAAAGAAGTGGTTTTCTAAGTCTTTCTAAGCAGTCCCCTGAGCTTTACGTCTGAATCAATGCAAAACATGAGAAAGGCTCATTGTTTTTTTATGTGGTGCTACAACCCCATGGATGTTGCCACAGTTTTATTCTGGAGTATTATCTACAGGCAATAAAATACATCAGAGGCATATGACACAGAGACAAAAAAAAAATCTGTCAGTTTTGTTTTGGTGACAAGGCATCTACTGATGCAAATCCATCAGGTGTGAATAATTTGACTTTGTCCAAGCTGGGAGGTGAACTCATTAACTGTCATCTAAAGCAGTGTTAAATATTATAGCTATTCTTTTTTTAAATTTCAGAATTTATCAGATGGATTTTTTGGCAAAATGCTCATCTGCCAAGCTTTATATCCAATGCAGCAGAACAACAGAACTGACTTTAGTTGCAAACAAATATATGCATTTTCCTCTCTAATAAAACTCTTGGAATTTAAAAGATAACATAAATTTAATGCATCAGTGTGAAATATGAAAACATAAGGGACAGCCTAGAGTTCTGTGCAAGCCCACCCTGAGTGCCCCGTGGGATAAGGGTCACAACCTGACCCTGTTGTGTTCAACTCACTTCAATGATAAGTGTCTTATATGCAGTGAGATCTCTCAAGTCTTTCAAAATGTCAAATTGTTTGCTGCATTCACCTGAAATCCTAGCAGTTATCAATTATTTTTAAAAGATACCTGCAATAATAGCACTAATTATTTTTCTTAGTGCTCCTTCTCATGCATGCTTTCTGGAATTCCTTACTTACACTAAGTACCTGCAAGTATCCATATTTTGTACTATTTCCTCCCCCCCCCCCCCCACCTTCTTGAAAACAGATTTTGAAGGAGAATTCAATAGCTGACTCATTTCTGAATCATCATTAATTTCAGCCCACTAGTCTTTTTTTTTAATCCTCATTTTAATACACAGGATTTAAAGTTGTTTGTTGTTTTCCTTGACTTCAGGAATGCATCGAGTTGGTTAAAAAGAAGCATTATGGAGGGTAAGAAACGCTTTTGCCATCCAGGTCTCACAAATGCCCTGTTTGACAAATCCTCCAGGGATATAGGAAATTCAACAGCTAGTTTTTAAGGTCATCCAAGCATTAGAAGGTCTGGAAGATGTGTCATTGGGTCAGTTGTCATTATCTCTATATTGATGACACCACTGGAGAAGGGATGCACTTTGCAGTCAATTTGAACTTGGAAAAAATGTCAGTATTGGCATGCAAAGAAACAGCAGGCAGTGTATTGAACAAATATGCTCCTGCTGATCCTTAAAAGGTTTGAGAGGACTGAACATTTCAACAAACATAGAACTGCAGAACAAAACTGATGTAGCAGCAGGTACTTAAGGAAGGATGGATGGGCCAAACTCAGAATAAAAATGCGTCAAATTGATGTATTACCTAAATTGTTCTATCTCTGAGAACAGATGAATTGGTGAAAACAGTTACCTAAACTCAGTGCAGAGAGCACACATGGGCAGTCTCTGCAAGACATCAGCTCTTAGGTGTTACACTGAAAGCTGAATTAAGAGAGCAAAAAAAGGACATGGAAATACAAGGAGCAGAACTTATTACAGTAACGAGACTAAATTGGTCCAACATTTGGTATTAACAATGAAAATCTGCAGATAATCCAGCCCAGTTAATACAAAAAAAGAGGACCTCTGGATAGGGACTGCACACAGGGCTAGGATTGTTTGTGTTGATGCTGGAGTGAGTTCCTGCACTGTGCAGCTTAAAATCCTGTTAAGAAATTACTCCCCTACTTGTAATCACCTCTTTCTAAGTTGATGCAACTTACCCTCTGCAGTGAGAGCTCAATGATCAGCATGCACTAGTTTTGTTCCTTTCTGCTGCTCCTCAGTTTTTCTCTCTGAAGATGTCTTCTGGGATCTACAGAAAAAAATGGAAATCATGGTATTTCCACCAAACTCTCCATTTGTATCTTCAGCTCTTAGGTCAGTCTCTGTCAACATTATGGAGTCAGAGAACAGAGAAAAACAGACCTGGAAATAACTATTATATATTACACATAAACATTTGAATGATCTGTCATGAGAAGAAGTGTTCTTTATCCGCCAAAACTTTGCTTGGAGCATCTGCTACCCTCAAGGCAGACATTTTTTGACACTGTTCAACACTGAAGTTGAACAGACTATCTGGGCATTTGAGATGTTCACATTCACTCCCTTACTCTGTTACAGTCTTACTTCTTCAGTCAAGAATGCAAGCTAGGTAAAATAACATTTTCCAAAGCACTTATAAAGCAGATTTGTAAGTCAAACTCCTAACTTAAAATTTGTCTTTCTGGTTTTCTTTATAATGGCACCCCAATGGATGCAGGCTCCAAAAAGGTTAACTCACATTCAATAATGAAACAGGACCGTGTCAGTGCTTTGAAAACTTCCATTTGTATGACTTAGATGACAGTAAACATACAAGAAAGTGAGTGCTTCAGGAAATACTTCCTACTTTAAAGAGATACAGCTTCAAAAATCAGGATGCTATATTATTTATTAACAGTTATTGAGATGTTCCCTCGTTCTGGATGAGCTTTGCATGTCTGAAAAATGATATTATATATAGCTTATAAGTATTTTGGAAACATTATTTTATCTGAAGTTCCCACCCTTTCATTTCTTGACTCAAGAGTAATTTTTGCCTGGAGACAACAGTTCTGGAAGTTTAGCTTTAATTCATTTAGTCTCAAATGACAGTAGTTATGAACATGCCTTTGCCTTTCAGTTTCCAGCACAGGGCTTTGGCCTTCTGTCCCATCACTTTCCCAGAATCTGTAGCAGGTGCCTTTTTCAGCACTTTAACAGGTGGCAGCTGGATTCAGTAGTTTAAGCTCACTCAGGTGTGATCATACCTTTGGCTGCAATATGAATCTCGTTTTGTATATTGTTCTATAACTTTATGATCTAGCCATTTTTCCAATCGAAACAAGGTCAGGTATTTGCAGGCTAAAGCAAATACGAGATTGGAACTGTCAGGGATTGTCAAACATTCATGATCTTAAAAGGGTTGAACCTGTTTGTGTGCTTGCTCTGAAATGACACTTAAAAACCCCTGAAAATTAAAAGTTAAAATGTTTTTGAGGTGTCCTGATTTTTTTTTGGTAAAGAAATGCTTTATTCAGTGAGCCTGCTGGTAGATTTTTTCAGACTTCTGAATACTAATGATTTTAAACTCAAAATTGTGACCCAAATTACCTAAAATAGGACACACAAAAATGAAAATCTTCCTCCAAACTTATTATCATATTTTTAATATGCAGATCCATACTTATAAGCATTGGTGGGAAACTTTTTCATAGTCTCCTACAGCAAATTCTTCTCTTCATTTGTAATTTTATTCATGTGCTGACGTGTTCCACTCTGCAAACCAGGTATCCTGATGAGCCATCCTCCAAATGATATAATATTGGATTTGGCCATTATAATCTTGTGTGATTCATACCTTCTACTGGCTGTGAAGAATAAAATTCTATGTAGAAATCTATCTACATGTTATGTTTAGAAGATGGTTTTCTGACCTGTGCACCTGCAGCTTTAAAAAAAAATGTTGAAGCAATCAATACAGAAAACCTGGCAGGACCTCTGAGATATTTCAGATCATATTACTGTTACTAATATTACTACTATAACCTGTTATTAGTGCTGGAGTAATATTTCAGGTTTCATTGGTCTTGTCAGTTAAGCCAGGACTCAGCACAAAGTCTGTGATTATGTGACCTAGTGTAATACTAATTTTAGAGGTAATAATATGTGACATCAGTGTTCCATTGATAAGATGATATTAAAATAAAGACGCATTCAAATATGATTAAGTCATTTATGGGTTTTGCAGATAAGAGCACTCATTCATTTATGCAGCAATATCTCCTACTGAGAAACATGAAACTCTTCTGATGATTTCCTACCTGGTGATTTTAGAGAAGAAAATGCTGCATTTTATATAAATGCCTTATAGTGCAACACAGATGAGGAGATGAATTATTTAGGTTTGACAGTCACTGACTCAGAATGTCTCTGGTTTAAGAGGCAGATCTGTTATAAGAATTTTAGCAATACTTCCTAGTGTTTTTTTTCCTGCAATCTGTAATTCTTTTTCTGACCAAATCTCAAGGATTCCCTCAGAATATTGTGTTACCACCTGTATTCCTCTTGTAACAGTTACTGTATTGCCCCTCATTTAAGTTCATTCCACTGATACACAGAAATCTGATGACCTGTTGCTTCCTCATAATCACTCAAGACTTACTTAGTTTTTCACTAAAAGTGGTAATCACATTATAGCATGTTTAGAACACCTAGCTAAAAAAACAGCATTTCAGTCCCATTGGAAAACAATCCCCAACTTGAACTGTGAATTAGTTATGTTTATGGAGTTCAGAATAAACACATGAATTAATTAGAAAGTACCACTGGAGAAAAAAAACCCCTTGTGATTCAGACCTATATTAACAGTTTCAGCTAGAAAAAACTTTGACCATATTTCAAACTAGAGGAAGGCAAAATGACAACATACTCCACAGTGAAAACTGGTAGACTAAATCTAATGTTACCTCTCTCCTATGTTATAAAAAAATTTTGAGTGCTTTACATTTAAGTTGACAGCCTGAGGTATTTTCTGTTTACTCTGCAACAAGTAGTACTTTATTCCTAACTTATTTTTGTGCCAGGATAGACAGGAGTTGTTGATAATGGGGACACAAAAGCAATAGGAGGGCTTGATTTTTATAGGGTACATGATCCTAATGCACACAGAAAACTGTGGGTTTAGGGCTGCTGGGGCTTTTTTTTCTATTTCTTTGATAAACAACTAGAAAACATCACAAAAACAGGTAGTCATAGGTCATTATGTCTGCTCAATTGTATATCTAAACACAGAGAAATGCCAAGTAACTGGGCTGTCTTCTGTCTTCTGTAGTAATTCTGACAGAAGGACTTTGAAAATGCCATTAAAGAGCTTTTTGATATCCTCAAAGAAGAGTTGGGTAAATACAAGGCTTATGCCCTTAAACCTCCCCCATTCTGATGAAAACTCACTGTTTTTTCTATTTGTCCATTGATTTCAGTGGCGTTACCATGATTTATGGCCCAGCAAGCTGTCTATAGTGGTCCCTAAACTACACGGTCTGTAGTCGGTATTTGAAAGCATGCCATGCAAATTTGTTGCAAATTTGCCTTCAAAATAGCTTTCTTGGTTAACAATTTCTCTCATGAACTCAGAAGGCAACACGTTTTTCTTCCTTCCTGGAGGATTTTCCCAGTGATTGGGGTCAAAGACATCACTGCTCTCACACAGGACAAAGATAACAGTTCTGATCCTAGAGTCAGTAATGTGATTTTGCAATCAAACCAGACTCCCAGGAGCCCCTCTGCCTCTCAGCATGGTGAAGCCTTGCCTTTGGAGCACAAGGAATTAGAAGGGAGAATGTCTTTACTTCTCTATTGTGAGAAGCAAGGAGATGAAAAGCTTTAGGAAAATGCCACTTGGTTGACCACCTATTTAATTTTCTGTATATTCTGTACTAGTTGATTGTTGAAGTACAAGTTGTTCCCTTGAAGAAACTTCTGCGTTCTGCTCACAGGAGAGTGCTTAGATTTGCACTCAAAAAACAGTACATGTTGGAAGCACAGGGAAATGAGAGCCTTGGAGTTGTCAGAATACTGAGCAAGAGGCTCATTTGATACTACCTGCAGCAGGGTTTGTGCTATTATCGATTTAGGACTGTTATGAAGAATGATGTTAATTCTTATTTGTTTGGAAAACCTCGCTTCACTAAGTTTCACCTGGGGTAAATATCTGGACATGAATCATCAGATCTGACCAGAATCTCATTTACACTCTGACATCAATTATCAACGCACCTTTGATAAAACATTACCTCCTGGGAAAATCGAGATGCTCCAGTCACAAAAACCCTATAATGTAAAAAAACATTGTACAGAAATAAGTACCCAAACAACAGAAGTAAAAGGGTAATGATGTTAGTATGAGTAACCTGACTGACTCTATGCCTGGCACAGATCATGAGTGTTTCTAGAGCTGCCAAGGTATTTATTCAATGATAAAATACTGCTTGCAGGAGAATGACACACCATGATTGTCTCTGTGTACAGTTCCTAAGGTTTCCGGAACTTGGATTTTTCTTTAATAATTTCCAGACCTAGATGCAATTTCAGTCTCTTCTAAGTGCTTTTCCTTTCATCTCTTATAATAGACACATCTTGCCCATATCTGCTGGCAGTTTACAATCAGAGCTGTGAATGTAAAAAACAATGTCTAAATGTGCTGGTCATTGTCTTTAAGCAATAAAATGCAAACAACTCCAGCCCCAAAGGCCAGGATATGAGGAACTTCCTTTCAGTGAGTATCAAACCAACCCTTTTCCCATCCCTGTTATTGCACTGACATGGGGCAGATGGTAGAAGAAAGGTCAGAAAATAATTTAATATGGAGAGTCCCTCTCTTTAGCCCTCTGATCTGCTACTTTCTCAGATAAAGTGTGGTAGATTTTCTCTATGTCTCTATTTTCTCTATTGTCTCTATTCCAAATCCTAAGGAGGTTTAAAATTAGGAAAGAAATTTTGTTTCCCAGTTTTAGGTTTCTGCACAGCACTGCAGGGAGAGGAGATACCCTCCAGAAAATAAAGCAAAATGCCTGTAGTGATGGAGACAAAATCTGCAGTGATCTTACTAAGTAGATTTGGTCCTTTGCAAACGTACATCCTGAGGGCTGTCAAAAAATATCACACTAATAATATTTTTAGAGACTTCTTTCCTCTTTTAATAACTGTTGGGATTTTCCTCCAACAAAGCCTCTCCCTAGACAAGGCTGCCTGTGAAAAGCTGTGAATTTTCAAGTATTCAGTTATGTATTTCAAGGTTTACTGGAGGTCCCTTAAACAATGAAAGAAATTTTTATATATATATACATATATATATATATATATATATATATATGGTACTAATACAGTGGTCCTTAGGATAAAAATGCCCTCCCTTCCCTCCACACAAACACAAAAAACCAAATCAAAGATACTTAAACACCTATCACTTTATTGCATCAGTTCAGAGTAATCTTTCTCAAACCCATTACTGAGATGTGCTGCAAAATTAACACACCACTTTCTTCATTTGCTTTCCACTTTGACTGTTTAACACTTTCAAGCCAAACCCCAGAGCTGTAGTGCAGTTTGAGTTCAGAGGGTGCTCTGAACAGCCCTGGGGGTCTCACCTGGCCATGGCACATGGGACTGAATCTGGAACAATGAACTCTGGCCATGAACCCCACAGCAAAGGCCATCAGAGAAGCCCAAGTGAAACTTGATTGGCCATGTAGAGCTGTAGGACTAAATACAGAGCAAGAGGACTCAAAATAAACTCAGTGAAAAATGTCAAAGCAGCTTGTTGTGGATTTCTTCTTCTTAATTTTTCAATCATAATCAAATTTATGACACTTGAAAAATTTTGGCTTGTCCTACGGTTGGTCTAGAAAGGGACTGAGAGCAAGAGGATGAGAGAATGCCCCAAAATTTTGAACACCTTTTCCCCTTATTGTTGTTTCAGATGAGAAAAGGAGGACAATTGGGTAAAGCAAATATAAAGCCAATGTTTCAAGGATATTTTTTGAACTCCCAAAATGTAAAATAATTGTTGAAGTCAGTAATTACACTCCTTTTGTGCTCAGAAAAACTGAAGCATAGGCAAAGTTACAAAAGACCTTGTTTCTTTTTACATATAAGTTTCCTCACTCTCCTCTGAGGTTCTTAAACCAGGAAGAATTTCTCTTTTGTTGGCAGTATCTAGTTCTTTGCTGGTTGATCTTTCTGCATTTTTAGTATCTGTCATCTCTTTGCCATCTGGTTTGAAGTGTTTCATAATTAAAACAGAGAGCACTATGTACAAGAGACAGCATCCTGCCCGTAGTCCTGCAATGAGGCCAAGATAGACATTCCTAGGGAAAAAAAGGGACAAAATACATTTATATTACTAAAACTTTTCAATTCTGTATGGAACCAAGTAAGACATGAACAGCGTTTTGACAAAACCATCTATTCTCAGCCAGGTATTGCTTCACATTTTAAAATAAGAAATAACAGGCAGAAAGCAAATGACCTCGTGATATTTAGCCCCAGACAAGCTCTAATCAGGTCTTAGACATACAGCAGAAATGTCTGGAGTGTGCTGCCATTCAGCAGACTCTATTTTAGGGCTCAAAAAAGAGGAGCTGCACCAGCTGGGGCTTTTTGCCTATTGTCCCTGTCCTTCCCCAGCTCCTCACTGGCACACTCAGTGCTCCTGGCCACAGTTCTCCAGTCATTTGAGTCCCCTCTCCAAGTGGATTTTGTGAGGTGTCATACAATAGGAAGCAAATAAATGAGGGATGAGGGATGAGGGATGAGGGATGAGGGATGAGGGATGAGGGATGAGGGATGAGGGAGAGAATCTGCAGAGCTACACGTACTCCACTGTTTTTCAGCATCCCACAAAGCCAAAGTGTCACAGTGCGCTTATTTTATTATTCAGTGCAGGCTACAACAAAAGAACTAATTCTGGTGACTTAAGGCAGTGTCCTGCAATTTGAGATGTCAGATTGAATGAAAATTATTTGGCTTATTTACCTTTTAAGGTCTAGTCAAAGTAAGGAGCTGTGGTGCTGTTAGTACCCTAATCAGTCTATAAATAATTGACATGAGGAAAGTCCACCTTGGTCCTTGCTGCCCAGATTCCCAAACCTTAATGAGGATGCAGCTTACCTGAATTCTTTTGTGTCATACACTCGGCAAGATCCAGATCCCCCACAGCTTTTTGTCCCCCATTTTAAGCAGGTCTCGTCTATCAAGGCACCAAAATAAATAGGGGCTGGGAGTCCTCCTGCAAAGAAATTCTCATTACATGATCTCAGGCATGGAGATCTCATCATTTAATGCCATGTAAAGAAATGAGGAAGCGAATCTCAAGGTTTTCGAATTCTGCCTGCATAAAATGGGACTAAACATCCAGCTCCAGCTTTGAGATTCCAAGATTTATGAAACTATTTAAGCAAGTACTTAAAGGGAGATGAAAAGATGGACAATTATAGCTTAATAATATCCAGCAAGGGAAATGTTAGCAATTCCCTTTGATGGTATTTTTATTAGAAGTTTAACTTCCGTTGTTTAAAGAAATAATATAACCAACATTTCTTTTGCAATCCCTGGTGTGGAATTACATGCCATGACATATTAATATTTATGTATAGTCATATATATATTCAGGTATTTCACAACAATTTGCCATGAAAAGGTGATTAGTGCAGTGCAAAGGGATGAAATTAAGCACTTGCTCCAAAGAAACCAGGTAATAAGTATTATTTATTTATTTATGTGATACAGAAAGAATTTCTTTTAGACAGACAATGATGTTTTAGTATCATCAGTAAGCTGTTTGAGTGAGAGTGTGCAATTATGTGAAGTAAACTCTTTAAAAAGCAGAAGACTGATTCTCTGCAGTGTTCAGCTAAAACACAGAGACTGGAAAAGAGATCCAAATGACTATTTGGGTTTGTCTGCAAGGCAGAGATTTCAAAATCAGCAAACAAGGGAAGATGAGGCAAGGTTTGCTTGAGGCAGGGTAGACTGTGTGTCTGAATATTTAAATGACTATTTATTGCAGATGAACTCAAGAAACAAAATAATAGGCAAAATGCATGGGAGCTTTAAGTGAATAATGGTCAGCAAAGGGGAGCATAGGTGTTAAGGATATGCAGACTGATCAAGCTCAGGTAGTTGTATCCACAGTTTTAAAAAATATGAAACTCAAAAGTAAAATGAAATTTCATTCCTTTGCCTAATTTATTTTCTGTGTAGAAAAAAAATCTGAAGAGATTATCATAATTTGTAAATACATACCATGAAATATGTAGCAATTTCCTTCAAGTATTTTGAAATGTATAGTCTGCTTACAGAGAAAATTTGGGGAAATTTCTTTTGTTCTTCTCTGGAGCAAGGGCATTGCACTGGCTAACTTTGGTTTACCTCTTTGGCTTCTTTGACTACCCACTTGAAAACCACAGAGAAATTAAGTCTTACCTAGTACTCTACCACCCAAAGTTTCTATCCCTACAGCAAAGGATTTCAGGTCTGGTGAAACAGATCTGGAAAGGAAACAAAAACAGTGCATTGAGGAACAGAGTAATGAAGCTACAGTCCTGCTGTGTACATCTGCACATGCCCCATCACAGGAGTACTGTGGCTTACTCAGCATAGCCCACTCAGTCCCTGACTGAAAACATCCACCACAGTTAAAGTTCAGATGTAGAGTCTCCTTCCACAGAAGAACACTCATTGAAATAAACAGAAGCATCTACAGAAACTCATCTTGAACCAAAGGAAAACCGGTTGTAAATACTTTTGGGAGACAATGCACAGGCACATTAAGCCTGTGCCAACCAAGACAGTTCATGCCCACAATGTAAGCTCCAAGAAGCTGCCTTGCTTTATAAGGGGCTGCACTGTGCAGTGACGACCAGAGGGAACAAGGGTGTGTAGTCCTTGTTAGATCAAACCCACCTCTGCCTCTAGCATTTAACACCGAGACAGCAAATGTGAGTTACCTGGCTATAAAAGTCCCTCATTCCTACCAGTGGAAAGCAGCCCGTGTCCATCAGGTGAGCTGCAAGAACTGACCAAAAGCAGAGGGGAGTACTGAGCTGGCACAGGGGCAGGAGGGCACCTTGCTGTGCACAGCCTGCTCCCTGGACTGGAGTTCATACACCAGTATGTTGTCACTTCAGCATCAACATCAAAGGGTTCTCATTATACATATTAGGGTTCTGAAAACCAGCCAGCAAAGTGAGCCTTGTCCATAACCCAGGTGTGCACTACACTTAGAAATACTGCAGGAAATCAGCAGCTTAGCCAAGTTATTTAGTCATGTGCACTGACCACTGGGATCGTGATTCACCCATGAGCAGGAGGAGAAAGACATTTGCACGTGACAGGCACAGAACATTGCCTTTTCTTCTGAACGTGAAACAGTGGTGCTGCTTTCCAACTGAAGGAATGAAAATTTTAAAGATATCCCTGCTGTAATTCTCTTTTCATCAGCTGAATAAAAAAATGGGAGTATCAGACTTCTCCCAACACAGAAGACATTGTGAGGCCACAAGGCTTAACAAAGGTACCTGTTTTTCTCTGAATAATGTGAACAGCATTGGCTATGGCTTAGCACCGCATCTTATTTCAAGACCTTATTTACCAATCTCTGGTAAAAACATCCCTATAACTGGAAATGAAACCCAGCATTCAGGATCAGCATAATGCCCCTGCCTTCATCACCAATGTATCTACTCAGTATCAAATTAGAATTAAATTTCTGGGCAGATATTTTGCTCTGCCTCTGAAAGAGCTGGATTTCAGAGTACAAGCAAATCCTCAGGGGCACAATTTGATCCATTCTGTTTCTCTTTCCCCAAGCTTTATAGTCAAGGTAAGGTAAAGTATTTCACCTAAACATAATCATGTATGTAGGAGTGCCTCCTAAGGCTAAAATAAACGCACACGCAGTCTGTAATGCTAAGAAATAGGGAAAGGCTTTGGTACAGCTTTCTCTTTGGCATTGTCCCAAAACTGCAGATGAATTGCCAGGCCCGAGCCCTTGTCCTTCCACACAGCTGCAATTGTGAAACACCTGAAAGGAGAAGATGAGAAGAAGAATTTATTTATTCAGAATTCAGTGGCACTAAACAGCTATTTCAGCAGCTGGATTTTTCACTCCCCATACCAGCCAGGCTGTTGCTCATGCTGAAAAAACTTCTGTAATCATCTCTGCAGACTGATGGCCAGGTTCATTGATATGCTCCAGCATCTCTGAGCTGCTCCAGAGACACAAAGCAACTGGAATTCTAGTTTCAGCCATGCCATTGCTAGAACAGAAGGTGCTCTGTGTGTGTTTAAAATGGGTCAAAGCTAACAAAATCAGATGTGAACTGCTATTCAGCCATTTTGCTCAGGCATCCCATGAAGAAGATGAGTAACAACAAAAAAAATAGAAGTGTGGACCCAAATATGCTATCATGCATATCTATCATTATATGCCTAAGGACCGTTTGGTGCTGGATTGAGAGTGGGCTTTGAAGTTAGCAGGAGACAGGGGTTTGAAGGCAAATTTTCCTGAAGTGAAGCTTGATGGCATGTATAAATACAAGCCTGATAATGCTGCTTGTCTTTTTTTTGGTATTGTTACATGAAGACAATTCTGCTCCTGCCAGAAGATAGAATCATTTGCACACCCCTCTGCAAACATAGAACATTAGAATAATGGTCTTGCTCAGGTAGGATTATCTGAAGTCCTGGAAATGGCTTTTCTGCTGATAAAAATGTCTTCCCTATATCTAGTCTAAAGCTACCCTCTTTTAAATTAAAATCATTGTTCCTTGTCCTATTGCACAATCATCTACCCCCCTGGATATTTACCATGTTCCTTCCCGTGCCAGATGATGATTTGCATCCCGCAAAGCAGGCTGTCGTGTATGTGATCCCATTATCCCCACAGACGGGGTCCCACTGATCCACCTTGCAGCCGCACTCAGCATTGCAACTGGCCATGTAGATGTGCTTGCTGGAGGAAAGGTGCTTCGTTCTGGAGAACAGAAAGAAATTAAGGAATTATTTAGTGGAATTATATAGTTAATAAAAATATATATATTAGGGGTAGCCAGGAAAAACATGGAGAAAATAAAGCAATCAAAATGGACAGATACCTGCTACCACCCAAGGCACTGGGAAGTTGTCATATGGACACTAAGGTGATTTCAGCTAAAACTAAGTTCTCTTGGGATTTTTCATCAAGCATTAACATTTTTATGGATTGTTACTGAAAAGGCATGGAACTGAAAAAGCTGGGTGGGAATATCTGGCATTACTTTTGCATTAGAAATCTCACCCCAAGAAAAAGAAAAAGAAAATCATACCTAGAATTTATCACAGAGACATGGCCTAAGAAAAGACCAGGAGCAGGATATTACACCATATCCAGGTCATAGAGGTAGGGATGTAAAACTAAATAAAACCAAAACAGCAAGATGTATTTGACATTTTTTTCCCCTGGATCCAGGTCACTGTATCAGGGCACTCTGAGCGCATATTAGCAGTTCTCAGTTTCCAGAAACTGTTAGGAGGCCACCAGCTACAAACCATCCTTGCTGTGAAGTCAATCACAATGTAAGGTAAAAGTGCTCAAAATCTTCCTTTTCTTCCTCCTTCTTCCTTCCCTCAATCAAAAGCACACATTAAGTGGGCTGCACTTCCCCTAAGTCTCTTAGAAAGGAAGATAAGTGAGGGATTTAGCCCTCATTAGGTTTTTGCTTTTCTTCAAAACATAAATTGTTAAATAGGTAAAACATGAAATGAGTCGCTAAACCAGAAACAACCCTAGTATGTGCTAAATTCTCCAGATTCAGTTCTCCTGGAGAAACTGTAATTCAGTATAAGCTCTCTTGTTGTTTATGCTTATTTTTAATTCACTCTGCAGTCTCAGATGTTGCACTCCAGATAACCAGTTATCTCCACTGCACAAACCTCTGACACATTTTTATGTCAAAAACTAAGCTCAAAGTTGAACTGGACATCAGGTTTGCCAAGATAACTTAGATATTTCCCCGAGCACAGGCTTAGTTCAAAAAACACAGGGCTGAGTTCCTGTCTGAACTGAAAATGTAGCAAGTCCTGCTGGATTCAGTTAAATCCTTTAAAATCCCTTGAAATTTGGACCAGACTGAGCTAAATTTAAACAGTAGGCAATTGTGGCAGGCTGCTAGAGTCTGGAAAATGTTCTCAAGGAAGCGTGACCCATGGTCCTGGTAAGGGAGGGGGAACCTCTCTTTGCAGCACACGATCCATGACCACTTTCCACCTCCCAGATGAGAAGTGGGTCAGAAGCAACTCCAGGTACCACAGGGGGCTGGCAATCCCCCATGTGGGTTCATAACTACTGATCTAGTGATGGTCCCTTCTGGAGGCAGTGCCTATGGGAAAGCCATTTTCAACACTTCTTTTGCATCCCACTCCCTACATGACAAAAGAAGGCTGGCTTTTAATTAAAGCTTTGAAATAGAATATAGAAATTTAGTTTGCCTGTAATAAATGTCATCTTTTTTAGCAATTTGCCAGAATATATAGCTATACTGTCAGTAACAGAGAATTTAGGAAAAAGAAATAGAGAATTTAGAAAAAATAAATGTCCAGTTTAAACAAAATTCGAAAAATAAAATAGGTATATTTTCCCATGCCCAGCATTAGGTATGATTTCAGACTGACAAGTCTGTTTCAAAACCTAGGATTTTCTTCTGTGCATCACGCCCAAAAAAGCAGCTGTGACAAATGACACAATCACCCCAAACCTGAGGGGATACAAACCCAGAGTAGGGCGCTGTCAGACCAGCCACCTGGAGCACCTCACAGTTGCACGTGAAGTACAGGAGGTTTAGCAGATATGCCACTATAAAGGTGATGCATGCAAACTTGGCCATTTCAGTTATGTGAAGCTTGAATTTCTTGATCAGGAAGCCTCCTAGAAACATCCCTAGGATTGTGATAGGTAAAAGTATCACACCTGCAATTAGAAGGTAAGAAAAATGTTAGCTGCTCTCACTTGCATTAACCCTTTTAGAATGAATATCTGGTTCTAGTATTTTCAAAATATCAGATACCTATTTTTGGGCTGATTCTTTGAGGTTCTGAGATTTGTATTACCTTCTACTAATTTCACTTCCCCACTTTCTTTTTCAAATCATATTATGACTAACAAGCTCAATTCCTCAATATTTGCTGCATCTTTACTATATTGTTGTTTGTATGTGTATATATATATATATATATATGTATATATACAGGTGCCTGTTAGAAACTGGAGTAAATGGCAATGTCTTAGCTCATAGGCACTTCACATTAAATAAAACATAAAAATTTATGAAAGCTACAAAAAAGTCTCTAAAATGGAATATAAAAGGAAGCTGCATCTGGCTCTTCACTGGATTCCATTTTGATCTGAGAGTGAATAATGACATGATTTGCATTTAGATTTAATCTGTTCAGTATTCCACAAACACCAGCCCTTACATTTACTTGCTGAACAGAGAGGTTTTACAAGGTGTTATTGGGAGGGGTTTGCCTTTCTCTGCTTTTTTGGTAGGTTGGTTTTCTTGGTCATTTCTGTAAAATTTTCTCTGCATTCAGAAAAAAAAGATTGAAAAAAGAAAGTTCTTCCCACATTTGTACCTGACCAAGGCATTGTGTCTTCAGATTAAAGTAATGCAATACCAGTTCTGCAATGACCTCACATAGCCTGGTTTTCCTGCCAGATTATGAGACCATATTAATTACTGTATGATTAATAAAATTTCAGTATTCTTTTTTGTAGAACACTACGAAAAACTTATTTTTGAAAGAACTGGTAAATAGAAAAAGAGCTTTGAAATTAATGAAGTGACACAAAATACTACATTTTGGTTCGTTATTGCTTATAAAATTTGCATTTGTAATCAAAATGAAATAACATTTATACCAATATGTTATTCTGAAAAAAAAAAAATTACACATTTCACTGAATATTTAATTCTTTTTCTAGTAGTTTTTACTTAGTTGCAGCTCATGCGTGGTTTTTACTCGCAAAAAGACACATAACCCAAATCTCACTATGAAAAAGCTTCCACCCAGTTTTAATAATCCTCTATCTCACTGAATTAGGAGCACCAGGAAAATTAACACTAAAATTAACATCCATTTTCAAAATATAGTAAGAAAATTAAGAAACCACTACATGCTTTCTTTTTAACCAAAAAAAAGTTCACACAAGCTCTTTCTGAAAAGGAAGGCAAAATAACAAATAAAAGCTTCCTTTTTGACACTGGAATTTGAAAAGAAGTCAAGTACCTACCAATTAGAAAGATGGCTTTTGCCACTGATACATTAAATTGCTGCTCCATAAACTTTGTCTCATAGGTTATCATCCCAACAAGGGAATTGTACTGCAGAATAGTGAGGAAGATGAACACCACGAAAATTGAATTTCCAAACAGCTTCCTGAGTGCTGGCAAGAAATCTGCAATGGAGAGGTATATGCTGTACACCCTGCTAAACACAGAGAAGAGTTGTTTTGGCATCCTTTAGATAGTAAAATTAACTTTGATGTAATGACTGGCTGCGTTGCAGGTTATAATTCTGTGCCTATCAAAACACATGCTTGCTCAAGTGAAAGTTTTCCTCATTGCCAACACGTGCCTTACAGGAGAAGCAAGGCCAAATGGCAACAGTGGGTGCTGAGATGGGGATCAGGGATCCCAGATTATCTTGTTAGGGCACAGGGCTCCTCCCCGGGACTGCTCAGGCTTGCAACACACCTTCTCAATGTGTGTACAGAGCATTTAGACCCACTGCCAAGTATAAAATCTGGTTCCTAAAGCAGAAGCCTTTACCAACCACACAAGAACCCCATATAAGGGTGATATTTAGGGAACAGAAGCACCTGCCCCAGAAAAAGGCTGGAATCATTTCTGGGACCCTTGATTAGAATACCGAAGTCCATTAAAATAAAGTGAACATAAACACCTGCATTTAGACTCTAGTCTGGCTCTTGGCACAGCTGCCTAAAATGTGGGAGTTCAAAACACA
Organism: Corvus brachyrhynchos; assembly: GCF_000691975.1. Lineage (NCBI taxonomy): Eukaryota > Metazoa > Chordata > Aves > Passeriformes > Corvidae > Corvus > Corvus brachyrhynchos. Next base: position 1,660,090 of record NW_008238447.1, on the reverse strand, counting down.
TCTGCTGTAGAGGTGCACATCCATACAAACAAAACCCTGGGTCTAATAATAAAAATATAAAAGTAAAAGCAATGGCTGGTTGGATCTGGTATTGCCTGCATGAAATTAATTCAGCATCCCTGCGCTCATACACAAATCCAGTGAAGTCCCTCCAGCATCTGATGTAGTCATAATGAGCTCCATGTTTCCTTCCCAAACATTTGCCTCAGTGAAACAGTAGCCTGCCAGCTATGGATTGGCCATTAATGAGGGATGGGATGTTTTCCCCACTCTCTTCATTGTCGTAGGATCATAGCTGTAATACATCATCTCACAACTATGAACTGAGGATCTCCGGAGCTCAGAGGAACAGCACGAGTTTCTTCCAGCTCTCTGACATCAGGAGAGGACTGAAACTCGCCCTTAGCATGTAATTATAATAGCACAAATTAAAGTCGTTTTTGTCCATCATTTGCACTGCAGAAACATGCATTTCTCTGAAGGTTGTGTGAGTTCATGCTCAGCTCAGAATGAATCCATGAGACAGAATTCATATGCAAATATCTGGGCAATAATTTTCACCTTTTACTGCCTCTGAGAACTTTAACTGTGGCTGAGCTGGGGGGTCTATTTTACAGTGATCTCCTTGAACAGACAAGTGACTAATCTTCAAGTTTTCATTCTCTTCTTCCTTTGGTAAGGAATAGGGCAAAAACCAGAAAGGCAATGAAGCAATGAAGTTGACTGCTCCACAGATAAGCAATCCAAGCCACCAGGCACCAACCCAACGGGTATCCTTAGGATTTATGCTAATGGCATCTATAAAATACAGAAAGACAGGAAAATAGGTTAAATATTAAGCAGAACAATTATTATAGATTACTATAAATTACTGCATATCCTCATATATACTATTTTAAAAACAGAACAGAGGTGATCTATGTTCCATATGAAGAACTAAAATGCAGCTTGTTTCAAATCATAGAATCATAGAATAGTTTCTAAGGTTGGAAGGGACCTTTAAGATCATCTCACTCCAACCCCCTGCCATGGGCAGGGACACCTTCCACTAGACCAGGTTGCTCAGAGCCCCATCCAACCTGGCCTTGAACACTTCCAGGGGTGGGGCAGCCACTGCTTCCCTGGGTAAGTTGTGAATGACCCGTCCCTGGAAGTGACTCAGTCCTATGCAGTCAAAAATAGAGGTGTCCATTTAGGCCCATGGTGGCATTTCCTTGCCCCAATCTTCCAATACTCTCTGGGGAATGAGTGACAGCAAAAGGACCCTTTACCACCAAAAAAACCCCCTTCCCTTTCTCAGTTTCTCAGAGTCTTCCTTCTCCATCCTCAAACTCTACAGTTTTTCCCCAAATTTCCTCAAATTTTCCCTGGGATTAGAGACTTTTAAGTGATTTGAACAACGACATGAGTTTTGAGATGAATCTTTGCTGCATGCTTTTCATGAGAACACACTTTTTGCTAAGTGTTGAAAGTGTCCATGAGCCTATCACTGCATGGGGATGGGCCTTTCATTCAATCATTTGTACTCAGCTGCACAGCAAGGGTGTAACAAGTGTGTGTGCAAGCATAAAAGAGGTGCAGTGGGGGTAGGGGTCTTTTTGAAGTGCTATTCCAACCGCACTGCAACACACGATTTTAAAATGTCAATTTTTGAGCAGCTCTTGAGCAGGAAAAATTCTCTAGAGAGCCCCTGGTTTTGGGGCAGTGAGCTGGGAAGGTGCTTCTTGGCATGGAGGTTCCTACACCCAGACACCTTCTCGCTTCAGGTGCCACCCCATGGTCCCTTACCAGTGTTCACGATGCCAATGTCAACCCAGAGACTGGCACAGAACGAGCCAAGCAGGAAGCCCAGGGTCGGCCCAAACATGCCCGAGGATCTCACCAGGCCTGGAAGAGAAAGGAGACGGAGCAAAACACTGCATGTACAAGGCAAGCCTTCCTCTCTGAGGGCAAGGACATGAGAGAGGAGGGAGGAGACAGGAGAGGGGCACAGGCTGTTATGGAATGTCTCATGGGAGGCTCCTGAGCAGCGAGAATATAAGGTGTAAGCTGCCCTAACCATAGCTGTGGTGTAGATCAGAAGAAGGTGGGATGCTCCTAGGAGCAAATGAATAAGCTGTGAAGGCTACCAGAAACCTGGGAAGCTACACTGCATTTTGCTGACTGGATGTCTAAATACAGCAGAATTTGATTTTGGTGACCACTACTGGCAATCAACATAAAATAAAACAAAATATCTTCAAAATAATTCAAGCATAGCTTCTCACATTCCCTTGCCACTTGTGTTGTTCTGTTGAAGTTTAGTTGTGAGGAGGTAGCAGCATCAAAATACAGCTCAGTAATTCGGATTTGTGAACTCTAGCACAGAACTGACACCTTGAAGTTGCAGAAGGCTTCATTCTATTAGAAAAGAAGGAATTCTTTACCAAATGCCTTTTAGTTCTTGCCCACATCCAGAACTATGCTTTGTAAATCCTATTGTGTTCTACTGCAGAGATTTTCCTCCTGAGAAAGAGTTGGTTTTGCAAATTCTCTTCTGAATATAGTGATTGCTCAGCTTACCACCCAGAACTTCTGTAATAAATCATTACATCTTAACAAGTATGCTACATTTTCTGTGCCTTCCTATTGCAACTCTGGTATTATTGCGGTCACCACAACCCTACCAAAATGATTTTAATTCATTCTGTTACGAAAATGCTGTCTCTGCTTCAAAATAACTTGTGTTCTTGCTCAACAAAATACCAAAGGACAAAAGAAAAAGGAGTGACAGGAAGCTGAGACTTTGTTTCAGGGTCAAATAACAAGATTAATGCTCAGAATTCATCAGCAAGACTTGACTAACTTTTTTCATTATAGGAAAATATTTTTTTGTATGTTTGTATTTTACAAAAACATTGATTATAAATTGATTTAGCCAGATGATAAAAAATAAGATATAGAAAAGAAATAAACTTAGACAAGAAAAGAAATTTCTGCTCTATGGAAAAGACTGTTTCAATATTCACATTTTTTGCCAAGTGGTTCAGTCCACCAAAATGGAATAAGTGAATGAAAATTGCTATTCTGAATGTAAAAGTGAAATATTTTAATACATTGTAAATTAAATACTTTATTTCTTTTATACAACCCAGTTTTCATTTTGGCTGACTTCATGCTATTCTCCATGTTTACTTTATATTTTTAATCTCACTTGCCCAGTAGCCCCAACCTGTCTCAATCTCTCCCAGATTAGATTCTGACAAGAAAAAATCAACTAAACTTTTTAAAATACCTTTAATCTGAAGCTCAGAGGTGATTACAAATATTTTGGATAACTGCTGAGTGGAGCACTTTTCTTGACAGCTACCTCCCCGATACTTCCATTTTCTTCAACCTGAAGATTTTCTCATTCCCAAATTAAGACATTTGTTATGGCCTTTCCCTGTAGTCTATCTTTCTGACCAGCTCAATTTCACCAAATTTACTTCAGGTCACAGTTCTTGAGCTCCCTCAGCCACACAAACACCCCATGCTATTAAATCAGTTTGCCAACAAATTAATTAGCTTGGGTGTAAGTCTCTCTGTCTTGGGCAATAGGTTATGTGCTGTCAAAACAAGAATAAAATCCCAAGTAGAAAGGATTTGTTACAACACCCTGGGCAAGGTGTTGTTTTTCTTCCAGTAAATAGTGACTTTAAAAAGCTTTCAACTGGAAGTGTGCTGCATGTAAAATTCAAAAAGTCGGGTAAGAGCTCCTGAAACATGTTTACATTACTGTAATTAATTGTGACTACATTACAGATCCTCACATTAAGGATCATTCCCTTTTCTGTGAAATAGTAATTAGGAAGAATTTGGTCCTCTGAAGGTGTGGTACTGAAGATGATATGCCAGAAAAGACAAATATGACTTTGCACTTTGGGGAAATGAGCATTTGATTATTCTTCTCTTCATCACAGAAGCTACTCAGGGAAAGCAAAAAGACCATCCTGGAATGATCCCTAGAAAATAAATATGAGACGTCCTTTGCACTATTTGGGGCTTTTTTTGTCTCTGTACAACTCAAAACTATCCAGATAGATTTTTTTGGTGAGTATTTTCTTGACTATAGAAATGTTAAAGAACAGAATGTTTAGCATAAAAATCATTTGTACATTACCTATGTAAAATGCTGAGTTTTCTTCTTTAGAAAAATCATCGATATATGAAACTCCCAGTGGCATAATTGGTGCTTCCCCAATTCCACGTAAAAGGTTCCCCACCAACACAAAGAGCCACAGATAGGAATTTGTTGTTTTTTCACATCCTGCAGGCCATAAACATTTGTATTTCTGTGAACATAATTCTGACAATACTTTACAGCAACAGTAAAATAACATAAAATATGGGTTTTAACAATCATTATAGGGTAGGTTTGTATATATCATGGTTTCTAGCCAGGGTTTTACTGCTTTCCAGAAAAAAAGGGTGTACAGTGGGGACAAGCAGAAGAAGGGAATCCAGCATCAGAGCTTTATCTTACCAACATTTATCATTGTGCTGGGTGTTTCTGTAGCATCTGTGACTGGAAGGCCCTCAGATGACACTGGGGAGCAAGCTGACACACTCGTGGAGGAGTTGTCCACACTAACAGTTATCCTTTCATAATTGTAACTGGAAAACAACTATGTGAAATACAACTGACACACGAAGGACTTTGCTTTGCAGGAAGTGTGTCTGAGCCTTGTGTTCACATATGTTCATTCCCGTTTCATACAAAGTGGAGGGGAGGCCCATTTCCAGTGCTTTGCTTAAAAAAAATAGGTATCTTCATACAATTTTCAAGTGTTATGATGATTCTAACCCCAATATTTTCCTGAGCTAAAGAGTGACAAAGCTGCTTCCAGAGATCATTCTTTAGACAGCAGGAGAGAGGCAGAGTTCATCCACATCTGTCTACACAAAACAGAGCTGATGTTTTCCCATAATGGCACCTCTTTCTTACCTTTGTGGCAGATGCAAGGATGCCAAATGATTGGAAAGGTATGACCTGCTTCTGACAATTATGTGTTATGGCTTAAATGTGAAAATTTAGATATTTAATTCTCCCCAAGTTTAGATAAAAGTCTTCAGCATTTTAAAGAGCTTATCATGAGTAACCACCATGGAGAAAGAAACCTTTTCCATCAAGATCTAATTGCATTTCACTTAAGTATAAAAAAGGGAACACAGTTAAAAAAATATACATATCTATGTATATATATTCATCCCAGGTGAAAAATTTAACCCACTTTATCCTTAATTATGTATAAATTCTGTAGAAACCTGAGGTTTCTCTCTTGCTTACCTGTAGCAAGAGGTAAGCTTTCAGAGAGGAAATCAGAAAGTCAATACTAAAAAGTCCACCCATTTTCCTGTTGGAATAGCTGGAAGAAACTCCTACTGGCAAGCTTTTAACCCAGATGTGTGCTTTAAAAAACACTTCATATGATCAAGTTCAATTAGTGCATAATGTGAAAACTCTCCATATTTACCGTCCCGTTAGGAACTGAGGCATCACTGACAAAAAGGCTCCTACAGACATGATGAGACACCCAACAGCAATTATTTTTGGCCGATGAACTCTTGGTCCAAGGTAACTCACCAACACCATCACCATTAAGTTACCTGCATCAACAGGAGAGAGAACCAGTACAAAGAATAGATTTATGTTGGGGGTGAAAATGTACTAAGAAGCACTTATCCACTTTCAAAGAAATATACCTATCTCAAAGCTGCCATCAATAATGCCAAAAATCGATGATGAGATTTCAAATCTCCTTTCAATTTGACTGGACATGCTCTTCATGTAGCTTCCAGAAAATCCTTTGGCAAAAAAGGAAAAAGCTAGAGCTCCAAGAAATATCTGAAGAGAGAAAATAATTGAGTTTGCAAAGTAACAATTTTTGCTTTATGGCTGGATGCCAGAGCAACCCACTCAAGAAGCACAAAAATCATATGCTTTGCTTTCTAATTCTCTGTGAGAAGAATCTTCCCATCGTTATCATTAAAACAGATCTTACTTTCTTTTTCAGGGCGGCATCCAAAAACTCTGCTACTGCAAGGAAAAGGAAAATTTACATTGATGGTATGCACCTTCTAACTTTCTAGTACATATTGGTTTAGCTGTTTCCTTCCTTAAGAAAAACTTGTAGCATAACATTGTTCATTTCTGGTACTTATTATCACAGTATATCTTATTAGCTCTCCTTCTCCTGTTCTTAAAAACACGAATAAAAAGATGTATCTGCAACTACCACTGTGACTATAGCACACCTCTAAATGAATTTTTTGTAAAATATTACCTCATTTTTTAACTTCTGAGCACATTTATTGACTTCTGTGTGCTTGGAATCACAACCATAGAATCAGAATCATTTGGGTTGGAAGGGACCTTAAAGATCATCTTGTTCCAACTCCCCCACCATGGGCAGGGACATCTTCCACTACCCCAGATTGCTCGGAGCCCCATCCAGCCCAGCCCTGGACACTTCCAGGGATTCAGGGACATCCATCATTTCTCTGGGCAACCTGTGCCAGAGCCTCACCACCCTCACAGGAAAGAATGTCTTCTTAATATCCAATCTAAACCTACTCTCTGTCAGTTTGAAGACATTTCCCCCTGTCTTGTCACTCCAGGCCCTTGGAAATAGTTTCTCTCAGTCTTTCTTGTTGGCTCCTTCAGGTGCTGGAAGGCTGCATTTAGGTAACCCCAAAGCCTGCCCTTCTCCAGGCTGAACAATCCCATTTCTCTCAGCCTTTCCTCATAGCAGAGCTGCTCCATCCCCCTGACCATCTTGGTGGCCTCATCTGGACTCACTGCAGCAGCTCCATGTCCTTCCTGTGTTGGGACACCAGAGCTGGAGGCAGCTCTGCAGGTGGAGTCTCAGCAGAGCAGAGCAGAGAGGCAGAATCCCCTCCCTCCCCTGCTGTCCAAATCCCTTCCATCCCCCTATGGATGCAGCCCAGATCATTGTTTCCAAAACATATAGTGCCAAACAGTGCCATACATAACTAACTGAATTTTGATAGGACTTCAAATGGCAATTCAGTGATCCAGAGAAAATATGTGGTCAGGGCTCTTCCATACCTTTAGCTTTGAACAATTATGGCACATAGTCTTGGCAGGAACTGCACTGCCATCACTGTCCTGGAACAGTGATTTTTCTTTAAGCTGGCCAGCAGCGATTGGTCTGTCCATGGTTTTCCTTCTCCAGGTCTGATAGACAGGTCTTCCTGTTTGAAAAATATTGCTATGTTTAACTATTATTTGCATAAGAATTGCATGTTCCAATGTTTTTCAGACATACTCAGTGGCAAGACACTGCTTGAGATATCTGCACATTGAAATTTTTCCTCAGGAAAGACATTAAAGAGTGTTCAAAGTAACTACCGTAACTAGTCAAGGACTAGTGCACCTGATTTGTGACATCTGCTTTCTAAAAGACTCCAGGACTTTCTTGGATACATGGAAAAGCTATTGGTAACTTTCTGACAGTTTTTAGAAATCTTTGTGGAAAAGGAAAGTCCCCAGGCAGGTGGAGGTTAGGAGAGCTTGTCAGAAAAACATCTTCCCCACACTTGAACCAACTTTTTCTGACTTATCCATTTTTGATCACTGTTCCAAACTAAATGGACCTTTGGTGTGATCCAGTAGGCTTCTGCTATTATATTTCTGATGATTTTCTTAGTGAACACTACCATTCTGTCAGCATTTGGATGAGTAACATTATTAATTGGATAAATGTTTGTAGAATCAGACCACAAATGATGACAGAGGAGAAAATAGGGTAAGAATATGATAAGTAAAGATATATTAAGGTAAAAAAGAGCACTGATTAGAAGAAACAAATAATGACTATCTGTAAGTCTGCAAGCCTTCACAAGTTCCCTGCAGGACAGATGATAAATGTAGATATTTTATTAAGACTGATAAATTTTTTAGTTTAAAAGTTGGCTCTGATTTAAGGAGTCACCTTAGCTATGTTGGCTAGTGCAGATTAAGCTGAGCAGGGGAAAACAGCTAATAATGAGACATCTGGAATGATAATAAGTAAAACAAACCATTGCCAAGTTTGTCTGTTTGAAAACTGGTGCAAGAGTACCAAAATCAACTAGTTAGCTCTGATATACATTTGCACATATATTAAAGGAGCATAGAGGAACATGTGTCAAGAAATTGGCCTGTGATATTTTCCCCCCAAGACACTGGAATCTTAAATATGCCATGCTGTTTAAGTCATATGGGAACTTTCAAGGTTTCCCTCCTGCAGGCAGGACCCATGAGTGTTGTGGGAGGTTTTTGACACCAGGGTTGTGGGGATGTGGCAAGGTCCCAGGCTAACCCACAAACATCACTTGGTTCCTCTGAAGAGTTCAGTTCTCCCAAGCAAGATGCCCAGGATTACCTGGATTCCGAGAGAAATGTCCACCAACGCCCAGAAAGGACAACACTCTTAGAAACCCAACAGTCCCCTAAAAGTTACTCCTAGCAACCGAAAAATAGGCACTAATGTCTCATAAAGAGATATAAAGCCTCATAAGAACTCTAACCTGAATTTTGCAGATTTTAGTTCCAAATCCTACTCCAGTAAGAGGGGACTATGAAAGCAAACACATGTATATTTCAGACTAAACCACATATGAAATTTCTAAAGGGACCTAAACTTCCTTAGGCTATGTTCAGCAGCTACTAAATAAAAAAACAAAACAAAACAAAACAAAAAAAAAACAAAACAAACAAAAAAAAAAAAAGTCAAAAGTAAGCTATAGATAATTGAAGTATGGTGAAGACAGACTTACCCCAATCTTGACAGGATAGGAGCTGAAAGACAGAGTTCTCTAAAGCAAATACATTCTGTATTGATTTGTATTTTGCTGATGATTAACTCTGTGAAACATCTGACTCTGTGAAATAAGCAGTATCTAAATGAGTGACATGATTTTCTTTCCAATACATTTAATTTTAAATATAAAATTTGATTTATGGTGCCAGACTAATAATCTACCTTAAACTCAAATGTTAAACTGTAGAACCACTTCTCTTACACCTAATCGAGCAATCACATTTTCCATAACCATTCTATGAGAATCTGGCAAACCAGTGAATCATTGACACTAGTGGTATTTAAAATTAAATGAAGCAAGAAAAATAATAAAAGATTTAATTTATGAATTAGGGGTAATGGATAGCTTTTCTACAGAGGGATAAAAAGTCCTGCTCCAAACAGTGTTTATCCTTTAAAAAAAAATATTGAATCTGCAGAATTGTACCTTTGCACTTTACATGAAGTCTTTCAAGTTTAGTGGCAAAGAGATGTGCAGAAAGGCTGCACTGGCACCTCACAACTAAACAAACAAACCGACTAACTAACAAATGGAAAGAAGCAGAGAGGGAGGCTGTGGAGAGACAGTGAGAGGCAGAGAGAGCACTTACTTTGTGTCAGAGCGGTGTCAGGCTGTTTCTTTCCTGTTCCCGAGGGCTTCCAGGCTTGGAGCCAGTGCAACATCACAGCCAAAGCGCTGCCTGCTCCGAGAAGTGGAGCACTTCACCACATGTTTTTTAAACCTTGGATTTCCTTCTTACGGTGATTGCAAAACTTTCCCACAATCACCGATACAAAAGCTGTGCAGAAGAAGGCAGGTTTCTTGTGCTGCCACTGCTTTGGCAGGCTACCTGCCAGTGGTGCCAGCCTCTCCCGGGTGGAACAACTTGTTTTCTTCACTCTTTTTTTTTTCCCCTAAAGTCTAAACATTGCAGCTGCATGAAGCACCTCTCAAAAGGAACTCCCTACCATCCACCCAACAACCATGGAGTGGGCTCGGCTCAGCCATAAGAGCCCTGAGAGCACAGGCTCAGCTTTTCCAAGCATCTACAGCCTCCTAGCTTTCACTTCTTGGTGCTTTGGAGGAGGGTCAGCAGAGACACCAAGGGGTGGCTTAGCTCCTGAAAGGGCATGAACTGCTTTTTGAGATCTGAGCCCTCTGTGTCACAACCCCAGTGCAGAGGTTTGCATGAAAAGCCTTGATTATCTTCTTCTGTATAAAAATACATTAAGGGATTTGATAAAGGCTAAATTAACTCGATTAAATACATGGAATTATAACATTTAGTCAAAACTAAAAAAAAAATTATGAAAGCTGAAAGAAATTATAAACTTGCTAAGTACATAAATATGCAAGCTCTCATTATCCCCTGAAGCTTGCAGGTTAACTGCAGACAATCATTTTATCTGCCATATTTGCACTTGTTATTGGATTTTGCTTGATAGAATTTTACACATTTTACTGTGATCATTATATATTTATTGAGTTATTACAGGTCTTAATTTAAAGTTTCAATTTTTCTGTTCTACCAGCAGGACTATATACTCTCTATACTAGATACTCAGTGAACAAATAAAACACAGCTTTTTTCTACTATTTAGTAAGAATATTTGCAACAGAAAAAAGGGGGTTTTTCTATGATAATTTTAATGCAGTGTTCCTGCATTACTCTTTAAATGCTGACTTCTTGTTTAATTAATTTTGTTTTAATGCAAGGGAACAATGTACATGTTGAAACTCACTTTCTCTTAAAAGAGTTCAGAATATGGGAAATTCATCAAACCTATTCTTCAGATAAATTGATTCTCATTTGCATGCTTTTACTTAGGTGAAGGACAGTTATCTTTGCTTATTTCTTAATGCCTTAATTATTTTAATTATTTTTAAAATCTTTAAAAAGCTTAGATTTATTTACCAGAATATCATTAGAATGAAGCAAATTTTCCATCACCTGACAATGTCAAATTTACATGTACTGAAACCTGTATTTGGACTGCTTTTAACTGTTACAATGTTGCAAAGTTAGAAGGAAAAAAATGTATGAACATTAGCAGTGGATTCCCTCCTTATTCTTGCTGTCAGTCTGCAACCAGGTGGAAAAACTGAAGTCTGTTGAAAGGTCGCTGCAAGCCCATTGTCTGTTTGGGGAGCAGGCTCTTAAACACAGTTCTCAAGATGAGACATGCACAAGAAATGTATTTTAAAGTTGAATACATGGAAGTTTATCTATAGAGGACATGACACTTCTTGTGAACCTTGCATACAGATGCTAATATCCACTCACAAGGCAGCACCACATGGATTCAGTGCAGACACTTCCAGATGAGCCACTCAATCTGCTTCACCTTATCGTCAGAGGAGGAAACAGAAGTATTTTCAAAGGCATAGGTTCTTTGTTCTATTCTAGATACTTACTTTAGGCAGGAGATGGAATGAACAGCAGACATGGCTGTGAAAAGCTAGACGGCCAAGATCAGCTTTTGACAACAGAAAGTCAGAAGAGATGAATCCCACCATAAAAGACTTCAGCACTACCATAAAAACAGTCTTCTGCAGCTTTTTCAAACTGAGCTCCAGTGCCTGTGACAGCATTTGCCATCATGCCTTGTCCAAATCAGTTGTGATATGGCAGCTGCTGGCAGGTGAGGAAAAGGGCCCTTGCTACAGAAGGGCAGTCCTGGAGAGGCAAGGCACATCTGCCAGAGCCTGGCCAGCCCACTGGCACATGCTGGCAGAGCACAGCACCAGCAGCACACACAGAGCCTCTCCACAAGCCACACTGTGGCCTGTTGTGTCAGCCACCAGCCTGACAACTGGCTGGGAACCTGTTCTGCAAGGCCCATGGTAGCATAGAAACTCAAAAACAGGAGAGAAGATTACCAGTGAGGAAGTGTTTGTCATTGCTGCTGAAGGGTTGCTGCTTCCAGTGTGACCCAGGGCTGGCTTTGATGGGCTGGCAGTGGTGTGCAGCAGGAGGTGGGTGCAAGAGACCCTTGCAAACGGCCCCGGGAGCAGCTCCAGTGGGAGGAGCTGCCTCTTCCCAGCCTGGCTCCCAGCACCACCATCCACGTTCCCAAAGCAGGACGTGGTATCCCTGATGGGACGTGCCTGGCTGGCTGCACAGCAACCCTCATGTGTGATAAACCACATCAAAAGGGTGCAAGATGCTCCACGGCCAGGGCATGTAAGGACACTCAGAGAGAGAGTGCTCAGCCATCTCCTTCCTCCAAGAGGTTATTTGGTGTGGCAGTCACTTAAGAAACTGCAGAATTTTTAGCCCTGGCCTCCTGCCACACTGAGGTGAAGCAGATGGCAGCTTCCATTCAGGAGCTGCCTCTTGTTCATTGGTGGAAAAAGCTCTGCACGAGGGGGACCCGCTTGTCACCGCTTTAGTTATGCTCAGTTGCACTGATTAAGCTTTCCTGCCAAACAGAGCCCCAGCCTGGAGCAGCACAATCCCAAGTGCCAAGCTGGTAGCCAGGAGACAATGTGAGCTGATGGGGCTGCAAGGGCAACGTTCAGGGAGCTTAGTCTGCAAGTCACATCATGAGTTTCCTGAGTCACAGAGGGAGGAAGGACATGAATTCTGATAGATTACACCCTACTGCTGCTGAAACATTGAAGGACAACATGTGCAAAATGAGGGGAGAAAAACAGTTAATCCTCTGCTTTAATAGCAAAAGAGTTCTTAGAGGAATGACTTCTACATAAGTTGTTCAGTCTTTTTCTTGGCACCACTTTTTCACCTCTGGAAAAGCACACAGAGGATTTGGGGTTGCTAAGGCAAGCAATCACTTGATCTTATTTTACTAATTCCAGCTTCTTTAGGTCCCAAAGAAAACTCACAAAAGACAAAGATACAAGTGGCAAAAATAATTTCAAAGTGGTCTCCTATGAGAATTTTCTCCTGTAAAACTTAATTTGGCAGCTCTTCACAGGCATCATGCAAAATTGGTGCCATCTAACTCTGCAGTAAGGGAATTTTCTCCCCAATGGTGGGAGCCTACTGAGTACTCCTGTGTAAAAACCTCAAACAATATTAGTGGTAAATGAAGAGTGTTATGATCTCTTCAGACTGTAAGACAGGTATTACATGTGTGCTTATATGGGAAACAATACCATCAACCTTAGAGAAATAGACATTAAAAATTAATCCAACTCGTAACACTTCTTAGTCAGTTGCACCTTTGCATTTAGATACAATTTGTGCTTGAACTAATTAGGCTTCTGAAAAAGAAAAGGATATCTGAAAAAATCAAGTTTTTGTCAGAGTTAATGCAAGATTTCCAGTCTGAATCTCCAGCACATGCTGGAACAATGCTTTAACCTGAATAAAGGAATTATTGTTTAGATACACCCTACTCTTACAAATAAAACGTTACAAGATTTGAACAGCCCAAACTGGGGATGCTTTCAAAGCTGAAAAGGAGAAGTTTAACTGACAACCTTTGGAAAAAGGATGCTCACTTCAATGTATGCCACTGGAAATCACCTTTCACAAGTGTCTTATGCACAAGCTGAATTAAACACGAACCTAACAAACTGATGGAGAAATTTAGCTTCTAAAAATCACAGCCCTTTTGTGCCACAGAAACTTTGTATCAAAAGAAAGTAAACAAGCAAGTCTATAGTGGAATACAACCCAAAGGAAATCATCTTCAAATATGTTATTATTGATTTTTTTTCCTCAGGCCAAGATCTCTGATGGCCTCTCTAACCTCCAGCTCAGAGTGGGACCTGCCCATTGCCTGTGCCAGCCCTGTGAGAACGCAGAAGGTGCCTGAGCTGGGGTAAAAGGAGCAGGGAGCTGGCTCACAAAGTGTGCTAGTGCCTTCATGAGCAGAGCAGCAGTGGAGAGAAGCCCTCCACTTGTAAATAGCTAACTCTGGGCACTTCCAGTAGCATATCTGTGCAAGGAGTACACTTTCAATCTTATCTCCCCGTGGGTGGTAACAGGAGAAATTCCCTGCCGCGAGAAGAGTGCAAATCCCCTGGATTCCAGTAAATTTGACCAAAGTCATAGGAAAAACTCTTGTGAGCATTATGATGGGCCTACACAGCTATGGCTTATCAAAGTAGTGGTTGTTTAAGGGCTAGCCAGCTCTTGTATTCAAAAGTACGATAATAACAACTTATTAAATAATTCTTAAAAAGTATTCATTTTATCCTTGGTGGAAAATGTAGAAGGAACATCTCAATACAAATTTGTTTGTATATTTGGATATTATAAACTTACCTTCACTTTTTTAAAATATGAAGAAATCTTAAAGTACTTTTATATGCAAGACTATTATTACTTATGAAACCTAGAGCTGTTTTTCTACTAAAGGGTGTTTCAAAAGTCATTAAAGAAAACTTAAAACTTTGTACTTTCGCTTAAAAAGAGAGGGATGTGGGAAGCTTCAAGGAAAATATTTCCTAAATTATCTCAGATCTGTACTTCCCTTTGCAGTTCCAAAGAAGGCTGCTTTTCTTACAGTCAGTTTTTGAAAAAATATTTTACGTAGAGTTTTGTTTTTCAATAAAACCATTCATTAGAATAGTTTTAACATTACTTAAGAATTTTTTAAGCATTAGTTTCAGTAATTGGTTTTGAGCAAGCTGGGTTTTTACATGAGAACTAACTAAAGCAAACATATTGTGAACTATCATTAACATTGTTGTGCAGCATAAACTTAGGCAAACATCCCACGGGAATTTCTTTCTTCTACTGAGGAATGTAAAGATATCACCCTCTATGATCTGGAAGAAAAGTCATAGGTATCACTGATACAGCTAGAGCTCTAATCACTGTTTTGGTATTCCACTCCAGGAAGCAGCATGGTTCTTTTTCACCCATGTTTCTTTGTAACAGAAGTTCTGTAAAGCAAAAACAGGAGTCCCTGAGACAAGTTTCTGACACTCAGCTACATAGGACCAATGACAATCCAATTTCCAAAAAATAGTTCTTTGCTTTTTGTTTTGTTAATGTCCCAAATTATTGAAAAATCTCAAAGGTAAAAAATTCACCCAGTATCAAAATGTTAAAGCAATATACAATAAGCCATTTTTCAAGGAAGCAAAACAAAAGGCCACCAAGAAGCAGTTTTCAGAGCAATAGGATATGGAGCATGACACAAATTTCATGCATTCTTGAGACAAATCATAATGTACCTAGTACACACAGAGAATTTACAGCCTTACTTTAGGGAGATTGACACTTGTAAATACCTGAAGAATGTAAAAATATCAAAGAGAAAAAAAATAAAGTTAAATTGGATGGGAAACTCTATATTAAAATAAAAAATTAACATTACAGGGTACTTGTGACACACTGGGAAAGGTTCCAAGAGAACAAAATTAACAGAGTATAAAACAATCTCCAGAGAAGTAATAGAAGTCATGCCACCTATATTTTAAAATTTGACTTGGCAAACATCAATAAATATGTGCCAAGAAATAATACTTTACTGATGGTAAGGAATGTAATTTATTTACTGTACCCGATTTATAAAGTCAAAAGTGTTAACCCAACTTGGTCAGTACAAGAATTAGAGGCCTGGGACACTAAATTGTTGCCCTCTGTTCCTTACCATCCCTGCCTGCATTCTCCAGCATGAGCACTATAAAGGGACAGGAGTTTAAATCCCCTTTGACAGCCCCAGAGCTCCCATTTGCAGCTTGCAGTGCAATTGTTATACCCGAAGCAGATGCACCAGATGTTTTCTCTCCTGCTGTCGTGTCAGTGCCAGGGATGTCAGCCACAGCACCCTCTGCTTATTGCCCTCCCTTTCCAGTGACCACAGGCAACACCTTTTATCCCAGAGAATTATCTGCCAGCCCAAAACTCTGGGGAAGCAGTTTTTCTTCACTGCGCACCAGGGAGTTATCTGGATCCCTTTCCATGCAAACACAAGCTAAATGGTACCTCTCTTGGTACCTCTTGGTACCTCTTCTCCTACCTATTTAATTTTTTTAAACTAAAGGTATATTCAGACTAACCTGAATCTTGGTACTCTCTCTTCCTGTCTCTTTATTTAAAACTGTTATTGTGAGTTTGTGATTTTAAAAATGCAAATTAGCATTGAGAGCTCAGCTGTCATTTAGGGCACTCAGGCCTTTGAATTTCAGAGTAATTCCCTATCAGTGATCTCTGCACCTGGAGGACTGAACTGCAGCCCTGTATAGGCTCCTCTCTCCTTGGTATTACACACACTGTGAAAAATTCACACAGCAGAGAAGTGAGGTTGGTACCAATTACACCACCTACACTGAATGACTGCAATAGATCACCCTCAGAACCAGAAGGGCTTCTGTGTAATACGGGTTTCTTTGCTATTTATCAGCCTGCAGTACCAAAGGAAAACAGCTCTCCCACACTTACCACCCTTCATGTCCCCAGGTATTTACTGAAGTTGTAATTCTTTTTCTTAACAATACCACTGTCTGACTCAGTGTGTGTATAGTATCAAGTTCCTGATGTTCATACAGAAGTAAGATTTGGAGAAATACCGGCTCTTCTCTTCTCTACATAGACTTGTCTAATTAACAAAGGAAAATATTATACTGGATCTCAAGGTCTCTGTGAGGACAGCTTATAGCTGAACCCAGCCTCTGCTGCTCAGGCCTTTCTGACCTGAAAACATAGCATGATAAATTAACAGAGGAACTGGAAACAATGAATAGTTTTGTCTTTCCTATATTTGAACTTAGAAATAACTTCTCTAGCACCCAAGACAGGATTTCAGATGCCAGGCTTCTACAGGAAAGGAATGAAAATGAAAAGGGAAGTCCTTTATTAGACTCCATCTGTTAAATTGTAATGCTGGAAAATTGAAGGACAGCATAAAAAGGCTGTCTCTGTCTGAAACAAGTCTGTTTGGGTCTGCGTGCATATATAGATATATACACACACACACACGCAGACACAAATATATATACATATATATATATATATATATATAAACACATCTGAAAGGAATGTTCCTGCAAAATCCCAGTCATGGAAGTAGAACTGTCAAAGTAGCAGCAGCAA
This sequence comes from Corvus brachyrhynchos, assembly GCF_000691975.1. Classification (NCBI taxonomy): domain Eukaryota; kingdom Metazoa; phylum Chordata; class Aves; order Passeriformes; family Corvidae; genus Corvus; species Corvus brachyrhynchos. The sequence goes on along the minus strand of NW_008238447.1, from coordinate 1,643,250 downwards.
CATTGCAAATCCTGCTATCCTATTATACAGACTCCCCAGGAAGAACATTCAGAGCTACAATGTGAGGTAGAAAGCTACATCACCACCACCACCAAAAGCAAAGCAAAACAAAACAAAACAAGCAAACAAACAAACCCCACGAGTCTTGTGCCCTCTTGGCAATTTTTTCTAAATTCTGAAAATTTCTGCAGAAACTTAAGCTCGTTTTATATATGATTCTGTCTTTATATCAGAAAGTTTTCTTGCGAAGAAGGAAAAACCATGGTGTACCAGCCAGCATGCAGCTGCCTGCACTCTGGCCATCTGCTTTGAAACAATAGTAACAGCAAAGGTACAGCATGAACTGGCCCTCTCTGTGTCTCATTAACCTCAAATGAGAAGTTTGTTTTTTCCAAAGCTGGTTTTGGAACCATTTAAATGATAACCTCACAAAGCCAGGCAGCCTTTTGACCAATGCAGGGGGCCAAGGCCTTTTAGAAAGCAAAACCTCTGGAATGAACTATTTCTTTTAAACCACCATTTCCCACCTGTAATGGGGCTTTCTGCCCTCCATGTAAGGGCCTTCCTCTTGCTCTGCCCAGGCTGTAAGGATCCAGCAAGTTGCCAACCTTGGTCACACACATGAGCAAAAGCCCTGAGCACAGTGTGCTTGTATCCCCTGAGCACCTCTGCTGGAAATTAATAGGCACACTTCTGGCCTGGAGCTACCAAATGGTCTCTTCTAGAAGGGAAGTCAGGCATTGCAACACCTAAGATTTCACCTTCCAAAGGGATCCTCTGTTTTATCCTGTGATTTAGTCTGCTGTGATTTAAGAAATGTATGTCCTTGATTCCCTGGACAAAGCAAGAGAGGGGCAATTACCAAGCAATTTTCTACATTCTCAGAGAAAGTCCTAAACAAAGGAAGTTCAAAATCCCAACCATCGTTACTGGGAACACTTTATGCCTTGTTAAGAAAGGAAAAGACTAACAACAATTCTGTGTGAAAAAAAAAAAAAACAGCAGTAGCCCAGAACTTGTTGCTGGATATACCCAGTTTGTATCATGTGACCAGACTTACATAAACTAAAAAGTGATCTGGCTTCTTTGCATGCCAAATCCCATCCCAGCTATTCTCAGGGTGTTCCTCTCCACAGCCACAGGCTGAATTAGCTGCTGGTACCATGATTTGCTTTGATGAGAAGAGTCTGTAGGGAAGAGTCAGCTGCTAAACTCCACTTGAGATAGAAAGATTAGAAAAACAGCCCACTGTTCACCGTAGATGAAACTACAGAAAAAGAAAGTAAACTTAAGCTGCCAGTAATACTTGCCCAAAATTGTAATGCTCATGTGTTCACAGACTACACGTGTTAATATATGTTTGTATCACAAACACAAAGCCAGCATCATATCACAATCAGACTTGACCTCAACCAAATTATAGTGTAAGGATGCAGCTTTGGTCATCACACCTCCCTTCTGTCCACTAATTAAAATCAGCTTGCCAGGTAACATAGTTTCCTCCCAAATGAGTAATTTCCTGTCAAGAAAAAAAACAATCATGATCATAGCTTGGGCAATATGCATATCCAGAAATGTTTAATTGTAAAGGTTTCAATTCTTAAAAGTTGGAAGCAGCAGGGCTGCAATGAAGGTTATACCAGACACAGTATTTTTTAGGATACAGGTTAGACTAAAATAATGAGAGACTTGGCAATTAAATAGCTGATGAAATTAAAATACAGACAAAATAAAAATAATGAAAACAAATTTTAAAACACATAGCCTGCTCATGCACAGAGATGTGCATTTTACAAAGCACTGACATTTTTCAGTGAGACTGAAGACTTGTTCTTTCTTTGAAAATGATGGCTCAACAGCTGATCACAGTCTAAAAACACCCCAATGGAACATCAAGGGTCATTACAAAAGACCTTGAGTACAAAATGCTAGATGAATACATGTTAAAATGCTAGATAAACACTTGTGTGCACAGTTTGTGTAACATTGCCTTTTAAATACCTCCAAGATCATCACATTGCCTGAAAAACTTCAAGTTTTTGTTTCTCAGTGTTTGAGAGCATCCGTATCCAGGCATCAACACCCAGCCTTCCACTTGGTAGGCTCAAGGATCAAAATTCAGCTCTTGAGTGCTCTTTCCTGGGTTGAAACTTTAGTGACAAAGATGTAGTTGGTTGTACTGTGTTGGCTGTCTGCTGGGCTCTCAGGCACTCAGAAACCTGACACTCATTTTTATAATTTCATATTGGACTTCATCAACCCAGATATTCGTATGTTGTTGCTTAATAAACTTTAGAGCACTGTTACTTCTACTGCCATTATTCCCATTTGTGACTTGTGCTACCCACAGTGCTGACACAGGTCTTGGTGCTTGAAACATCAGACCAGGTCCAGACCAAACATTCAAGCACAATGAATGCCCTCTGAGTACCTTCTGTAACCCACCTCTGTTCAAATGGGGGTCACAACTGTGTCTGTTTGGGGTTCAGTCTCAAAATATCCAACAGCACTTATTTAAACAATAAACATCAATAAGGCCAATCACTTTAAAGCATGTGTTTAAACAGTTTTGCTGAATCACAGTCAGCATGTTAAAACTTGAAGGAAGCCAGTCTAAAGCTTGGCTTTACATTTGAAGGACTAGCTTTAAGAGTAATTTTCTGACCTCACAACCCAATCCTAGGAGTGTCTGTTGTACCAGGCATGGCATATCATACCGGATTCATGAGGATCACCTTGGCACAACCTGCACTCTCTGTTTCCTGGTTTTGCTCTGGAGGTGCAATGTTCCCACCACAGGTTTCTGCCCAGAAGCTTCTCTAAGGAGGCATCACCCATCCAGCACTGCCTACCTGGATGCACAGTCTGGGCAGCAGAGCCCCTGGGGAACCTGGCCTTTTTCACTGCTACGCTCTCAGGCAGATGAACCAGAGCAATTAAACACAACATTAATATATCTACTGAAATGCTAAATTCAAGACTTGGAAATGTTCCTGCTGTTTTTTTGCTAAATTCAAGCCTGGGAAATGTTCCTTCTGAAATGCTAATTTTAAAACTTGGAAACGTTCCTATCTGCTTCCTTCCACTTCAAAACACAGTGAGTTAACTAGGTCTGACCCTTTGGCAGTGCTCTATTTATGTGGCACAGATTTGCCTACTTAACAAAGTCCTTTTGTTTCCCACAGCTGTGAAATTCTGGTGCTCTGTAACTTTTCATGTTTCCCAGGTTACCTTGGCACCAAGCTGTGACTAAATGTCTGTAAAGGATTTTTAACTCCAGCTTTGGAAGAATATAACCACAAGGAAGAATGATGGCTTTCAGTGAGTACCCCATGCTAGCAAGAGCAATGCTCAAAATCAGCTTCAGATGTCCGCAAAGCTTCTGGGAGATCTGTGGTTAAATAGGGAGCTGAATTATCTGTTCTGCTCTGTTCCTGACTGCATCATGTTTATCTTTCTTCCATTCCCCTTCCCCATCTTATACCTGTTCAGGGAGACAGGGACTATGACATCTTTTCAAAAGAATTAGTTTTAAGGATCACTTTTATTTGAAGAAACTCCAAATTCTGAAGCTGATTTCCTGCTCTGTGGGAGGAAATGGATCTTTTCTCACTGATTCCACAAGGACAGGAAGCAATTCCAAGCACACACACATATGGTATCAATAAGACACCTTGAAGCAAAGAGATTGTAACTGAACTAATGAACTACTGTGGCAAAATACCCTTCCCTTTTTTTGGTGGCTGCAGAAGGCCCCAGGTGGTTTGAATGGGAGCAGGTCTGTGCCATATAGAATAAATAAGTAGGAAATATTTGCAGGTGCTGGAGCATTGGTCTGTGGTCATTCCACAAACTCCCTCCATGCCTTATCCAGTAGGGAATAATAACCAGGACCTGTAATAAAAAGCCTCAGGAAGTCATTGCATGGACACTGGCAGACAGACCTAAGGGTTCTTTGCACTGGGGCCAAATAAGAGGCAGTGCCAAATCAGATGCTAAACATGGATGCACTAAACCACAGAGACACCTTGTATGACTTTTATCAGCAGGGTTTCCTTTACTTTTTTTTTACCTGAGACATTTAGGGTTTCTTCCTTAAATATTTAAGACATCCCAGGGCAGCAGGTAACGGAAGTAACGAATCCTGATGACCTTTCCTTGTCAATGCTCTACGCAAATCTTGAAACATCACCATAACACGGCATTTTTTAAAAATGTAATTTTTAAATTTATTATTATTGCCAAAACACCCAGACATGTCATAAACCAGGTTTCCAGTATTTTGACCACCTGTACTATGCAGAATAACAAATAATCCCTGCCTGAAAGGACGAATAATATCATTAAATAATATGGAAAATGGGGCCTGAAGAAGCCACAAATCCTGTCTACAGTCAATGAGAGAGACTCTGACAGAAACCGTGGGAGAATTCCGAGATGAAATCTGGCATCACCTGGAGTCAAACACAAAACTCTCTCTATTTTCAGTGAACCAGGTCTGAATGCATATGTTTCTGCTTCATAGCCCTTTGCTCAGAGAACTCAAACCTGGCATTTCATAAGTTTTCTTATTTCTAGTCCTTTTTCTTTTGCACCAAACACATTTTTTCCCATGCCTTGTGTTTACAAACTGATACTTTTATAATATAATTAGGATAAAACTACGTGTAATTCTATTAATCTCTGTCCAAGTGTTCGTTAGTTAAAGTACAAAATTCTTCACAAGGATATATCCAATATTTACAGTGCAATGTTTTTTCCCCAACATGTCCTTCTGTGAAATGCTATTTCACTGCTTCTTGTTCTTTATCCTGCATTTCTATTGGTGCATTCAATAAGATTGGCTTTTCAGATTTCAGTTTCTTCTTTAAAAGGAGGAGAATTAGTGTACTTGGGATGTAGGACACTCCACGTAACACTGCTGGCAGGCCAAGATAGAGCCACCTGAAATAAATCATGAGTTTCATTAAATATATGCATTTGTAAAAAAGTACAAAACTATTCAGCAAACACTGTTTTGTGAAAATTACAAGCCAGTCTAAAGCTTGTGCCCTGATCCTTTTGGATCTCACAGAGGATGAGAATGGGAGAACAGAGAATATGTCAGTCAGCGAAATGGCCTTTTACATCTCCCAGTTTCAGGCAAACAATTTAGCCAGTGAAGTCAGGCACCTGGTACTCTTATGGCTTTATCCATAGGGAAAAGAGAGAGTCCTGAAAGGGCTCAGACTACCTGGTTAAAATTTCTAGATATTCATAGGAATATTCTTCCAAATCAACCTCAACACATTATTAAAAGGAATTAGTATGAGGCCACAAGTTCAACTAGATTTTTCTTTAAAAATCCCACAACAATCCTTGAAGGACTATAAAAACATGAGGTGAGGTATTCTGGGCCGATTTCCAACTTGAGTTACTGTATCTTCTCTAGAAACTTCTTCTCTTTTTAAATTCAAGTACTCTTTCAACCATTTTCTGTTCAAAGAATTTGCAGTCACCCATTAAAACTTTTTCCCACGTAAGCGTGCTGCTTTTCAGTAGCTTTATCATAATTCAGTGTTTTTAAGGCTTGTTCTCATGAAAGGTTATTATTGAATATTATGGCACCAGCACATTGCTGTTCGAAGGTTTTTCCAATGTCTGTGTCAAAGGTGGCACTTGACAAATAAAGCCAATGCCAAAGAAAATTATGTCACGTCTCTAACACAGGAGCAGTTTGTCTACTAGGAAGACATAAAGTGCATAAAATTACATCTCTATGTGTGCAATAATAGAGTAAGAAGGAGAAATTAAAATAAAGTAGAAAATATACCTGTATGTGACAATATCATACATCCTACATGCTCCTTCTCCGCCACAAGTCATAGTACCCCACTTCAAGCAAGTGGTATCTATCAAAGCTCCAAAATAAATGGGAGATGGAATTCCAGCTAAAAAGGATATTAGCAACATTTCTGTGAATAGCAGTTTTCTTCTGGTTATCAGCTACACTACAGAGCCTATGCTGTTTGTCAGCTACTTCATCTGTACTGTCCTCTTGCAGCATGAGCCACATTCTCTATGTATCTTATGCTCTCTCTTCTTCCTCATCCACCTACCCTCAACCAAAGATTTTCTTCCCTGTGGCCTGTTAAACAATATCCACATGCTACAGTATGGACAGTGTTTCCTATTCAGAACTCAACATTTTCTCTAATCACTGAGAGGCAATGCTGCCTTCAATAAACATAAACAATAAGCAAGAATGAAGGAATGCCACATGGCATTCCAACAAGCAGCAGATGTAGTCCCATGTCCTGGTTTCTGCTGGAATACAGTTAATTTTCTTCTAAGCAGCGGGTGCAGTGCTGTGTTTTGGATTTAATAGGAGAATAATGCTAATAACACAGTGATGTTCTAGTTGCTGCTCAGGAGTGCTTGCATCAAGGAGTTTTTTGTGTCTCATGTTTTGTTAGTGAGGAGCTGCGCAGGAAACCATGGGGGGGAACAGCCAGGACAGCTGACCCAAACTGGCCAAAGGGATATTCCATAATCTGGAATGTCGTGCTTAGTATACAGACTGGACAGAAGTGGCAAGGAGGGACCGACTGCTGCTTGGGGATGGGATGGGTATTGGTCAACAGATCACACACAATTTTATTCTGCGTCACTTTTTTTTCTTTTGTTTTATTCCTCTATTTTTCCTATTATTATTTTATTTTTCTTTCTTTCCATTACTAAACTGTTCTTCTCTTAACCTGCGTGTTCTACCATTTTTCCAACTCTCCTCCCTATTCCATGTGGGAGGAGAGTAAGTGGATGCATAGTGCTTAGATTCTGACTGGGGTCATACCAAGGTACCAGCCTATTACCCAGTATAAAAAAAATGCAAACTGCAAGCTGTTCTACTTTGCCATGCTGCTGAGATCTGTAAAAAAATCCTAAATTCTTCCCAATCAAAGGCACTCCATAGAAGCAATGACTCCTGTGCCATGCCCATAGCCCTGATGTGACCCTTCTCTAACTCTAGGTCAGCTCTAGCTGCTCTTCTGAAGTGTGTTAGATATTTTCTTACCAAATACTCTTGAAGCCAGTCCATGGATACCCACTCCAAATGATTTCTCTTCAGGCTTTAGAGACCTGTATGATAATTGCATTTTACACTTATTAGTAGAGGTGACATTAATAAGAGCTATTTAACCCTTTTTTTAAATCAAGTTCTTCATCACATTAAGCCCAAACCATTCTAGTAAGGGCAGTCGTTGAAAGAGTTACGTTCATTAGGCGATTGCTGAAAAGTTCCTTATCTAGAACTGCCAAATCACAAAAGGAAAAGCTTCTGTCAAGGCACCCTCCACTTGTACCAAGGCCAACACAAAGTGCCAGGTAGCTGTGCCTTAATCAACATCACGTTCCTGTGATTGATAAACACATGGGTATCACACACCACTCAATGTCCCAGTGCCCTGACTCAGTGTTCCTGCATTAATTCAGGATAAAGCTGATAGCCAGAAGCAACATCAGATTATAAAGCTGACATGACACTAAAGCTTAGCAGCACAGAAATGACATAAGATCTCTCTCCTCTTCCTCCTTCCATAAGCAAACTAAGCAACTTTTAATTCCCTGGAGAATTAAAACCTCAAAATAAAAAGTCCAGTAGATTTCTTAAGGCAAGGAAATTTTACTGTACCTTATTAAGACCATGTATCCAGGCATGGCTGCTAAGGAAAAAATGAAGCTGCAGACTAATGTCAATATTAAAAAATAATGGAGCATCTTGTCACAGTTTTCATGTCCATCACACTGGCCCAGAGTTGCAGAGATGTTTTGAGATGAAAACCCTGAGGCTGCGACACAGGTGCAGTTTTCAAATACCTGTCATAAGAGTGTTTTAATCACACAGATTGTCCAAACTCACACACTGAGTGGCAAACCCACACTCTGCTGGCACCCAGCTCACTGTCTCCTGCACTTGAGATCGTCACTCATGAGCAGCACTGCACTGTGGCCTCTCTCCCAGACTGCCAGGCCCAGGTCCAGCCATCCCCTGTACGTGGGGATAGAAGCTCTGAAATACCTGGTTACTTGTTTAAATCTACAGGGTAAAAGAGATTATTAAGTCCATGCTATAGACTATCATTTTGGCTGAAATGTTCTTGGGCACTCAGGTTCCCAACTGGCAATACCTTCAGAATAATTTCTCACTCCATGTTAAGCATTTAAGATTCCTTTAATTCTTAGTAGAGAAGCACTCTTCTTCATTATATTTTTTAATTTAAACTATTTTTCATATTCATTTTGAAATTTCTGGTGCTACTCAATGAATTTGTTCAAATCTCTCACCTTATATATTCAATCAAATGTGCATGGATATTCCCCACCCTATATTGGTATAATTATTTATCACCTACTATAGTTCATAGCTACGGTACAATAAAATGTATGCTTTACCACACTTCTTCCAGTTCCTCTTGAGGATTTACACCCAGCAAGACAAGGTGACACATAAGTGATTCCATTGTTCCCACAAACAGGGTCCCATATTTTAAGTGGGCAATCACAATCCATGTTGCATCCAGCCAGTAGAGTATTTTCAGCATATGAAACTTGTTCTATTCTGAAACACATTTAGAAGATGAATAAATATTTCAATAATGAAATAGCCACAGTAACCTTCTGCAATGCTTGAGATTCTATTCTAGCTCAAGTGTCGAATCAGGACCCAGTCCTACATGCTCCTATCCTGAAGTCATGCCTTTCTACCTTTCTATAGGACAATAAATCGTATTATATTACATTTATATTATAAATTAATGTGTACCCTACAGCATTTTTCTCATCTATGGCATGTATGTCCTTGATTGTCCATAAGAGTTGCATCTACACCTCCATGTCCATTTTACAGACACACAACCCAACCTGGTCTAATGGAAGGTGTCCCTGCCCATGACAGGGAGGTTGGAAACAGAAGATCTTTAAGGTACCTTCCAGCCCAAACCCTTCTATGATTCCCGGTGATTAACGGCAGGCTTCAAATCAAGAAACTGCAGATAAAATATCCTCTGATAACTTGACAGTAATGAAATTTGAGTAAACCGGTGTAAGATTAAGAAGGGGATCTTTTCCTCTCTTATTCTGAAATTGCACTCATGTATGCCTGGTTTGACCAACAATTTTTATTTTCACCTGCAGTTACATGATTTTACTAATTGTATTCGTAAAAGAATTAATATGGACATGCAATTGTCTTTACATGGATATCCATTTTAATGCACTTTTATTGTTTGAAACAGAGATAACAGAAAACAGACCTACTGCCTCATGCAAGCAAAAAGTCTTGAGAATTTAGAATAGGAAAATAAAATGGAGGCCCTGGCAGATTCTTGACCAGAAATATCATCCTGGTGTCTTAAGACTGAAGTCCTCTTGAGTCTCAAAGAACATACCCTTGATAGGAAACTGTTAGACCAGCAACTGGTGAGGTGTCACAGACAGTCCAATAGGCAGCAAAGTAGAGAAGGTATTCCAGTAAAGATACCCAAAACGCTATGTTCGCAGCCTGATAGATATTTATCTTGAATTTCTTCATGAATAAGCCTCCGGAAAAATACCCAACGCATAGAACTGGTAAGTTGTAAACACCTATTTAAACAAGTGAAACTTCCATGTTAAAATAAAGGAGACCATCAAAGCTGCTCTACTATAAGGTAGATAAAGAAGTAGCTACTGCAGCTGCTGTTAGAGAAGGTTGTGTTTGGCAAAGAATCAAAGAGTGCCTGTGACTGAATAATTTAACTACAGTCAGAAATGGGTCCCTGCTAATTTCCTTTCACACCCAAAACCTCTGCCAAAGTCAACAGCAGGTGAGAACTGCTTGGGGAGTGAGCTACAGGGTAGGACTGAAATTATTAATTGGAAAATTGCAATCTAGAGTTGAACTCTAGGTCCAACTCAAAAAAAAAACCAAGAAAAAAATTATATGGTTTCAGTCCAGCCTCTCCAGCTGACTGAGAAATTCAACAGAAAGATAATCTAGTGCACATCTTAAGGTACATCTTAATGCACCCTGAGCATCACAGAAAGGAGGAACAGACTTTTCAGTTTTGAGATGAGATTACTCAATGTGCTCTCGCATTCTTTGCTGATTGATACTTTAATGAAACAAATTTTGACTGAAAGACATGTTGGAAGTGTTTTTACACAAATATCACATGGCTTAGTTTCATATCAGCTGAATTTTCTGAGCCAATTCAAAAGATGCGAATTAGATTATAAAATTCTGCACAAAAAATTAGATGTTTAGCAGAAAATGCATTGAGATTCTATTCTAGCTCAAGTGTTGAATCAGGACCCAGTCCTACATGCTCCTATCCTGGAGTCATGCCTTTCTACCTTTCTATAGGACAATAAATTATTACATAAATATTATAAATTAATGTGTACCCTACAGCATTTAAAAGTGCTTTGTAGCGTGATATCCCTCGCATGTAGAAGCATTTAACCTTAGTATGTACATGTAAATACACATGAACATAGGTATATATGTAAAAATATAGATAATTTGAATAGAGACATCACTAATTGATAGAACAGAGCAAAGAAAAATTCAAACATACCAATTAAAAAGATGGCATCTGATGCAGATTTTCCAAACTGCTGTTCCAGATATTTGGGCATGAAGGATATCATGCCATCGAAGGCACTGAACTGTAACACAGTTATGCATATAAATAACATATACACGGGGTTGTGAAACAGAGCCTTGAGGAAGGGGATGAAATCTGGAATGACATAATGCCATGAGTTAGTGTGATGCTTTATGAAAAGAATGACCCATTGCTCAGCGTGGCTGTGGGGGAAAGAGGGGAACAGAATTGGTCCTGAATGGGATCAGGCTAAATCTTGTGCTTTGCCAGACACCACAGGCCAAAGATTACTTGCTTAGCCCAGGGTACCCTAACGTTTCTCCTCTACCCAAAGATACCCTCACACTTAAAAAATCTGTGCTTATAAAAAAATAATAAATCACAGCAGCAGCAGCTACTGCCCCATCTTTCCTCCCTTTTCTCTCATCTCATGCCTCAGAGCATTCATCAAAACCCCTGTCCTGCACCCGGCATTTGGCACAAAGGGGTGCAGATGTACTATAGATCTGTGACAAGGTCTCTGCCCCCAGAGACCTGAACACTGATTTTGGGTTTTGCTGCTGGGGAAGAAGAGGCCTGAAGAGAGCTGTGACCATCCTCTCAAAACCTGTATCATCCAACCTTCAGCCAAGGAAGCACCTGAGAAACTAATTTACAGAGGTCTTTTCTCTGCTTAATGCCCATTAAGTCAGGATTTGAACCATAAAAAAAGCCCCACAATTCCCCTTTGTCTAGTGTTCTCTGTTAATTAATGTGCTGAGCTATTGTCAAGAAACTCTGCAGATAAATATAAGCATCTACAAAACAATGACTGGGCCTCACTGAAAGTGGGCACCACTTAGGATGGGTGTATATCTTTCAGAGGTAAGCAAGTACCTCATTAGAAGAAGATCTGTATGCAAATCTTGCAAAAATTAGTCAGTTAGAAACACTATAAATAGGCTGCATTATTTACACAGGCAGTGACACTTTTAATCAGGGCTTCTTGAGGAAATTTTATTATTATTCAATTAATCTTATTTTGGGTTATTTTTAACTATAAAAGCATCAAGTTTCAACTTGAAATCCCTGGTGATTAAAAGTCATCTGAATATGTCCTGGTCAATAGGCAGTAAGTGGTTGAACAGAGGTTGGACCAGGTCAGCTCCAGAAGTCCCTTGCAACCTCAACTATTCTGTGAAATGAAAAGGTTCTACATTCAAGATATTCAGGGACAGTGAACATTCACAGAAGCACGGGGAGGGAATAATCAGGAAAACATAAGCTTGGAAAGGACCCTGGAGTACTAAGGACCCACATCTGAGTTAGGAACCTTTCCTCACTAGAACAGTATTTTATTCATGGATTCATTTAAGGCTACGTGACAGCGGAAAGAGATGCTTCATTTTGATAAACATCAAAATGAAGTTTCAACATCAGCCAAGATCTAAGTACTCACTCTGAGTATGGCGAATTTTCAGGGCTCAGTTGGAAGCAGGATGGAGAGGGAGCTGCCACATGGCACTTACTTTCTGAAAATGAGGGCCCTGAGCAGGACAGGATCAGGAGACTACTCTGAAGATGATAGTCTTTGACATGTTTTATTCACTTACATTTCCAACCAGCAACAAATAAAGAAGGAAAAAATAACCTCCTACAGATATATAGATTTGAAAGGCCACAGATGTGCAAGCTGCTAATGGTAACATTAATAAATGTGAGTCGAATACATCTTTGTTCAACAGTAATTAATTTTTTTGAGACACTTAAGCACCTGTCAATTCCCTTTTAGGGCTTTCAGTTGGATTCAAGAAAGACACAAGTTATGTGTTGGTTTTCTGCTTTTCTGCACAGTGAATGTGGGGTACAAGAAACTAATATCTGCAACTTATCCACAGCTCACTGAGTTGTAATATTCCTAACCAGATTTCAGTCCCCCTCTCATGGGAAGAAAAGATCTACATACACCTGAAATGCAGGAGGGGAAAAGGAAGGAGTCCAGATCCTGGATCTATGAAATCAGCTTTATTCCTCTGCAAGGAGCCATTTTAAATCCCTGCACAAATCCTTTGAGCTACAGAGACATGAAAACAGAGTAGGCATTGCATATCCTGGACCCATCTTTAATTACACAAATACACACAGTTCACACCTTAGGACTAAAGTAAGAAGGAAATAAATCCAATATAACTTGCCTTTAGCAATTTCATACATGGTCTGTTTGGTTCCATTTTTATCATTTTCTTGCAATGGTGTTACTCTTTTTTCACTTGTCTCCTCAGGTTCATTGGTTTCACCTTCCTTCACAAGTGACTTGGGCAAAAACCAAAATGGTATTCCCACGAGAAGATTCAGCAGTGCACAAATCAAAATGCCCAGCCACCATGCTCCAACCCAGCGGGCATCAGTAGCTGTTATAGTTATCTCATCTATAACAAAACACAAAACCAGACATCTTGGATCAGTTCAGAAACATTCTTTGCTGTCATCTTGTGTTTTCCTAGTCATCTCTGACGTAAAAGCATTTCAATGATTCTTAAAATGAGGCTCATGAAGGAGAATATTCTCCAGTCTTCTTTTCTAATGTTGCTAATTTTCTGGGAAATTTCAGCGGTTTGTATTAAATTAATTCTAGTCCTTTCCTATGTTAAGCCAGATGACACAATTTTTCATCGAATAATTTATAAGCATATTGATTTGTGAATTGAATATTATACACAGACCTTCCATTCTAAAAGAAACACCAACAAACTCAGGTAGGACTATCACATATTAGCAAAGAAACATCTTTTGGCTCTGATAAATACACCAACTGTAGACTTAAAAATAAGTTTTTATATATTCACCCATTACCTGCACCTACTGATCCAATGTCAACAAACAGCTCTGCACAGAATGAAGCCAACAGTAAACCAAGGAAGGGGCCGACTACAGTTGCTGTATGCAGACATGCTAGAGTAGGAAAGAGAGAAAACATCCTGAATTAGAACCCAGACATAATTATCTTCTTGGAATTGTTACATGTGGTTAGGGCAGCTCTACTGAAAAGGCATTTGCACCTAAAAATGGCCTGGTTCCAAAAAGTTTCTCGCCGGTTAAATTACAAGTTCTACAATATTGTTATTTTGATAAGGCACTAATCACTGTTTTCTGTCTTCCTTTATTGGACTGAAGGGCATCATAATAATCCTTTCTTTTGCTTTTGTTTATGTGTGTGTGTCTGGGGGAGGGTAGTTATCACAATAGCATAGATTTACCCAGGTAGAAAGGTGAATTCTCTGCTTTGGCAAAATCCTCCAAATAGGAAATGCCCAAAGGCATGATGGGAGTTTCACCCATTCCTCGTACTATGTTTCCAACCATCACAAATATCCACAGCAAGGACCCAGGCTCTTTTTCACATTCTGTGAGCAAAACAAGAAGTCAGAATCAATGTCTTAATCCCAACTATTAATGAAAATCTAGAGATAAAGAATTGACCAATAGCTTAAACTTTGGGTAGCCTGTTCTATTAAAAAAAAAAAAAGAGAAAAAACGGGTCACAATACGCTTTTACTTCCTTTCTCTCCTTGAACTGGGATTTCTTCATCCCATAGTCTGCTTCAGATTCCACTGCTCTCTCCCACTTTTTCATGCTGAGATTTCTCAGTGCAAATTCATTATCAAATAAAAACCAGCTTTGTTAGCAGCAACTGCTGTCTTTCTGAGTGGATGCATTACTGACCACAGATGAAACCTGGATCTCCCGTTTCAAAGTCAGATTGCTGTCAGCAAACACAGGTGAAGCAATCTACACACAGATGTGGTCAAATTCAGTCCAGCTTTCGCTTCACACAGGAAATGGACTCATATATATGAACATCACAGTCTTGCTTGTCCATAAACTAATAGAGAAACAATCACCTTACCCAACTGCATGCATAGGCTTGAGGATGTGTGGGTTCTAATGTGCATATTGAGTGGCTGTAAATCATTTAGATGAAAATTATTTGCCTTTCTATACCTTTATTTTTACATTTATAAAATGGGAAAATACAGTATCTGAAATCTTCGAGCGAAAGGTTAATTCCAAGTGCTGTTAGGTGTGCCCATTTCACAGCTTCTTGCGCAGATGCAAAAATTAATAGTTTAACTGACATGTAGTCTTGGAAAGCTTGGAAGCTGCATCCATTACTAAATGGAGACACAGGAAACTGCAGCACAACACTAAGGTTTGATGCCACTTCATTCAGACAGTATTACAGCAGTGTGATTCAGCTTTAGCACACCCTGATGGAACTCCATCACTAAGTTTAACAATAAACTGTGGGGTTCGGGTCACCTAACTTTTACCATCCACCAATCACCTAAGTTTCCAGCAGTCAGAAGGCAGACCCAAGAGGTAATCTGATCCACCCTAAAGTACGGAGCATGAATGTCCTTACAGCAAGAGACAAGCTCTGCAAGAGCTCTGTAGTCTCCTTTGTCCAGCTACCAAGGGAGTCTAAAGGAATGGTTCTGATTCAATGCTTCCATTTGAGGTAGCTAAAGACCCAGGAGATTAATCCTACCCTCAGCATGAGAATTTTGTGTGTGATTATTTAATGATTTCCTCTGAGCCCTTTGACTTCCCAGTAGTTCCTTTACATGCACATTGCTAGTGCACATATATGTTTCAGTCTCACAGATAAGTTTTAGCCTAGTTTAAACTATTTTCTCTAAAGGGAATTGAGGTCTATATTTTAGTTCTAGCTCTATTTCTCAGACTTTTATTTCCTATGTGGTACAACAAAAAAGCATCCTTATGCCTCTTACCCATTTTTGAAATATGATTCCAACCTCCTCGTGGCATCATAGGATTTCAAGTCAAAAAGAGGAACACTTGTGAGAATAACCTGGTGTTATACTATCCCAAAGTGGACTACCAGGGATGTTAATTGAATTGCCTGGATACTGTGAAAACTGCATGAATGAAATGTTTTAGCTCTGGAGTCACAGACCAAAGAAACACAAAGGCCAGGAAATTTCCTGACCTCTAGTTTCTAGGCTTTCAAACAGTACTGATCAACAGCAGAACCCTGAAGTGATTGCTAATGAAAATAAAAACCTATTTACTTAGACACTATAGACACAGAAAAAAATATTAATAGGCATAGGAAAAGCCATACCTGTTGATCGTTCCTCTGTAGGCAAAGAGGACAAGCTTTGATTGACAAGGCATAGAGGCATCACTGAAAAATTTTCCCGTTGTGAAATGCTGCTTTCAATACGATACCTGTTGGAATCAAAGGAAAGCATGCACAGGTCAAGAAGATATTAATGAGAACCATCTCATGTGTCTGTACTGTAGTACTGGAGCTACCTATAAGAAGAGTGTGTAGCTGTAGGAAGAAGGGAATCCATGTCAAAAGTTAACTGAAGAGAGGGTGCCACCAAGGCTGTCAGAGCCATTCCACACTTGACACAACAAGACTGAAGGATCAAAAAACACCTTTCTGATTGAAACCTACACAAGCCTACATTATTAATTTTTTAAGCCAAGCAAAAATCATTTAAAAGTAGTTGATGAATCATTATGGTCAGTGCAGGCCTTGCCAACACAGTGACCAGGTGGTCTGTCATCCAGGTTCCAAACCAAGAGACCTTTAAAAATCACCTTCTCTTGCCCATCCAAGCAGATAAGAGCTAGTAGTGTAAAGTGACAGTATAACAGCACACTGTTTCTTGGGAGAGCCCACACAAGGGGGAGCAAAATGATGAAGGCAAAGGCAAGGGAAGGTGCCCACCAGAGGGGAGACTCTCCTCAGGAAGTGATGACTGACTTTTGAAGCCATCTCGGAAGCAAAAGAAACTGCTCTGCAATGATCATATTGAATCCATGCTCAGCAATGTCTCTCTCAATAAGCAACACACTCAGTGGAAGGATGTATGGATTCATGCAAGTAAGGATCACAGAAGCTGATGTGAGCTAAGCAAAACACTCACCTTCCAAACAGAAAATGAGGAACTGATATCAAAAGACATCCCAGTGACAGAATTGTGCAGCCCAAAGCAATTATTCTGGGTCTGTGAAGCTTTGCACCAAAGTAACTCACAAATGCTATCAGCAGCAAGTTACCTGCAAAGAGAACCTAGTTCACAATTCACAAACCAAGGCATCCCATGATCTTTGAAAGTGCAACACAAATGTGAGTACTTCTTGTAAGCTCAGCTGCTGGTTCTTTTCTTGTCTTGTAAAAAGTGTCACCAGACAGGGAACTGCCTACATGGTGCAATAATTCCCTGCTATGTATGATCTTTTATTGGAAGAGTTACATCACATGAAAAGAACATGAGAATAAAAGGCAGAGTGGAAAAGAGATCACAGTGAGAAAGATTTTTGAGTGCACCTTTATAGAGAAGAAATTTCCCACTACTTTGCATAGAGATCAGGCCCAGGGACTGCAGAATAATAGCTGGTTTAGGAAGTTATTCCCCTAGGATTCTTTATTTTTTTATGTTGAAATACGGAAGTGTATCTCCTAGTGTTTTTGTAGTGAAAATAATAAACACAAGATGACAATCATCTTAAAAAAATGGAATAATAATTTAATATTAATTTCAGTAAATTTTTAAGAATAAAAAATACAGGTTTTTATACCCAGGACCATTCAAAAAAAAAAAAATGTGCTAAAAATCTTCATTTTCCTCTCCTCCACTTTCACTTCAGAATCAGTTGATTTTCTCCATTTATTGCTATGCAACTAAGAAAAGAATCAAGCTTCATATTATGAATCAGGCCCTATAAAAATAGCAATTTAGTAATTGTACACCTACTAATTTTATGATCTTTTTGTCAGAAGAACAAAATCATGTCTCTGAGTGATGAGAGTCATGCTCTGAAAGAAGACAATGCCTTTTTTATGTATAATTTCTAAACAGACCATATTGAACCCGTGGCTTGAATGACACTTAAAGATGTGCATTTGAATTTATCACTGGGCAATAAAACTTACTGACAGGCAAGGCAACAGGCACTAAAGGTAGAACTGGAAACTTTCTTTGCAGGTACAGCTGTACAGATACAAAAGCTTGAAATAGTATTGAGTTCAGGTAAGGATTCACAATCCACTCCAACCAAATTTAATGAAAGGAACTATAAAATGCTAAATATGGCCTTAAATTCAAACAAAGCTTACACAGTTGCTTTTTTTGTTTTCTTCAAGAAGATTCAATACAAAGCTCGTAAATTAGTTCTCTTTTGTTAATTTCTCTGTCATATCTTATGGTAGTGCATAAATTAGCTGAACCAGTTTTTAAACCTAAACTTCCCCATTTAAGTGGTCCTATTAGTTTCCAAGACATGAAATTGTTACATATCAGCTCAAATGGAATGACAGAGCTGGCCACTATTGTCACATACAGTAATTGAGAGCAAATGAGAGTCAGACCACATATTACATTTTCAAAGAATCAGAAATATTCAAATGAGAGATTACCAATTTCAAAGCTTCCATTAATGATGCCCACCAAAGAAGCTGGGATATTAAATTGTTTCTCTATCTGTGTGTACATGCTGTTCATGTAAGCACCAGACATAGTTTTCCCAAGGAATGCAAGTGACAGTGCCAGCAGAAATACCTGGAAGGGAAGAGAAGAATGCATAAAGAATTCAAAGTAACATATTTATGAATATTCCATGGTTATTGCCTTCACTGAAGGTGTGCTTCCAGTCAAAAAAGTGAGCAGTTCTGTCTCACTGACGTGTGCAAATCCCATCATCTATTCTTTTCTAGAGTTATGGCTTCACTAAACAAACAAACAAACAACAACAAAAACACACACACCAAAAAAAAAGAAAAAAAAAAAACTAGAAAACTTTGTTCTTCACCATCTCTAATTGACCAAGACTGTCTTCAGAAATCCCAAGTCCCATTTACCCAGCCAAGGCAGCCGTGTGCCTGCTGCAAGGTTGCCATCTGCAGGACCTTCCCACCCTCTGTTCATCTGAATGACAAATTGCTTGCAGAACTAGGATCGTTTCCTTTGGCTGAATTACTTGACCCAGGATCTGCTCTCCCATCTCAGCAGAGATCATAAGCCCAGAACAAGTAATTTCAACCAGAAGGAGTATATAACATGTCCTTTTTACAAGACAATTAGTAGCAACTGACAGTTAAAAAGTTAAAATGAATGAGTGCAGTAGTTTTCAAATTCTTTAACATCAGGCTTCTTTATAAAGAGAATTTATGAAATGAAATCAATATTATTTTTAGATACATCTGCTGCAAAATCTAAAAGGCAAAAGAAATGTATTTGGGGTTTTAATTACTATGAAAAATAAGGTAATTTACAAGATTTACTAGCATTTCTCAACAACTTGAATTACTATTCAATATCAACAGCCGGTTTTTACTGCCACATCCCAGTCAGTAAGGCTCATTTCACAGCTTTAAGAAGGAAGGGTAAACACGTTAGACTGGGGGGGATTACACAAAGTCAGTGGTGGAGCTCCAAAGCAGCAATCAACAAATACCTCCAACACATCACAGCAGGTAAAGTTCAGGGAGAGCAAAAGCCAGCCCCATTGTTCACAAACTTGTTTTACCTTGGTTAGGACATTAAGGGTAGAAAAGAACAGCTTATCCATTCATTTAGTCTGGGCTGTAACTTCTACCAAAATACTGTATATGCAAGTAATAAGAGTTGTGTGTTCCATCAAAATTGCTAAAATATTGCTGTACCTTCAGCTTGGAAATGCAGCAGATTTTGTCCTCAGCATGTGGCTTCTCAGGGTCCTTCATGTTGCCTTTTTCAATTGATACTGATGTCTGTTTCTGAGTCTGTCAGTCATCCCATCACAGTGTTGAAAAAGATGAGAGAAAAGAACAAAATTTTTTGTCCCATGTTCACAAAAATATTAGATTCCTTCTAAAAGATTTGATATATTAGCATTTTCCTTAAATAATTGCAAACTGGATTCCAATGAAAAATACAAGTCAACAGACTTTATTTTAAAAGAAGCAACTTGATTAGAATACACACATTAATCTCTTGGCATTAAAATTAGAGGAAAATAAAATAAAACAAAACCACCAGACCAACTCAAGTTCAAAACAGACTCCACTCTCCTTCTCATCCCAAGATTTTCAAAAATATTCCTCTTTATTTGTCTGCCTACTTTTACTTATCTCCATTTCAACTTGATGATTAGTGTGCCTCGTAGTGCTAAGCCACCTGCTTTCTTAACATTTTACATATATTCCAAAAATGTGTTCAAAGAAGGAGCAATATATCCCAGGGACTTGGCTATACTTACCTGTAAAAGTGCCGACACATCTGAGGGTTTGCACAATGAGTTAAACAGATCTCATTCTAAGGACTCCTACAAAGACTCTGCTAAATAAAGTTATGCAATACAGTTCCCTACTGCCTGATGGAGTAAGCTGAAGAAAGCCAGGGCAAGTCAGAGCCCTACCTTATAGTGAGGATGGATACAGGTTAATTTCCTCTTTTTTTGTCTTGGATACACTTTCTAAGTGTGATCCTGCAGCACCTGCTCTTCTCTGTGTTTTCCACTTCATGGATCCAGGGCTGGGGAGCAAGCTTGACAAGTCCACCAATAGGACTCAATTGTGTTTCAAATTCTTCAGCTCAGCACCCTCCTGGTCAAGCTCTTCAAACATTAATTTCTACAACAATGTTAATCCTCTCAAATGTGTTTCCTAAGTTACTTGATTCCTAGTAAATTCACAAGCATTAACTCCTTCTATAGCTACCTTCTCACTTCCAGTTTTTAAAAAGATAATGCACCATTACAGCATTCCTGGAAATACTTTACAATTAATTGTAGGTGGTCAGCACTCAGACAATTAGCTATGATGGATACATAGTTTTTATTTCTGCTCTGCTCACAGATTCCTGCACAAACTGTGTTCAATCACAGGACTGTGCTCGTACAGCTTTGTACTTTTTTTTGCAATTTGGAATAAAAGTTTATATCCCAGGGCATTGTTTACACCTTATCTAAATACTGCTTTTCTCTGAAGCCCACCAGCACCGCCAAAACATCACAGCCATCCCCTATGTCTGTCCTCTTCTAGGAGCTGGCAAAGGGATTCTTCCCCTTACTGTACCAGTCCCTGCATTTCACTATCACACACAGGGAACATCATCTGGCTAATTGCAGGTTTTCTCTTCTCTTGTGCTACGAGATACCAGACAGCCTGTTACCATTTGACTTGGGGAATCAGATGCATCACACTGCTCCTCATGCAATTAGAGAAGACAAAACAGCATTGTTTGCATTTAATTATTCATACCTTCCCTCAGAGCATAAATTATGATAGGGGAAAAAAAGCATTTCAATCAGTTTTTTACTGGGAAGATTATTAAGATTATTAATTGAATAACAAAGTAGACAGAACTATTATTTCCAGCGATGATTCTGAAATTACTTTCCCCAGCTTTATAATATTTTGTGGTCACACTTCATCAAGTGTTACTGAAGCCAACACAGACTAACAGCCTAAATTATCAGAAAGACACAGTTGCATACTGCACTCAGCTCGGGTGCATTCACGCCACACTTTAAGTCTAGGTTAAAATTTAAATTACTATTTCTGTGCCTAAAGATGAACCAAGAGTGCTCCCACTCCCTTCTCCCATCTACCTACTCTCCGTTGTACATTCCTCTGGCGTACCTTGTTTACACTCTCAGGCTCTTCTGACTCATCTGCAAACCTCTTTAACTCATTAAACAGGCAGAAATACAGCTATATTAAAATATAGTTATATTAAAATATAGTTATGCAAAAGTTTGTCCTCGGGTTCTTGCTGACCCACCAGCTGTCATGTAAACACCTGAACCTGAATCCCACTCATAAGTCTGCAACGTTCTCTGAAATTTCAGGGAAGAGGGCAGTAAAATCCCTCCTTCCACTTCTGCACTGAGTTGGTGACATATTAATGGCAGGATAAGAAGTTGGCAGTGACACCACAACTGCCTGTTCCACTCATCTCCACTGTCTGACTAAATCTCCATGGGCAACCAGAAAGACAGACAAGTGATCAGAAGACACCCACTTTGCACAGTGCACAAAGATTTATCTCACAGTGTGAGCAGTCCAAAGCAGCCATAGGACACTCAGCATCCAAGGTAACCTGGGCTGAACAAGGCTGGCTTAAAACCAAAGCAGATGCTTCCTCTGTGGACTGAAACAGGCTTGTTTGGTGCAGCTGACAACAGCAGGCAGGCAAGCATTGAGACATCACTTTGGACCCATTTGTCCCACACAAACCCAGCAGTACATTTTATAGTTCTAAATCACATTTCACTCTAGCTAACTGATAAAAAGGACAAAGGCACCCAAATATATGGATTAAAAAGTTGATGATGCAATGTTTTGCAAGTTGCCTTGTCTAATTCCCAAGAGGACATCCTAGTTCCAATGTAAAATCCATTTTCCATTTAGCTCAGCTTAGTCATATAGATAAACTGCTACATCTTTGTTTTGTTTACAAACAGGGTTAAAAATCACAAAACGCAGTGATTCAGAGAGCAATTATGGTGTCAGAATTTTTAACTAATTTATTTTTCTGGTTGCAAAAAGCTTTTTGAAATCTTGTTTTCTAGGTACAGTTCAAACTGTTACTCAAATGCAATTACACTAATGTTAGACTGAGACAAAGGAAATTATTCTCATGGCAAAACAATTAGGTACTTACAGTTTTGAAAAGGTTTCTGCAAGAAATCACGGATATGGCACACTTGAACTTTGAATTTTAATCTACATTGTTAAAAATGGGACCAAACTTGGTTTTTTGCCAAATTGTTTCAGCTGTGCATTTTAGAGTACTCACTCAGATGTGACAGACATGGGCTGAGTTCTTAGAAGGAAAATTAAGCCCATCTCTTTCTCTTCCCTGCAAAAAAAAAGTCCAAGGGCTACATCTGTGTCAGATCTCTGAGCATGAAGTGCAGACAATCCTGCCCACTGAAGACATCCAGAGAGCACTCGAAGGAGAGAAAAGAACTTTAAGAGTGCACATAATGTGTGAATTTACAGGCTGGGTGGAGTTCAAGAAAAGGGTGACACAGAGTCAGAAGGGAAGAAGGGAATGAGATTATGTTACTGATTACTGGACATTACAATATCAGAGAGTAGTTTGACTAAGCATAAGTAGTTCTGGTTAACATGACAAGAAGAGATAATTTGACTTGGATTAAGTCCATTAGACATCACATTTAAGAATCAGTAGATACACCTTCAAGTATTGGTGCTCAGACAGGTTTCATTTGTGACCTAAAGTCTCTTGCTGACACTTGTGTTTGTCCCCCTCCCAGAAAGAAGTGCCAATGCACACCAAAATCCTAAATGCCATGTGTAAAACGTGTGGTGAGGGTGGGACTGGGACTGATGAAAGCCTGAATTTCTGATATGGTAACTTCTCAGTTCTCACACATGAGAAAAACTCTCAAGTAAAAAGATCTTTACATGGTTCTAATATGTGAAAAGCCTCATTTTCCTCAGAAAATATGCATTTTGTTAGAGCTGTAGCACTGCTTTCTGTTTTCTCTTCCTAATAGTCTCCAAATCAAACCTGATGGCTGCCCATACTGGGATTTGGTTTATACATCTTAACCAGAAACAGAAAACGTGTTTCCACCTTTGATCCTCTAACAAAAATCTGAGGTAAATTCTTATTTCCCCCTAATGTATTTCAACAGTTTTCTTGCATTTTATAATTTCCTCGCTTACCCACTGCCACGTTTGGGAAATTAAAAAATCCTCTGACAAAATAATAAGACAAAAACCTATGATCTGAGCTGTGAGGACACTGCCCACTGAAATAAGCAAAATGGGCAGATAAAAGCCATTGTCTTGGAGTTCAATAAATTATTAAATAAATAACCATGAAATAAACTTCATTGAGATTAAAAAATCATAGTAACATCACATACAGGACTGTGTAATTCTACAGTCTCTGCAATATTATTTTGTTCAACAATAACTTCAGCTCCGGACAAGTAAGGTTGAAGATTCAGACCCAACAAAGGAATCACAAAAAATGAAAATCAAAATTTCCAGTCAAGTAAACACCACCTTGTAGCAGGCACTTAAAATTTCCTTTAAATACTTATCTCCATGGCAGAAAAATTAACCCAGAGGTTATTTTAACAGGTAGTTTAAGTGATTTATAATTGGCAACAGGTACAAATTAAACAGCTCTCCAAGAAGAGAGGAGTAGATATATGAAGTTATCATATGTTCATAAATGCACAGTTTACTATTCAGTAAATTTATGTAAAATTCAACACATAGGGAATTCAGCATTGTTCTTGATTGTGATTAATTCATGGGTAATAAAGCATTACAGAGAGCCTATGATGTCTTAGCATACAGAATTCCCTTCTTCTCCATGGGATTTCTGCTAAAGGCCATATTCTCACTAAGCTCATATTTCCTGCATTATCAACCTTGTGTTTGAGAAACTGAGACCACATGTATCTTTTCCTGTCTGGATAGGTTTTGTTTCAGGGGTAGCTCTAATCATTCAACTGCTTCATTACAAGGAATAAACCTTAAGAACATCAAGTATTTGTACAGAATCAGGTATAACCTATTCGTAGCAAGGAGTTGTGTTGAAGATCCTCATCCAGAGCCTCACAATAGGAATTAGAGTCAGGTATTTCCAGACAGTAATTTATCCCATTTCGAGACAGCTGTCTAAAGCAAGTAGGAGGAAGAACCTCTTTGGAGGTGCTTTTTTCTTCCCTTTGATTTGGAAGTCTCAAGAGCTTAGCTTAGTCTGGATAACTAATTTTTAGACAGATAAAAATCAGGTCAGCTGACACCTGTCCTGGTTATCTCTCTTTATGTCATTCTAGATCTACTCATCTTGGCCAAGGAACAAAAATCCTGTCAGCCAGGATCTCCCAGCCTAAGGTCAGGACCCACTTACAGCTGCTTGTGCAAACTCACAGGAAATTCAAATGGATAAACAGTGTTCTTATGGAAAGCAGTAAAAGTTCTCAGTGAAAAATGCAGAGTATAATTATTGGTCCTAGTCTAAATGTTGTATGTCATGATGATTTACCTACCAAAAATACAGAAGACATTTCTGCCCTCACATATTATTTTGAAACCACTAAGGACCAAGTAGCTCTTTCCCAACACAGCAGTTGTAAGCAACCACTTCTAATGCATGAAAAGCTGGGAATATGAACTGCATCTCCACAGAACCACAGCAACCGAGGGTCGGACATCCCATAGGACATGGCATGGCAAAACAGGTAAGGATATCATGACACAGAGTAGGTTCACCATCATTCACCCCGTCAGTTCAGAGCTGAATTCAGAGCAATGTTTAAAACCATTTTATTTCTCAGAAGTGTCTGCTGAGACCTGCTTCTCTGGCAGTGCAGAGCTGTGATAGCTGAATAGCCACGTACCTCCCAGTCAAATGGAGGTTAACAGGGAGAATTTCTTACAAGGACAACACAGAATTGGCTTCTCAGGGTTGTGTCCTATTCTGGATACACACTCCAAAAGCTCCACTGCAAATTTCAACCTTTGAACAGACCAGCAGAACTGAGCATAGGAACCTCACAACAAAGACTCTTTCACAACATTTTCACTTGTTTCACCTGCTCATTGGCGTTCCAGCATCTGCATAAATGCAAAAAACCCTGCTCAAGATACTTTGTGAACCTACTTTCTCAAAAGAAAGAGAAGCAGGATGCAAAATAAGGAAAGATATAATAATTTAATTGATTCTCTATTAATCAAAAATGTATTTATTTAGGCAGTGTTTATACCAAACTAAGGTAAATCATGAGGAGCCACAAGGCCTCATTGTAGTGACCTGTGAATAAACTCATAGGTAAAACCTTGGTCTACTCAAACCAGGTAGAAAAGTATCCACCTGCATCTAATAAAAAAGTAGGGTGATGTTTACCCCTGTATGTGCAGAAATACAGACAGGCACAAAACTTTCTGCCTATTTTGAGTCTGAATTCAGATTTACTTTGACCATCCAGTAAGATTTCCTTCCCTCTCACCTCAACAGAGTTCATGTCAGCTACAGGCTAAATGAAAATTCAGATCTATCTTCCATCCTCAACCCTGCCATCAACTCTACTCATCCCCTTCAACTCATGATTGCCTCAATTTTTACACAAGAACAATAAATAGACCTTTCTAGAAAGTGTTCAGACCCTACCTTGAAGATAATACTGCATATGTGCAAAATATTATTGCGGTCTGGTTTCATAACTAGTTATTTATTTAAACCAGTGATACTGTCATAACAGTTTCTCCCTTAAGAAAGCAGTTTAGCACATTGATTTGCACTTGTATGGATTTGGGGACTTCGCTTTTGTTTTAGCAAAGCATATTCATGCTTTCTAGCCTTGCAGAAAATTTATGAAGAAATAAAATTCTTTATTTTTCATAAAATTTGCTGCAAGTCTAGAAGACATTCTGTTGTACAAACTTCCAGTATTAAATGTTAGAAAACATAAATGTTTCAATTGTCGAAACAGCTTTTCAGGATGTTGAAAGCCTAATTATATACTTTTGGGCAGTACCTCCTAGTTGAAGTACAAAGGGATTTGTTGTGTAATCAGGTCGTCAGCTTTCCACTAACAAGGCAAATTGTCTCAAGTATGAACTTTGAGAAAAGTTATAGGAACGAATGTACTGCAGGTTGACTGGAAGTTCAAAGCTTCAAAGTCTCTCTGGTGTTGCGGTTGGTGAGTCCACTTTACACCCCCCAAGTTGCCCTAGAAGTGGTCTCTCCTTACAACACTCGGCCAGAAAGTTCTCCCTTTGTCCAGCTTCTGCTGGTCACTGGCCCTCTCCCCCCTCCCATCCCTTTTCCCATTGGCTCCTGTTATGTCATTCAACCTTTCCTCTGCCCCCTAGCCCTCAGACTATTGGTTTTGGATGCTCTGCCCGCCTTTGGGATTTTTTGGGATAAAATTGGCCTGGGCTTTCGGTTTTGTTTCTTCTTGCCTCTGCCCCCTTTGAGTGTGTTGCCATTAAACACCTCGGAATTGCATGCAAAGAACCCATCTCACTTTTTTGTCTCCTGTTCGTGCACAGACTGTGTGTGTGAGTGGCTGTTTGTAACTACCTGTGAAGGTGAGATTGTGTGCACGCGTAGGTGCTGGGAGAGTTCTGCCTAAGTGTCTCCACAAGGGACCCAGTAGGAATAAACACAGCATCCATCCACCAAAGCTCTCATTCAATACTCTGGAGTCTTTTCCTCTGAAAAAATGACATTACCTATGATTCATCAATCAGTGGTTTATGTAACCTGATAACATTTCACTTTCACTATCCATCAAGTCCACAAGGTTTTTGGTGTGTGATAACATGCTTTGTGTGCAGAGATATCATCAGGCTAGATGATTAAAGATGATACTCCTGGCCTTTCTAGGCACACTTTACTTAGGTCAGTCCTAAAAGGTGTGAAACATCTGAGTGGAAGATCCAGGACCTTTTGGGAGTCAGACACATAGCCTGGCATGCACCTGTGAGCACGGCTTTCTAGCTGCAAACATCTCATTTTTAAAACATGGGAAATTTTCATAGGATCCCCTGAAGCAGATACTCTTTCTCAGAAGGGTTAAAGTTGCATGAAATATACATTGTCTTTTGGCAGTGAAAGTTAAAATACTAACTTCAAATAACAGTGTAGCTTTAAGACTTTCTAATAAAAAATACCTCACCTCTACGGTGATAACTTCTATGGTTCTTTCAACAGTGGCTTTTTCAACTTCTATGAACTGTTATGAGTATTATAGAAGGCAGCAGGATGATATATGACTTAAAGCAGTGAGCTGTAGTGATCCACAAAACCATGAAGATTATGCCTTCATCTTAATGCTTATGACATCATAACGCTTATGACTTAATGCTTATGCTTATGACATCATCTTAAAAAAATTTGAGAATGTGTTAAACCCTCATTTACATGAAGTGGTATGAAATGTTGTGTCGACATGAAATCATTGCCAACATTGCTCATTTTTTAACACAACTAAGCATGAACACAACTCCAATAGGTATGTGGCAAAGTCATAGCTCTCTAAAGTGAAATGAGCCATTTGCAGCCCGTGGGAACTCCGTGAAAACTAACAAAAGCAAGCCTACAGTCATGAGAATCATGGTCACTAGCTGGAGTGGAAACATGTAGGAATCCTGCAAATCAAGAAAAATAGTAATAATAAAAAAGACTACCTATGTAGACAATAATTTATGCAACAGAAAATACTCTGAAATCAAAAGCAGAGTTTAAGATACCCACTCTAAATATACAGTAGGTATTCAACAACTACGGATTTTAAAGACGCTTGTCCTGAAGTCTGTGCCTCTCTGCTGCTCTGCACAAGGCTCTTTTCTGAATCAAATGTTTTCATAAGGTGACTTTTTAACTTTGTCCCATTGAAATTTTATCATTCGTTAGCACAGTATGTGTTAATATGAAATTGTTTCAATACGTAAATGACTGAAATGTTCCAGAGCCTCATTTTTTTTCCCCTCACAATGATGCAGTCCTTTCAATTTTCACTGGGTATTTGGCTCAATAACAATTTATTGAAAAGAAACAGCACCTTTTGAACTAGCCATGTCCCTTGTAGCTCCCACATTATTTGTGAGAGCTCACATTTAATTACTGACTTTTTCACACCATTCCTGATTTCTGGTATCAAGGATGAGCTCAGCCAAAAGTGGATTTGCTGCTAAATGGAAGGAAACAGCAATATCTGGTATAAAAGACACTACCATAACAGACCAAAAATCCACTAGATGTTTTCAGATGCATATGCTGAACTTCTAATGAATTGTTAATGACTTTTTACAGTAGAAAGATGATGTCATGTACTGATTCACGTTCCTTGTGCTTGTCTAAGTCTTTTCCCATCTCCAAGCAGAATGAAAAGGTCAGGTCTTACACTCACACATACAATGATTCAAGCACACTGTAAATTCAGCCCTACTGCACTTCTTTTTGAAGCAAGGCTATCTTATCTTGCAGCTACGTGTGATGACATACCATAAATAAGTTAATTAATGTTTCATGGTATTGTCAACGTAAATTCTCCTACGTAAGCTCATAGACTGCATCTGCCCCTAGTGAAAAATTATTGCGAACATGACTGATTCTCAGTTCATCACAAGTCTCCTTTTTAAACAGCAGGGAAAATGCCACTATTAATAGCAGAGCTGTCAAGACAGCATCATCTAAAAGACTCAGAGTGTTTCAAGACAAAGCCAGATTGTCATTCTCTTGCAGTAGTTTGCCAAGAAAAAAAAAAGTGATTTTTTAAAAGTGAGATAGTTTAAAAGAAAACTTAGTTAGAAGTTATGCACTGCATCAGGGGTGAAGGGCTGACATGAATCTGTGTAGAATTCTTATGAAAACCAGCAGTTTCTCAGAGAGGTGACTGATTTCATTTGCTTCATACTTGCCAGTGATTCACCTGCAGTGCAGTAAGTCTGGGGAGCATGGAGGGTGGTTCCTGGTCTCACTGCATCTTCTACAGATGTCTGTGCTCTTTATGTAAGATGCTGGGGTGGGGAAGAAGGGGTGGAGAATTCTCACAGTTACACTTAGTAAATCAGAAACAGCACTTCTACACATGCTTAATTCCTCTCTTTTCTCCCTAACAGGATCATTTAGAGAGACTTCAGTCTGTCATTCAATAGCTTAGGGGTGGCCTAATTTAGGCCTTCCAGTGCCTGAAGGGATCCTACAGGAAAGATGGAGAGAGACTATTCATAAAAGTATGGAATGACAGGACAGGGGGGAATGGCTTCAAGCTGAAAGAGTAGGTTAAGGTGGGATATTAGGACGAAATTCTTCCCTGTGAGGGTGGTGAGGTCCTGGCACAGGTTGCCCACAGAAACTGTGGCTGCCCAATCCCTGGAAATGTCCAAGGCCAGGTTGGATGGGGCTTGGAGCAACCTGGGATAATGGAAGGTGTCCCTGCCCATGGCAGGGGGTTGGAACTGAATGATCTTTAAGGTCCCTTCCAACCCAGGCCATTCTGTGATTCTGTAATTCGATATAGTCACCCTGCCCTTCCTTTTAGCAAGGCTTTTTGTTCTGCTTTGAAGTACACATGAATACAACACGTGTTAGAGAACTCCCTATACTATTGTAGTAGTGGCATGTATACATTCCAGCAGTATCTTTGAAACCTGAATACCTTTTTAGACATTAATTGCTATGTAAGTGACTGATAGGAATTAGCATAGCAGGAAGCAATGGATGGCTTAGGCTACGAGAAAGAAAGAACAGTATTTCTATTCCATATTCATATTTACCATTAGCACTGTCTAGAGCCCTTGAGAGTGACACTGCTAACCAAATGGAGTCCTGCTTTTGCTTTTAACTGCTGGAAACAGGTTGCAGGAGAGACAGGGGAAAAGAAAATCAAAAAGTTAAAACTTTTGTTGTATTCAAAGGTAAATCATTGGATGCAATTAAAACTCTATAAACTGTACATAAGAATGGCACTTGGAACTATAACTCACCAACCACTGAGCTGTCAATTCTGACTTTTCTCATCTAAACATGGAGTTTATTTCTCTTGCTTGAGGGATTCCCAGCTATAGGCACCGATTCAGCACAAACTGCTGAGCTCATTCTCAGAGCAATCATTAGCAATAGTCCTGTGAGGCTACATCATTGTTCTGTGAGCTGAGTAACAAAGTGCATCATAAAAGTTGGTTTAAAACACTGTTAACTACCCAAATTACTTCTTTCCATTTGCTTGTCAGTTCCATGGATGGACACCACTCATTTCTGACTCATCTTTTTTTTCCACTGGAGGAGAAATGATGAACTTTCCACCTCTTACTTCTCAGCTGCTTCTTACATATTTCTTCCTCAGGTTTAACATCAGTTTTGGGATCAACAAGAACAGCTCTTTTTATTTTATCAGCACTGAAATGGCCCACATGAAACAGGAGTAACAAAGAAAGTTGTGCTAGCAAAAGCATATTTGATAAAACACTACTTGATCAAAGCAGTTCGCACAGCTTAAGTGCTAACAATAGAAAATTACCACTCCACGCACCAGAAAGTACAGACATTGTAGTATTCAACAACACAGCACCAAGCAAGAAATACTGGGAAGAGAGCATTATAGCCAAAATTTTCAGACTTTGCCATCCAAATGTAAAAATTTAGGGAACAATCAAGGTCCCTAATCATAATTGTCTAGCGTGATTTTACGCTCCCTCTGATGGCCCGCATAGCTTTTAGTTGTTACAATAGTGTCCTGATAGCCAGGTTCATGAACGGCAATCCTGGATATTTTAGGACATATAAAATGACAGCAGAAATCTTCTGATTTCACATTTGGCCATGTAGGCTACTTTGACTTTTTTAGATGTGCTGAGACTGTCAATGAAACCTCTTTTTTATGCTTTACTTTTGGTTTGCAGCTTAATTTAAAAGGAATGAAAGGCTACTAAAATTGCTATGAACATGAAATAATTGCATTAAACATTGTGCTCAACTCAGGTAACAGCTGCAAGCTGTGACACCTGCACCATTCTGTGTCGTTACTGGTAGTATTTACACTGATGTGTATTAATGCTGCTGCTGTTCTGATTGCTAGTTTACTCAAAAAAGTGAAATAAACCCATTGCAAGGTAATGCCTAAACCTTACTTATTTCTGTTTTGATACAACAGGCCAACTAGTCCATGAGTTATTCACACACTTCTAGTTCCTGGTAACTGAGCAACAGCATAATTTACCAGAGACATCTGCCTCACACAGCTGTACAGCAGCTGGGGAAGTGCCCACAACAGGTAATATGGCTCTGACACTCACAAATGGGACAGATACATCCACATCCATTACAAAGAGTCTTAACATGTCTTATTAACATTATTAAGCAAATGTAGAGCTCAGACATTGAAAAGTAGCCATTAAAAGTGGGAACCAGCTGCCCAGCAGGTGCCAAGAATAGCCTAAGAAAAAGGTAAATGTGAGAATGAGGGAGACAACCTTAAACCTCAAGCACTGAGAACATAAGAGAGTTGAAGCATCCCTGATGAAATTAATTTTATTTGCATCTAGACACCCACAGTGTAAACATCTGCACCTGAGCAAGTCACCCAAGGCTGCTTTTGTAGGCAAAAAGGAGAAACAGGCACAAATCACCTAAGCTGTTTTAGACCTCTGCATTAGAAACAGGCACTAGAATGGCCTCCCTATTCATCTCACATTTAGTCATTCAAATCCCACTGCTCAGGATATAAAAGCAGCAGACACTTGAGACAAGGCTGGTTCCCTGTTCCTCTGATGCCAGTACATCCCAGTGCAGAGCATGGTCAGCATTTTGCAATTCCAGACATTGTGTAGGTAGTTTCCAGAAGGAGCCAGGGCATTGGGAAAATATGTCTTCTGGATTGTTTTTAAACCTCAGCTATGGTGTCACCTAGCCCTCTTATAGGCACATTTTTTTAGACAAATCTTTGCACAGAGACTTAAACACTAGTATAAATATCTAAAATTACCATGTAACTACTCAGAATCGAATTGATCACAGATTTCTTCAATGAGAACACTTGATTTTCTTTTTCCTTATGCTTATAACAGTTGTCATGCACAGTAATAAAAGGTTTTTCCTAAGATCAAGGTTAAGGAACTTTGGTAAAAATAGCTTTCCAACCACTCACTGAATGGCACCAACTGCATAGTATTCAGCATCTTAAAATCTGAGTTATGAATTGTTCTGCTGTCAAAGAGATTCCACAATTTCATATTCCATTCCTGTTTGTGTAGGAAAACACTACTGCTGCTCAAGAAAACTAGCAAGAGAAGCTGCAATACCTTAATTTTGTTAACTTTACATGTGACTAATTGCTGGATAGACTTCTTGCTGACTCTGCCAAGAGGCTGTGTGGCCCAGGAGGCTGGCAATGCTCCTGGGACATCATGAGCCTACTTTCATTTCTACAATGCACTCAAGAAGCAGCCTTTCTCTTCTTCTCTCAAAGCATTAGTGGCTCCCCCCAGTCCACTTGCAGGACAGCTGCAGTTAGAATTTGGGATCAATATTTATTTGAAAATTGGTGTTTCATTTTATTTCTCTCAACCCGTAGCTTGATTAAATTTTGATACAGAAACCACTCACTTAGATGCCTTAAAACAGAAGAGATTCTGAGTATTCAGTTCAGTCTTTTGAAATCTTAAACACAAAATGATCTATCCATTGCTTTTCAGGACTTGAAACAACATCTCTCACATAGGCTGAGCATAAAGACCACTGCTGAGTGTCAGTGGCACACAGATCTCTTTCCACCCAGGAAAAAGCACACCAAGGCATTTTCAAGTCCAATAGCCAAGCAGAGAATATTGGTGTCAATCCCCAGCCAAATATCTGTATAATTGCTTTTCAGCACAATTCTATCTCTGTAAAATGGGTTTTATCATGCCTTCATTTCAGAGGAGTGAAATTGCTAAAGTGAAAGTAACACCAGAATATTATTTCATCATAGTCAAATTCTACAGTGAGTCTTTGGAGAGATAAACTTGTTTCAGATGTTGCACGAAACTTACTGTCATGGTGAAGATAAAGCACTGTACTTACTTCTCTCACACTGGGACTGTCCATCCAGAGAGGGGATAACAGGAACCTGGTGAAAAGAAGTATATGATCATATCAAAAACAGAGAGCAATATCCAGCAGTGGCACCCCCTTAAAAAAAAAATAACCACAACTACACACAAAAACCCCAAAGCAACATGTACAACAATCAACAAAGCGTTTTGTCACTTTCTAGAGTCTTATTTGCCGACTGTTGTAATCAAGTTAAGAGGCTACTACCCCAGCTAAATATTCCTTCTGTATTCACCTCAAGTAGCACAGATGCCTGAAGCGAGCCAACACTAGAACTTGAGCCATTGCAATGAAAATCTGGTACTACAGACTAAACCAACAAAGAAGGGGGTTTCCAGTTAAGGCAATGGACTTGGCACTGAAGCAACTAATTCCTGTTCTTGGGAATAGAAAAGATGTACATGGTAACTTCTTATCACTGAGAACTTTTGCTCAGCTTTTGTGCCAGAACCTTGACCTCTATAAATAATTAAAAGACCTGTTTTCCAAAGGTATTGGGGTACCTAGCAGAAACTAAGGAGACACAGGCCAGGGAAAAAAAAAAGGGATTTGCCTAATTTCCACTGAAATCAGAGGAAAATGGTTCTAGTTGTATCCTTGGAAATCTGCAGTCAGATTCATTAACACTGGATTTAGTCTATTAAAAACTGTACATTTTCCCCTGAACCATACTCCATGATACTAGAGAAATAAATTTGCACAGGTAGTTTTATATTGACATTTCCTGGCTTTTTAATCCTAGTCTTTGCTTTCTGAAAAGTATTAATTGAGCCAATTTTCTCGCATGACAAAGAATCCACCAGTGTTAGTAAAACATGAGATTTTACTTTAATAGTGACAGAATTTTCATTCACATTTAGACTTGACTGAAAAATGTACATGATTTCTACTGTGTTACCCTGAATGAAAACTCTATCTGTCAATTTAAATAACTTTCACTCTTTTCTTATTCGTCATACAGCTTTTATCCCTTCAGACACCTTCTCTTTTTGATCTATATTCTACAACAAACCTCCCCAGCTTTAACTTTTCCATCTTTTCGAGATATGTTTTCTTGTATTTCGATTACCAGTGGCCTGGTGTTTCATTTGCTCTGGCTTTCTTTGTAACTTTTGTTACCTTATTTAGCCCTCGAAAACACCCACGGGGAATATTATCTCAGCACCTTATCAGAGCTGTAAAATTGAGGCTACATTCCTGATGTGCAATATGCTGTTGCAGTACCTTCATGAGGGCATTCTGCATACACCAGGTGAATATTTACTGATGTACTAGTGCAATAATGACCCACCTGCCTCTGCTCCTCTCTGGGGCACTTTCTGTCTATAGGGATCGGAATTAACGACAGTCTCTCTGTGCTGCCTGATGTCAGAGCTGAGAAAGGTGTCAAGGATATATAAGAGCCGTATTACTTGCCAGAAAGGAAGAGGGAAAAGGATACTCCAGAGCTAGATGCAAGCGTGGAATCGTTGCATGCACACTTCTTGCTAACCAAGAGGGCTTGCTGGCTTCTCCAGTCAGATCCGTGACCACAAAAAGGTAAATAATTTCCCCTTTTTCTTACTTTACCTGCAGTGCAACAGATGTGCTTTAGAAAAGCACAATATTCCCTATTATTAATCGAGAGCATTTTTCAGGAAAAGGCTAAGACAACTTCAGAGTAAACTGCACTGGGGACCACAATGTGAAACTGGGATATGACTGGGCAATGCAACCCAGAGAGAAGGGATAGGATTGAAACTACTGTCTGGAAAACAAGCATTTACTGCTGAGAGCTGTATTTCTGAAACTGAATTGTCTCACTAAACTTGAGGGGATCATTTTTCTCACTCTAGCCTGTGAAAAAACCTGCTCTTGATTTAGGACAGAATGGGCATCAATGATAGGACATACTGAAGAGTATTTGGGTTTGCTTTCAGTTTTGAATCATTGTTCTTTTCAGAAAGTTTGGAAGGAAAGATGTGCAACCTAAAGCTGTCAGTTTTCTTCATTGCACTTTCTGTCACTCTGAGCTGTTTGGAAGCTACACCTATTGAGAAGTGAGTAATAAATAATCATGTTCATTTCTTTTTAGGGGAAAAGATCGGATTATTGCATGAGTTGCTTTTGCTTTCATGTCTCAAATAATACAAAAATAGAGTTTTTCAAGCTCACTATTTTATTGTTGTTCAAAGATTACTGTCTGTGGCTGATGATCTATCTGATAGTACTTCCAAGAGACAAGGATGGATGTTGCCTGTAATGTCACAGCATACACTCTCAGGACTTAGTGAGGAAATGCCAGAACAACCAGCAGCAAAGACAAAAAGGTATTGATTTTCCTTGTTTCTTCCAGTCATATCAGATTGAATCATGAAGCAAACTTTGTTCCAGTGATATACTGCCACTTGAGACTCTGCTTCTGCTGTTATTCCTCAAAAAAAAAAAAAAAAAAAAGAGATTAAAATATCCTTCTACTAAATAGAGCTTTCCTGTAAGCATAAAGATCAGCTTTTCTGTAACATAAAGATCAAAGCATTCAGGGTAGAAAGTGAAATCCAGGGACAAAGTTGCAAATCATTTAATCACTTTATAATTATAACACTTTCATAAATTACAAAGGCTGCAAATACTACATTACCTTGAGAAGAACGGTGTATTTTGAAAGTTCCTTCTTTTTTTTAAAACTTTGTCAGATTTCCAAGCCCTGAAGGGGAAAAAAAAGAAAACATAGCCTTCTTAACAATACTACTGTTCTGCTAGAATGGAGTTATTTTATAGTACAAATGCTTTCGGTAAGTAAGCAATTTTTTAATCACAGAATTAAATATGAATTTAATCATGGGAAGAAGGAAAATAAGAAATTGGTTCTGATAGAATTTAACTTGTCTGAAATACATTCTCATTTATAAATTCATAAATTCAATTTCAGGCAACTTTTTAATGAATAAAAAACATTTCAAGATGTATTTGCAATTTGTACTAAAAGATAAGCAGCACTGAACTATTCTACTTTTCACAGAATCATCAAGGTTGGCAGAGACCTTCAAGTTCATCTAGTTTTGTCAGGTTCTTGAGTGAATGTCTTTCAATGACAATTCTGTTATGGATAAATTCAGTAAATACATATGTATATATAGTTGCCTGTTCTTCTCTCTCTGAATACATATATTAAAAATAATATTATATGACAATTTTTGTACCTTCCAATGTATTTTTATAATAGAGATGAAGTTCTCACATTTTTACAGCTATCACTTTAGAAAAAAATAAAAACCCCCAAAATAACTGCAATGCTCAAACACAAGGCATCACTTTCATGAGTGTGGTGTGCCTTATCTGCCTTTCTGGGGCTGAGAACCGTGTCTCACCGGGTGAATTTTCTCCTGGCAGCATATATTTATTTAAAGGCTACAGACCACACAGCTAAAAGAGTTGGTGGGTTCAGCCAGGCCAGACACGAGATAGAAACCCAGCAGCTTCCTGTAAGGGCTGGAGTTTTGAACTTGGGGTGTCAGGCCCTGATTTTGTAGCTTTAAGGAAATAGAGAATTCTGCCTCCACAAACAAAGCAGGATCTCCATGAGAACCAGTTGCTTTTTGAACCTCGTATGTAAATGAATTGATTAAAATCAATAGAAAGATGCATGAACATCAATGAGAGGTTATATCAAGCCCTATCCAACCATTTTCTTTTAATGCAATTACACATTTAATATATTAATTGCTTAAAAATTGCTGCCCATCTGCTAATGAAGAACCAGTATAATACAGACATTCACAGCTGCTGTTCCATTTGGATTCTTACATCAATACAAATAACTTCAAATATGACATTTTAGATTACAGATTTAGTAATCAATAAGCAAAGGAACATATTGGTAACTGCTCAGAGTTTGAAACTGGGAAATTGTTGCTCTTCACAGTAAATTTTAGCCACTGTCTAATATCTAACTCATGCTATATCAGCATGAAGACATCCAAGAAAATCAGCAATAACTCAGTAGGCAATCTCAGCAAGCCAGTATTTCTGTCTGAAGGAACAACACAGCAGTCTAAGAAACAAATTTGAAAACCCAAGCTCTCTCAAGCTAACCATTTTATTGTGATTAAAAAAAAACCCTCATGCTACATAAGTTTTACATGTGGTTCTGTAAATGGTCTGTTGGTTCAGATGATAAAATGTTCTTTTTAGATATGGATTCTTCCATGGACGCTCTTTAAAGTATCATTCAGCAAATGATTCTCTCCCACCACAACAGAACTTTCAAGCTGCTGGTGTTTCAAAAAAGATGGGGCAGATTTTCAGTAGATGAAATCTCTGTTTAGTCAGAGCTAAGTGGTAGAGGGACAGAGCTAAAGACCATCCTAAGTGGTAATGAAGTTGGCAGAAGCTGGCAATGCCTGCTACCTCTCATGATACGTGGTGCAGTTGGGAGAAAGAGTCTTTGGGTTTAATCCACTTGATGTGGACTGGAATATTACCACTCACTTCAGTGAGAGAGGGATATGATTCTGTGGGAACAAGAGAACTAAATAAATGTTAGTGATTATCATTATGTTAGTAATCCTCATGATATCAGCAAGAGCTCTAAATAGATTTAGAAGTTCAGCTGAAAGTTAAACATTTAGTCATTGCTTTCACTTAGTGTCTTACCTATACTATCATTACAGGTTTTCTAGATGTCATAAACTGCTGTGCAGGATATCAATAAAAATGACATATGACTGTTCAGGTCTCTGCATTTCAATAACCCCCATCATTAAAACTGATAATAACACCCAGCACAAGGATTTTTTTCAGGCACAAAGTAGGTGGTGGGAAGATTGTAATGTTCTTGTATTTGTGCACATATTAAAAGAACTCCCACATTAGCAGAGCTCAAGTGACTATGAGAAGTGGCACACACGATTGCTCATCATTTGACTTCATCTTGGCTCTCTTTGTTTCATCTTGGCAGTCACCAGCTGGAGAAGAGGAAATGCAACACTGCCACATGTGTGACACAGCGCTTGGCCGACTTCCTGGTCCGCTCCAGCAACAGCATCGGCGCGGTTTATTCACCTACAAACGTGGGCTCCAACACATATGGAAAGAGGGACACAGCAGGGCTATTAAGCAGAGAACCCCAAAACCATGCACAGCTTTACGGTGTTTAGATGGCTGCTGACACAGTTTTCATTAGAATCTCGGTTTTTAATGTATCAACAACCTCTTGGTCATTTATTACTTGTACAGTCTTACCAGTGCCTTGTTTTCTGTCTGTGTGTGGGTATGTGATTTATGTTCACCATTCCACTAGGCATGTACAACAACATGCATAGGCTATTCTTTCAACTCCATTAAGAACTCCAAAAATCTGTGCTTATTAAATTCCTTTGTAAAAATCTATCATGATAATAAATGGAAAAGTAATTGCAACAGGGTTTTTAATCATTATTATTACTACTATTATTATTATTATTAAAAGGACTAAAAAGATAATCCATTATGTGTATGTCTTTATAGTCACAGTTTGGTAAGAGAAAGAAATCATCTTAATTAAAGAACAACAAATATCAGAATGCTAGCAAAAGTTATGTCCTAATGAAAGTACAACAGAAGAATCTTTTGGTTTTGAAACATCTACAGCATCTTGTTTTGTACAACTGAAGGAACAGCTAGATGAGAAAAGATGCTGCATTGTGCACCATAATCATACAATTGTGCAGTTAACTGACTGGTCTGTTTCCACTACAACATACATCAATCAAGGAAAAGTGGTGCTGCAGCACAGACCTCTGTGCCTACTGAGCAGGGGATTTTAAGGATTTGCAATTCTTACTTTAAGATGGTATCAGTGAAATGTAAGCATAATGAGCATAAGTGCTTTTAAATATGAATGAGATAAAGCTCTGATAACAACCTAGCAGAAACTCCAGTCCTTGGGTATTCCTTTCCTTGAACTAAAATAACGAAGGGAAGAGAAAAAAACAATGAGTAGTTCAAGAACCAAAATGTATCATAGAAACTGGGTAATTTTTTGCACTGGCATACTTACATTCCTACCAAAATCCAGGGAAACTATTTTACAGATGGGCAGACCTTAATGAGAATCTGACAGTGTTATTTTCTCCTGTCTCAGCCCAGAATCAGTGCAGGCTTAAAAAATATGTTTTTTCCTTTCAATTGTTAAGGAAATTTTCATAGAGGTGACATCTTATATCACAGGAACGGCTGTTTTGTCCACACTTTCTCAGGGAAGGGTTCACTATTGTCTGAAAAACATTATTGTCCAATTATGAAAAACATTCAGCAGAACCTTAGTTCTGGAGAAGCAAATTAAAGTTTAATAACTGCCTTCAGTTGGTTTCTTTCTGTTATAAAGTATACTTAGGAAATAGAAACATTTTTGCTAAGTTCAAGGTTAAATGGCATATTCACTTCATTTCACAAAAAATACAGGGGAAAAAACATTACTGCACAGAATTCCTACTGTAAAAGAGTTACTAAGTACTCTCTTTATTGAGGAAAGTTTCAACCTTTATTAATGTTCTAATGGATATTAATTCTGAATTTTATTGAGAAAACCATTTATATGGTATTAAACCTGTCTAATATTTCTGCCAGCTTGAAATGCTTTTAATTCCAGTTACTTTTGAGTTTTGTTGCACATTCATCGTATGCTTAATTTGTTTTTCAATTAGAATATTTGTGTTTCAGAAAATAAATGAGAAAGTGAGAGGATGTCTTTGAAGTGTCACTGTGACATTGTTTGTACAGAGGATTAACCAAATGGAGTCGTTCCCTGGGGGTGGATGGTGATCTCTAGGCTGATCCCAACCTGGAATATGAGCAATGCTTTATGCACCAGATTTTGTTTTTTCAGCTACCATTTGACAAACCCCAACAAAGCACAGGTTTCCCATGCACAGGATCAGTGGAACTGGGTACATCGATTTTTGCCTTATGCACTCTTGAATCTGGTGGATTTGACACTAGCATGGTCAAACTATTTGGCAAATACTGAAAAATGTAACTCATATCCTAAATCAGTGAAACCAGGGAGAGAGAGAAGAGGGGGACCGTCTCACCTGTCTTCAGCTCCTCTTTGTCTAACCAGTTGTCAGTGCTCTCCTGCTATTTGGTGGAGGAAGACAGCTACTTCCAATTCATCCCATCTTAGACATCTATTTTAGGACGGGATTAATCACTCCTGAAGTGCCTCTATTTTTTCATTGATGATATAGAGTGTCTAGACAATTAGCAGAAAATGAGCACTTAACTTTAAGATAACTAGAGTTAGGTGACAGGAATCTCATCTGCATTTGGTATGAACTGTTCAAACTAAAATAAAAGAGAGAAAATTTGGTAAAAACCCCACACCTCCAACACCTCAGACTCCAAATCAACTCTTTTTCTGAGCTATGTTAGTTAATTCATCAGCCAGATCATCTTGAGAAACTTCCTTCAGTGAGACTTGTTTCCCCACATACTCCCTTGAGAACACAACTCTGCTCCCCTGCCTCCTGCTGTTAACTGCACTGAGGCCTCTTAGAGCAGAAGGATCAAGCTGTAGTAAGTCTGGATACAAGCACAATCCTGAGCGAATGAGCCAGGAAAAGAGTGGATTGAAAAGGAAAAAAGTAAATAAATAAATAAATAAGTCAATCAATAATAAGCATTTAAGCATTACTTCATCAGCTCCACAAGCAGCATAACCAGAATTTTCAGAATATGAAGGAGAAAATAAGTGTCTCTGTGCATTTCTGTAAATCCCAGTATGTATTGCTCTGCCTCTTCAGGGATGTAAATATTACTTGAGAATCAAGTTTTACATAGCTTGAGTTCTTTTTCAATTCATCTGGATTTCCTACATCTTTCAGAGAGCATGCAAGCAAACAAAAAATACAAAAGAGGAAAATTAAGAATACAGACAATGTGATAAACATGGCTATATTCCCTTTAAAAAACTAAAAATACCAAATCTCTGGTTTTTACTGTGTTCTATTAAGTTGTGTTTTTAAAAAAAGCAGAAAAAGGACATAATATTGAATTTCACAAAATGAGAAGGGGAAGAATAAAAGTCATCAAACAAGCAAAAGGAATATGAAAAAAAAAGATTGTAGGAACATGAAGGATGTTTTAAATGGAGTAGTGGGCCCTAGGGTCTAATATTTCTTAGGAACTATGACAGCTCCATAAAAGACAGGATTTATATTTTTTCATGATGAATAGAGTTGAGGAAAGAAATTTATTTCACTTGTAAAAGCTTAGGCTAAAACTAAGAAAGCACACAATATTCATGGAAAATAAAATGTATTTTACTGAATAGTAAATTTGGAATTAATAGTTTCAATTTCTATTAAACAAATTAGCTATTTTTCAAATAAATAGGTTTCTTGATGAGAGTTGACAAACACTAGGTTGACAAGGCTTCCATTCACTTTCAATGGGATTAGTTATTAGAAAATCTGGATTTTACTGAATGGCTTTCTAAACTATTTGAAAGGTAATATATTGATAACCTGAATAAAACCCTTTTCCTATAATGCACTACTGAATATCTTCAGTAGCTGCCATCTACACTCTCTAGATTTATGCTGGGTTTGAGTCAACAAGCTCATTTGCAAATACAGTTTGACAGGTATGGTAGACGTTTTGTTCCGAGCTCGAAGGGTAAGTAATTTTGTTGTCTTGGTTCATTATCATATAGAAAAGGGACAGCTCTGCACTGCTCTAGCAATGCAATGAGCAAAAAGCTGTGGTTAGGAATGACACATCTCCTTGCTCTATACAGAATAATGGTTGAAGTCACATGAAACAGAATCTTTCTACGGGATGTGGCAACTTCTGTTCGAATCATCCTACTGTTATCTCTGTTTTTCCACACTCAGAAAAAATCCCACACTAAAAACCAAAATATTTTTGTGGAGCTGTGTAAGGCTCCAGAACCAGACTCAAACTCAGACCTGAAATCCACCATTTAAACTAAGCTTTGGTTTAGGAACAAAAATCTGGATTCTCGAGTTTTCCTGAAAACTTTAGACAGATTGGTTTCCAGCTACAATTGCTACAAAAACTATTTATACTTAATTAGAGTCAGTAAAAACTTTTTTCTCTAAAACCTATCTTAAAATCAAAATGCTAACAAAGACGTCTCAAACTAGGAATCGTACATGCCATGAAAAGCTAAAAGTCATGTTATCAAAAGCTCACTAAAGAATGAGACAGTGATGATAAAACAATAGTTAAATCTGCTGTTCATTGTGCAAGAAATTGTCTCCCTGAATGCTAAAACACCTGAATATAAAGAACAAATTCAAATGCATTCTAATCCTAACAATAGTGCTGACTTGAGTAACAATCATGCCATAAAGTCCCTATTTCCTAGAAATGTTTTTAAAAATACAAAATAGGTTAAATTATTCAAATTAAGAATCTTAGACCTGCCCCTACTATAACTTTTTTCCTTTCCACCTTAAAAGACTCTTTTGGATCCTGAGTTAGAGACAATGAAACTGTTTCTTACAGGCTCTTTTACAATATCTTTAATATAAATAATGATAGCACAGGTAACCTGACATCTGCTGCATAACAGCTAGTGACATTTATTATTTTGCTTTTCAAAAGGAATTAATATACTGGGACGTATCAAAATAATTGGAGTTGTAATAAATAAACCATTACACATGTGAATTTAAACTGTTGGAATCCATTTTAAATGAAGTGCTACTCAATATGATTAAAATAGCACTAAAGCCAGAACCAGCTTATTATTATTTACACTCTCAACAGAGGCAGATCACTTTTTTTCAAGCAGAATCAGTCCTTATTCATTAAGCAGTCCCTTTGGAAGGAGTCAGAGTGGGACTTGCTTCCACTGGGGAATTGTGCTAAAATTTAAGCAGCCTGTGATAGATTGTCAGTCCAGCACTGAGGAAGCTGAGCTACTTA
Source organism: Corvus brachyrhynchos (assembly GCF_000691975.1). NCBI lineage: Eukaryota > Metazoa > Chordata > Aves > Passeriformes > Corvidae > Corvus > Corvus brachyrhynchos. Next base: position 1,600,117 of record NW_008238447.1, on the reverse strand, counting down.
GCCCTCAGAATATGGGGCATTTTTAAATGTCATTCTTGAATGAGCTCACTACCTGTGTTGCATGTCAAACTAGCCATACAACAGAGAAAGGGTTTTTTTGTAATTTATTTGTTTGTTTTACAGAAGGAAGAAAGAAATAAAGGGGTCATAAAACTGGAGGAGGGGATAAATAATGTTAAGGTTGCAAAATACATAAATCCGTTTTCCAGGATCAGTAAGCAACTGGCAGCCATTTTTTAACTTCTAAGTTGTCTGCTATGCTGTGGTACAGGAAGGAGAGAGGAAAAACTAAGATTGTGGGGCAGAATATTCTTTTTCTCAGAGAAAATACAAATCTGAGGCAGCCTGAGACAGTGGAAGATAGTCGAATGGATCTCAGAGGAAAGATTATCTCACTGCTCCAAGTACTGGCTCTGACTTCAGAAGGATCACAGTGATATTAGAATCACAGAAACATTTAGGTTGGAAAGGACTAAGATTATCAAGTCCAACTATTAATCCAGCAAGTCCCTAAATGTCACTTCCACATGTTTTTTGAGCACTTCCAGGGATGATGACTCCACCACTTCCCCTGGGCAGCCTGTTACAGGGCTTGATAACCCTTTTGCTGAAGACATTATTCCTAATATCCAGGACATCTAAACTTCCTCTGGTGCAACTTGAGGCCATTTCCTCTTGCCCTATTACTTGTTACTTAGGAGGAGTCTGATGATCACCTGGCTACAACCTCCTTTCAGGGAGTTGTAGACAGCAATGAGGTCCTCCTTGAGCCTCCTTTTCTCCAGTTTAAACACCCCCAGCTCCCTCAGCCTCTCCTCGCAGGACTTGTGCTCCAGACCCTCCCCCAGCTCCGTGCCCTTGCCTGGACATGCTCCAGCCCCTCAGTGTCCTTCTTGCAGTGAGGGGCCTGGACCCAAACACAGCACTCAAGGTGCAGCCTCACTGAATACAGTGGGACAATCCCTGCCCTAGTCCTGCTGGCCACAATATTGCATATCCAAGCCAGGATGCCACTGGCCTCCTTGGCAACACACCTTGTGGCCAACCTCATTCTGTTGTTCTCAGCCCATCAACCTCGCCTGTCCAGGACTTACTGAGGGAGGACTTACTAAAAACATTATTCTTAAGTCCACAGTTACTTGCTGTTAATTATATTTTTTTTTAACAGGAGACCTTTTCCCAAATCAAAAAGCAAATATTGCTGAAAATTCTTCCTACAATTTTTTTCCCCAGTATTGCAGTAGCCCTTTTCCAAGGCCTGATGAATACATTCTGCCTGCTAACATGCAGCTTACACAATGGGAACAAAGCCAGACCAGATATCAGTGTGTTTGGAAAAGACCTAATGGAAGTGTTTTTAGATTAATCCAGAGAATGTAAAAACTAAAGAAACCTAACTCAGTGCTATAAATTTATTTCTGGGAGAAAAACAGGTTGCTTTTCTCTTTGTTCATTCTGTGTTTTCCCAGCTCAAATCCAGGCAGATGAAGCACAGCCCTGATGGAATCAGTACCAGTTCTATAAACACACTAAGCGAGCCTAACGCACAGCACAGAACTACTAAACCATGGTGTCTGGAATTGAACGACTGCAGAATAAGTCTCTGCTTCATCCTAGTATTCTTCCTTTTCATTCCACACCTTAGCAAATATAACTTCTGTGAATCACCACTCACAGCTGTGAACAAAAGTAATTTTAACCCCAAATTTTTCCACCTTTTTTACATTAAACAATTGGCACTGGAGATGAATGATTTCTACCAAGTACACCCTAAGCATCAAAGAATCACAGAATTTCCTGAGTTGGCAGGGACCCATGAGAATCATCAAAATCCTCCTCCTGGCTCTGCAGAGAACAACCCCAAGAATCCCACCATGTGCCCGAATGCATTGTCCAAATGCTTCTTGAGCTCTATAAGGCTTGGTGCTGTGACCACCTCCCTGCGGAGCCTGTTCCAGTGCCCAGCCACCCTCTGGGTGAAGAGCCTTTTCCTAATATCCAACCTAAACCTCTCCTTACACAGCTTCATATGTACCACTTTCAGCTGGTCAGCCTTAACATCTGAAAGGAAGCTGTGCTCTGGAAGATAGTTAAGACAGGGTTTTTTCCAGAACAGTGTGCTGCAAAAAAAGACATCCCTGTGTCCCTAGAAGGGTATACATGAGTTCAGGCCTCAATCCAGCAGACACAGTAAAAAAAAAAAAAAAAGACACAGATGACAGGTGGGCACAGGGGCCCACCTGTCATCTTCCAGCACTTCCCTAATTTCATCATCATTTTGCACCCCAGAATCCTCAGCAAAGATATGCCCACAGATCATCCTAAATAGGGACTTTGCTACAGAACTTTCCAATCGTTTTTCCAGAAAGATCACTCCCATCAGGAGGGATGTTTCCCCTCTCACTGCAGAGCACAGCACAAGAGAACCTGAACTTCAGATGCCTTCCTCCGTACTGTTGGAGGTTACAGGCTGCCTCTAGGAAGTGCTGCTCGAACTGGTGGTCCTGTAACAGCTAAATCTCTTCCTTTTTAAGGCATTATGACTTTCCAGCCTGGCTTTTTCTCCTTTTTTCTTTCCCCTTCTTGTTTTGGGAAAGTTTGAAGGGAGGAAAGAATCAGTGAACTCAACGTTGCTTTGAAAACAGCACAGCACAGATAGGAAAAGCGGCCAGGGGAAAGGATAACAGAATGTTTTCCAAATCTGCAGACAGACACAGCTTCACACAGATTCCCAGTCACAAGGACAGCCTGGCTTGAATGTACAACTCAAGCAGCCATGCAGAAACAACATGGATTCATCCAGTGACCACATCAGGCAACATGGTACAAAAGAGTTTTCCAACACTGAGGTCAAAACCAAAATTTTGAAAAAGAGGGTGAATACATTTTTGTTGCTTAAAAACATATTTTGGCCAAAAGTCACAGACACTTTCACAGACTTGTATCAAAGTTTTCAACCTTAACAAACCTGTAGTCTCCTTCAAAAGCATTCTACCACACATTAGGTAGGTATTTCATAATTCATTTAACAAACTAGAGGGCACATATATTTCTGATGTGATTTTTCAGAAAAGTAACAATTATGTTAAGATCACTATCAAGTACAAAACATAGAATCATGGGATATCCTGAGCTGGAAGGGACCCACAAGGATCACTGAAGTCCAACTTCTGGACCTGCACAGGACAGCTCCAAGAATCCCACCATGCGCCCGAGAGCATTTTCCAAATGCTTCTTTCTACAAAACCTGGCTAGGAGAAGAAACACTTGCAAACCAGGAAATAACTTCTGAGTCAATTTAAAACCCCAAAACAATGTTGTTTCAGATCACTTGGATCACTAATAAGAGCAAACCTGAGATTTGTGAGAGTTCTGCAGCACGGCAGCAGCAAAACAGCCTTGGCATTCAGGCCATTTCATTCACACACTGCGTATATCTGTGTGCATGCACACGAGTAAACATAGCACAAGAAAAATTCTGCAGCTTCAGATAAATAGGAATTTCCTCTTTGCTTTTCATTTGTGGCAAAACACACTGAAGTTCCCAGTTTCTGCTGGGAGTCAGCTGAATAACCCAACATTTTATAATTTATAATAGTACTGCCAGAACTAATATCAAAATTTATTTTTATCTTTTTGACAAATTCTTTTTGTCAAAATTTTCTATGAGGAGTGCCAAAATAATAAGAATATCAAAAGAGTTTTAAATCAGGACACATGTTATTACCTGGTTTGGGAGACAGGGAGGAGTGAGATAAGAAGCATAATTTATTAATATTGTGATCATCAGCCTTGCAGGTAAAGTAGGAAAAAATGAAGGATAGCATGATGCAATGCAGGAGGCACCTAATCAGCATCCTGGAAAACATCCCAGAGATGTAAGTGAATATAGAGAACAGCTAAGGTAAAGGGAACTCTATAGGTGGTAGAGCTAACTTTGGCATTTTTGAGACCAAAATGCATCTTAGGGACTCAACAGCACAAGAAATAACACTTTTGTCTGACTCTCAGAACTCAAAGAAGATCATATGCTTTGGACTGGTTTTCTACACAGGAATTAGCTTCATTCTAGAGGTGAAAATCTCAGTTTCTTCATTTAATCATCATATTAGGTAACAAGTTTGAGTAAAGGCTGCAGGATTTAGCCTACTGCTAGTACATGTCTATGGAAAGAATCAAGACTGTGCATGTTTTAAGAAATTGTTTTCTTTACCCTCTATTCAGCATCACACGCAAGAGACACAAGTGACATCAATCAATGGTCATAAATTTTACTTTTTGTGCATTACACTGTATTTATTTATATATCCTGAAAGGGACTGGAGATTGGGTAGATGACTAATGCTTAGGTTATAAATTGCTCAGAGGAGAAAACTAAACATAACTGAACTTCCTCCTCATACAAATACATCCATCACATTCTAATAATATGAAGTGCAGTTCTAATCAAAACTGATCTGAACATTTTTTTCAATCCAGGTATCTGCATCCAATGCATATTCACTCACACAGTAAGACTCTTGAGTTTGTTGGGTTGTATTACTACAGAATTAAAGACCTAGAGAACTAGCATAAATCTCTGTGGCATCAACTTTTCTTGTGTCTTCCATATCCCATAAAATCTCTGTTTCCCCTTCAAAGTTTGCATAATATCTGATCACTGAAACCAAAATATTCATCAATTGAGTTGCTACAGACTGTGAACTTGTTATTTTACGTGCTGGGTGCCACTCTGTGTCTCACAATCTCTCTTTGAAATATCTGTTTAAAAAATGCCTGGCGTTTCAAACTGAAAAAGATAAGCTGGAGACAAGACCTAAAGAAATTGCGTGCCTGTCTCATCGTTTCCCATGGTGTTTCACCCTCAAACCTATTAAACACTGCTCATAAATAAACACTGTTAAATATTTCACTGTAAGCAGGCAAGGATGTAGACATACAAATTACAATGGTGGTGTGACAATCTACTTATAAAGCCATTTTCTTTGGGCAATGTGTTTTGCTATGACTGTCAGAGTACTGCGGAATTCTTCTTTGCAAACCAGCAAGTTTGATAGTGAAATCCACGTAAGTCTTCAGACTTTCCAAAGCAAAACTGAGTAACAAAGTCACACACATCACATATCAGGCAATGTTTAAATACAAAGCCAGTTCAAAAAAAAAGCCCAAGTACACAAGCATACGATAAAGCAGGAATATTTTGTATAGGGATATATCACCCATTATCATTCTGTTTAACCTCTTACTGCATCTACTTGCATTAGTCACTTACACACTCTTTAAACCTGTGTCCTTTTCCCCCCCTTTCTATATAATGCTTTTACTTTTCAATGCATAAAGGCTATTGTTGCAGCCAGAGAACACTCCCATTGCACTCATCTATGCCCAATATGCAACAAATAGTAATAAGACAAACTTCTCTGGTTGATATGACCCCTGCTCTCCTGTCCCTGCAGCCTCTTGTCCCCACACCCTTGTAGAGACTCACGGCAGCTATCCTGCTATGCTGAGTTTTAGCACAAATACGTTACTTGAAATATATAAATCAGTGCCACCTGCAATAGGATTCAGCAGCGATCAGTTGCTACTGTCCAAGGAATCAAAAGGAAACAGAAGTGGCCAGACTGGCTGCACACTTGAATACAATTACACAGCTGAAGTCATACACAAGTATAATTGTTATACCCCAAAGGAAAGAAAAAATACCAGTTTTCCAGTGAAGCACAGAACAGCGTCAATTTCCACAAATGAGGCTTAGCCTTAACTGGACAGGGAATGATTGCTCTGAGCCTGTGATATGACAAGAACATGAAAGTCACTTCTGATGGCAAGGCAGAAGGGACCCAGTGCTCTCATCACCTCCCCATTACCAAAACCGACCCCTTCCTCCCTTCTACCTCCACATCACCAGTTCCTCACTGGCAAGCCATGGGGTACTGATGGCCACCCACACTCACCCTTGCTCCAGGCTGCACCTGACAGATGGCTTAGAACTGACTAAGAGCTGCAGCCCCACACTGCCTGGAGAGTTCTTCACTCCTCCCACACCCAGGTCCACTCTCTCCAGCAGAGCAGCAACGTCCAAACTCAGTGTTCCAGCTGCTCATCTCTCTTTCAAAGAAAACTTAAGAATAAAAGCAGCTGTGAGTCAGGAAGACAGCCAAGTTTGTTTGCCCTTGAAAGGAGGTGGTCACACACAGTGAAAGACAAAATGAGCAGAGAACTCCTAAGGAAATACATCCACCCTAATATCTCCTCTAGGTATTAGTCAAAAGCTCCACAAGCTGGGCAGTCAGACACCATTGTCACAATTGAGGTAAATTTCGTTTGTGCTTTTTCAACACAAATAAAGGGAGCCCCAACCTAAGGGCAAACACATTGCCAAGGTGGAAACACCTTACCAATGTGCCGAGGTTCCCTCTCACTGTGTGTAGGGTCAAGTAGTTCCTTTACGTAGTGCCAGAAACCTCCTCAGAATATAGAGGCAATTTCTATAAGCAGCAGGGCCAGCAAAGAAGGCTTAAAATGCTTAAAACAAGTTTCAGAGACAGAAACTGAGATCATACACATATGTGTACATTTGCAATAAAACCCATAGCTGACTCCTGCAAGTCAGCAGAAGGCATTTCCACAGAATAAAACTTTTGGAAAACAGAGAAGACAAGGGCTAAATACTTGGAGAGCAGGAAAAATGTTTTCTTCCTGAGGTCACCCCTAAAATGTGAAAAATTGAGTCAGAGAAGCCTGGTTACCCCCCACTTTCTCTTGAAAATTTCAGATGCTGCAGCTGTTGTAGGCTGTAAAGAGAGTGAAAGACAAGGACACCTTCACACTGTGAACCCTCTGGCCAGAAATAACTTCCAGGTAGATAACAGTGCAGAGAGTAAAACACACTTTAATTCTCAGCATGCATGTGGCTCATCCACCAGGGCCCAAGCATCCCCACATTCCTTTGCCACCTTCCTTCTACCATGAGAGCAGTTTGGAACTGTCCTTGCTGCTTCTGCAGACATAGTCCATGGGAGTCAGCAACAGGGCTGAGATTCACCCTCTCGCTCTCAGTGAGGGACTGACTGGGGTCACCAGTTTCAGTCCATGGTTGTCATTCAACACCTTTGTCATGGAAAAGGGAAAGACAATCTCAAGGATCCTGAAGCAACACTCGGGCTGCCTGGAAATCTGAAAGTCCTCATCTTCCCTGCTTCTGCCATCAAGGCTGACAAGATAAAAGAAATACAGACATATGGAAAGGCATTTAGTGAATTCATAGATACACATGAGCTCATTCCTTTCTTACAGGTGTCCCTGATCTTGCACTGAACTCCTATTTTCTCCATTAGCCACTATCTCAACAACCAACGTGCACTGCTCAGGCCATCAAGGAAGTGATGCTACCTAGTAGGGAACTACTAAGATGGTTGTGAATGTGGAAAAGCCCTTCTTTATTATCACTGTGGGTCTGTTCTTCAGAGATACTCTTCCAAGCCTTCGACTTTTGTTTAATCAGACTGAATCATAAAGTTTTCTTACTGAACTAAAAATCCAGTAATAACAAATTTGCTACAGATTAACAAACTCACTCCCTGTACGAAATATCAGCAATGAGAATCAACATAACTGATTAATAAAAGTCAAGCTGTATCCAATGCAGGGCAAACAATAACTCTATAGATTTTTGTATCTTATGGCTACAGGTTTCAGAAGAGCACAGTCCAGCACAATTAGTGGAAAGGCTCAGGTGGGGGAGAGGAGGTAGGAAATAATCAAAACACTATCAAAACACAAATAAAAGCCTCGGTTAATGTAATTAAACAGTAGGAAGGGCTAAAGGGTCCTCAAGACTGTGATCATTTTTGGGGGATGTGAAGAATTAAAATAACTCCTAATATTATTTAGCTTCAGAGCTTACATTACAGGCATAGCAAAAGAAAGCAAAGAAAAAGAAAAAGCACTAGGCAATGAAATGTTAATAGAAGTTATATATAGCTCTTAATAAAAAGAAAACAATGATATGAAAAGTAGGTGAGCTAGAGAAAGGAGCAGTTATATAGGGGGGAAAAAGAAATTTGAAAACAAGCTGAAATTGAGAATAGTAATATAATTCTTCAGCACACAGCCTGGAGAACAGAAAGATACCCCAGAGGCTGTTTTTATACCCTGAATACCCACAGTAAAGGCAAGAAAAGTTAAACTGGAAGAGATATTCAAAGGATATAGAAAGTGATGAATATAGAATCAGAAAGCTCATGAGCAATTAACTAAGGCAAAAGAAAATCCATTCACACTAAGCTCTGGAAACAAAAACCAAAAAAAATGGAACAAGTAGCACTCCAGTCAGACAGGGTTTTGAAATAATTTCTACCATGCCCCAGCATACACAAACAGAAATGATGGGAGCTAAAGGGCTCTGTGCTAGCAGGAACATGATTCTGAATAGGATGTCTCTTATATTGGGGAAAAGAACAGAAAAAACCTGCAAAGAGCCTAAGAAAAGGCAAAAAGTTCCTTCACTACACTGCCTAAGGCAATTGTAAGGGAACAAAGCTGTTCCATAAATCTAAAATACTCACATCCCACATGCTGAGGTATGTATTTCTTCTAAAAGGGATTTACATTACAAGAATGTCAGCAGAGTTTTATCTGAGGACTCAGGCCATTTGAGTGAAAATTTAGTCAATTATTATTGACACAAGTAGCTCCATACTTTTTGGGATATGTTTGTTTCAGGGACTCATTTGGTTCACCATGGAAATTTAACGAGCAACACTAACTTCCAGAAGAAAAACAAAATTAAAAATGTGCAGCATCTCTCCTAGTTCATGATGGAATCTGTTAAAGACTTGGGAGCTTAATGGTCTTTTTCAAATTGAGGCATTTACAAAGTGAATTCTATCTGGCTTTTCTCCCAGCACCTAGTGCTTCTGCTCAGATAAAGAAATAGCATCTGTCACTTTGCTGATGAGAATTCTGTATTTTTCCCCGTTCATTCTGCATTCAGTTCTGCTCAGCTACAGCCCTGCTCTCACTGGTGCTCCTTGTCCTTCCTCACCTCCATGCTCCACACAGTTCTCCCACACCTGTTGAATTCTGCATATGATTCACTCTTTTCCTTTTTAGCCAGTTAAGAGACAAAGTGCACAGAATAACTGCTAATTTTTTATCTTCCACACCCTTTCTAGACTGCAGCCTTTTTAGGGGGAGGTAGGAATAATGGCACAATCCTTCAGCATCATATTGAAGTGCTCTAGGCTCCTCTCTACTCCAGAAGAGAAGAAAGTGAAGCAGTTTACAAATACTGCAGAGGTTTTTTTAGACCAGCTTAGAATTTATTAGCAGGCAGGAATTTCCTTCCTGCTTATAAGATGGCTCCAACCTTCAACAAACTTTTGTGTCACATGGCAGAAAAGAGAAGACATCTTATCCCACCAAGAATGTCCTGAAGGGCTACTGAGATCAAAAACTGGTGCCTAACACTCAAAACTCTTTTATGTCAGGTGAGATACACGATACCTGGCATTTTGTATGTGTAATTTTGATTTTATATCAATTACTTTACTTTTCTTTTTCTAAACACACAATACATTTCATTCAAGCGACATATGTTTGATAGCTTTTGCTGACACATCTGAATATAAGTAGCTTTCTCCATACTCACATGCATTTGGACACTCAGACACAGGCAAGGATTGAGAACACTTTTAAAATTATTTCTATAGCTTGTTAACTGACTGAATTTGCTGGAAAAGACAAGAAAATGCTAGCCACAATGAAATTCTGGAACTGAACAGCCATACAGTGAAAGTTAATACAATCTCCAAACAAATCTAGCAATAATACCATCAGCATTAGCTAGCCCTGACACCAGTTCTCCCAATTAACAAGTGATAGGACTAAAGGAAATTGCCCCAAGGGAGGTTTATATCGGATATTAGGACAATTTTCTTCACCAAAAGGGTTATCAAGCATGGGACCAGGCTGCCCAGGGAAGTGTTTGAGTCACCATCCTGGAAGTGTTTGAAAGATGTGTCACGTAAAGACATGGTTTAGTGGTGGATTTGTTAGTGCTGAGTTAACAGCTGGACTCAATGGTTTTAAAGGTCTATTCAAACCTAATTGATTCTATGTTTCTGTTACTCCTGGGGAATTCTTTCAACAGTCGGGTTTATACTCACATTGCCCCAGTTTTCTCCAGTTATAAGTTAAGCAACCAACATGGAAGATACCCACACAAACACACATCTGCCCTCTTACTAACCCCACTTAAACAACAGCAGCTCCAGCTGAACTTTGCCCCTGCTATGGATTTCTCTACATGATTGTTGCTAGTAGGAACTTTACTGGACTGCTTTAAAAATGAGGGCAGAGGGCTTATTTAGTCCGTGAGAAGAGATCATGAAGAAAAGCTAAAAGCAACAAAAAATTGAGGACATTTTACTTCAACTCTTCCTTGACAGTAAATTCTGCTTTACAGAATCATAGAATGCTTTTGGTTGGAAGACACCTTAAAGATCGTCCTGTTCCAACCCCCTGCCATGGGCAGAAACATCTGCCACTATCCCAGGTTCCTCCAAGCCCTGTCCAACCTGGCCTTGGACACTTTCAGGCATGGGGCATCCACAGTTCTGTGGCAGCCTGTGCCAGGGCCTCACCACCCTCACAGGGAAGAATTTCTTCCTAATATCCAATCTAAACCCACTCTCTGTCAGTTTGAAGCCGTTCCCTCTTGTCCTGTCACTCCATTGGCCCTTGTCAATAAGTCTTTCTCCATCTTTCCTGATGGAGAAAGATACTGGAATACTGGAAGGCTGCATTTAGGTCACCCCAAAGCCTTCTGCAGGCTGAACAATCCCAATTCTCTCAGCCTTTCCTAATAGGAGAAGTGCTCTATCCCTCTGACCATCTTGGTGCCTCCTCTGGACTTGCCCCTACTTTAGCAGGTGTGCCTTCCTCTTTCTCTCACGAAAAAAATGAAAAATCTACATGATGCATCAGCACTCCTGCAACCTGTCGTTCTGACAGTCTGCTGTCACTAACTGCAACACATACTCTTTCCTGCCTGAGATCTGGAGCAGGATTCAGGCAGCCAAATGGGCTGCACGACAGTAAGAAAATTTTCATCACTGAATGTATTATTATAATGATAACATAGTTTATTATTTATTATGATGTTTGATCTTCAGTTACCTTTGAGTAGCCTTTTTTCAGCAGAGATACACCTGGAATTGTAACACTCCAGTCCATACAGTCAGCAGTAAGCAATCATTGGACTTACACGGATTTTCTAATACTTTTCTGATGTTCAGAAAGAGTCTCAATGTATTTCATTTATCAGCAGTACTTTCTGGCTATACAGCTTATTTTCTGACACAAACTATTTCAAAAATATTTCTGTGAATGTATGCTGTGGTAAATCACATTTCTAAATGGACCTATATTTTACATATTAATATAATGTGATGTAACTTTTATAAAATGTGAATACTTCTTCCTCTGAAAAATGTGTTTATTAAGAAAGGGCCTTAGGGTGCCCAACAAAGTCAATGACTGTTTTGCTTTTGCTTTAAACCACACAATTCTCTTATTATTCTCTACACTGAAAAGGACACTGTTTGCTGTGTCAACATAGCAAATGCCCAACAGGAAATACTGGAGTATATGAAATAGCATATTTATTTGTCAAAATACTTTTGAGCAGAAAGGCTTGTTTGTGGATGTGAAAAGACCACGGGACAGTTTCCAGTTTCTCACTGCTTTTTTGAGGTAACTTTAAAGGGTACTACCTAAATAAGGTAAATACTCTCAGAATCAGGTTGCAAAAGATGTGCTATTTAACACCCTTGCATTTTTTAAAAAAAACATATATTGAAAAGGAAGGAAAATTACAGATCATTTTAAAGCAGAAATCAGTTCCTTGACTTTGTAAACTAAGGTGGCTTGCAGTCAGAACTGTGCTGACTTACATTCCTGACTCAGTCCTCCATTTTGTCACCAGTAAGTTCACAGGCATTCTGTATTTACTAAAGAATATTTTCCAAAACTGACAAAAAACAAATGCAAAAGTTGGCTATAACTTGAAAGAGGTTTTCTAAATGTGGATTTTTCAAAGGTAATGTCCATTTTATTCATACTTACATAAGCTCCCATTTTCAGATCCCAACAAGGTGATTGTTAAGGTCATGCTTTTTCTGTCAAACAAGATTTTGATTTTAAAACTAGACCAACATATTTATAATTTTATGAATTCTGCCCAGAAGATAGGGTCATGCTGACCTTTTCAGAGAAATTATATAACAAAGGAGAAAGTGATCCTGATAGCATCCTGCTATTAGAAAAAAATTCATGTTCCAAAAACTTCGATCAAGTTGAACCTCTGATGCACCAGCAGAGTTAAATGACAGCATCTGCGTGAAAACGAATCATCAAAAGGGTCTAATGAAAAAAACATTGCAGAAGAGTTTCTCCCCCTGCAAATGATTCGGAAGGAAGGAAGGAAGGAAGGAAAGGGAAAGAAAAAGAAAAAGAAAAAGAAAAAGAAAAAGAAAAAGAAAGAAAGAAAGAAAGAAAGAAAGAAAGAAAGAAAGAAAGAAAAAGAAAAAGAAAGAAAGAAAAAATAAAGGTGGAAAGTTACGCAGTCAGAAAGCAAGAGGCCAGAAGACAAGACGTATGCTTTTCTTTGTGTATAGCATTTTGATGGGTAGATGTATACTGGCCACATTTGCTCAGAAAAGGAAAATTTGTTAACTACGTTGGTTATTGCAAAGCTTTATGATGAATTTATTTAATTTGCAATGTTCTGTCTTCCACTTCAATACTATTTACAGATCAGCCTAAGCAGAACTCATCTCAAAATGCCACACCTCAAAACAGGCTTCCTACAAACACCAGAGAAATATGTGCCATTTTCCTGTATATCAGACTGGTCAGAGGCTTAAGACAGGCAATACTCAGCCCTCATCACGTCAGAATTACAATCCCTGTTCCTCTGCTGTTATTCACATGGGAATTGGTAAGGCACTCCTACAATAGTATCTTCAGCTTAGCTATCAGGAGGAAATTCTTCCCTGTGAGGGTGGTGAGGCCCTGGCACAGATTGCCCACAGAAGCTGTGGCTGCCCCATCCCTGGAAGTGTTCAAGGTCAGGTTGGATGGGGCTCTGAGATGCATGTTCTAGCAAAAATGTGACCCTGCCCATGGCAGGGGGTTGGAATGAAATGAATTTTAAGGTCCCTTCTAACCATTCTATCATTCTAAATATTTTTATGAAGTTCCTAAATGCAATTTTACTTTCAGCCTGTCTTGTGCTGTTGGAATTATGATTTGTCAGACATTAAAATATTTTGTTAAATTAAGAGCCTTAAAATGTTGTAGGGTTTTCTTGTCTGTTTGTTTCATTCTGTGTGTGGGAGTACACAATTTTCCTAATGGGATGTCTGTGCTAAGGACAAAGATGCCACAAATGATTTACAGCCCATCCATGTAAGTAAGCTACCAGGTATTTCCAATAACTGATAGTTAAACGACTAGATTTTCTAAGCCCATTGTTCTGAAGAAGTAATGGTTATACCTGAATTTTTCTCTAGCTGCAAAGCTCTCTTGATCAGTACATCTACTGAGTAAACTCTGGGTCTGCATGTGTAAAAAACACCAGTAATCATACTTCTTATTCAATTTTTTTCCGCAAGGGATTACTTCTGAGGCTATTCTGTTCTGCAAGAATGAGATCTGAGTTCCACATGACACTTGCAGAAGTCTCATATCCCATGATATTTCTCCATTATGTAGTATTTAAACTGTCATTGCTGTAAGAAATCAAGGTCAGGGCAGAAGGATCAACTTCCAGGTAGGAAAAAAAAATAATTGAAGTTTTGAATTTGAAAATATACTTCTATGTATCTACTTAGCAGTATAGCAGCACTTTCCCCTTCCTAGCAACATTTGTTCAGTTTGGTCTGAATTCCACATCAGCCAGTGCTGCTTTTTCAGGTGCAAGCATTGTATTTATCCAGAGATACATGTTGGCAAACAGATATGTTTGATGGGAAAACATGCAGAGCCATCAAACCATGCAAAACTTGATAATATTCCAGGAAAAATTTTGTTTTGTGGAGTGCAAGAGGTGACCCCAAAAGGAAAGAATAGATTTGTCAAAAGGAAAGAAGAGTGTGGCCTACAAAGATCCTGCAAGAAAATTACAGTCATTACAGAATATTCTTATGATCTCTGCAAATAGTCAGCAGCATTTGGTACTTATTTCTTTAAGTCCTCAATTAGAGTAAGTTGAGATAGGCTTACCACATCCATACAGTGAAAACAAAGTCACACCGAAAAATAACAGTATATTATCTTGGTTCCATTCCTTACTCAGAATGATCAAGGATGATCAAGCTCCATTTCCAGAACTACAAATCATAGCATGACTTCTTGCCTGCCTGTGAAACATGTAAAGTATTTTGACATTCTGAGATGAAAGTGGCCTTAACACACCATAAAAATGAATGGCACAGAACAAAAAAAAAAAACAAAAAAAAACAAACAAAAAAACCCCAGAAAAATAAATTGGTTAAACAAACACATTTAAAGTAAATCTAGTTTATAATCATGATGCTACTAAATCCCCTGAATGCAACTTCTTACTTATGGAAAAACTCCAGTCAGAGTTTTATAAGTATCCATACATAGAATTATCTGTATATATCCCATGGTGTCATACATCACACATACCACCACAGACCATGGTGTTCTCTGTTGCAGTAAGAAGCCATGTAAAATAACAACATTTTAGAGCTTTAAAAAACTACATAGAAATCATGTACTGAATGAAATTCTTAATGGCGAGGCACCTGTGACAGAAAAGCAGGAAATAACCTAGTGTATAATAATCACTACGGTTGTTCATCATAAGCCCCTGAAGAAATGACAGAAAAATAAAGCAGTTCACAGAAGTCTCTGTCTCAGTTCTGATAGTTTCATCTATCAACAAACAAATTTAGCTCCATGACAAGACTATATTAAGGGAACTATTAAGCTAAATGTGCCCAAATGTTATTTGTTTTACCTATCAAAAGCTATTAGTGTCAGAACCACTGCCAACATACAGGCTTGGAAAGAGAGACACAAAAGCTGGTTGTTTTAGGCTATTCTTTTAAAGCACAGTTGAGACTCTGCATGGACAGAAGCTTTTTCTCTTGCCTAATGTTACCATGGCAAGTCAGGAAACAGCACAAAACCTCAAAAAAAATTAAAGGTTAAATCTCTATCTTAGATGAAAATCACCGTGGGGAGAATAACATGTACATGACTAAGTCACCAGTGAACATTATTATATGTGTGCATACCCTGGGCTGCCTGGCCACATCAACACAGGGACATTGCTTGACCCAGATGGCTAGAGTGGATAGCCAAAAATGATCTGCAGACACAAGGTGTTTGAAGCACCTGCTTTAGAATTATCCACAATATTAACTTACATGCTACTTCTTTCAGAGTGTAGATGATTAAAATCTTGGCCCACGGGCAGAGGGACAAGGGGCATCTCTGACTGTATCTAAACTACCAGTTCCCTCCTGCATTGATGGTGTGTTGAAACTTTGCAGGGAGAGGCAGCAAAACCACTTGGAGGGTGGCTCCTAACAACTTTTGGCAGCAGTCCCTGCATCAAAATACACCCAGCATTGCACCAGACATTGATCTCAGCACAACTCCAGGAAGCAGCACAGAGGCAAACTATCTTCTACACAATGAGGATGACCAAAGCACCAGGAGATGGATAAGAGGTGGAAGGAACTGGAGATGTACAAAAACATGCGGATAAAAACATTTCTGTCAGGCACTAACAGGTTTTAATTCCCTGATGGTCCCTCACCTGGGACCTGCTATGCTCTCTGCCTGGGAGCCCTGCAGAAGCTCTGGCTGGGCATGTGCCTGTCCCTGGTGAGTCTGCGGCCTTCCCTGGAGTTGTGTGTGTCTCCTGGTGAGATTCCCTGGGCAGACCTGGCTCATCACATGCAATACTTGGGGCTGCTGATATGCCCCTTATCCAGAACCCATAGGAAGGGCACAACCTGCATGAGGGTCATCCCAACTCCAGGCTTCTTCCCCCACTGAAGGCAGCTCTGCTTCCACAGCCCCCTCAAGCAAGACTGCTCTCCTCACATGATCCTGCTCTGCCAAAAAAGTACTGCTATCACCTTAGAAAATCTAGACTCTTTTATTAATAGTTCAGAGAAAGTATTGTTCTGGGAACAGCATCCATAAGTGTTCAGGACAGCAGGAAATAAGCAGATGAAGTGACGCTGGCACGATACTAGAGAGGAGGGGACGGAGGGAAAAACACATACATAAAAATAAAGCTATATGGGGAAAAACAAATTTTCTATCCTGAAAGCTTATCACTTCCCAAAGCTGAATTGCAAGCCAGATAATTTGCCGAGGTGGGTCTGTGCTTGACCTAGCTGGAGCCAGGCTTCCTTCCACTGATGACCATCTGTTCAGGGGCAGTGCAGGTGACAAGGGAAGAGGGTACCTGGAAAGGGAGCAGTGTCATGACCCCTAATACTGTAAATTTCCCTGGCAGAACTAATCCAGGCTGCCATAGGCAGTGACAATTAATGGGAAGTGACACAATTGTGGTCTGAAAATGAGGTAACAGAATAGAACTGTCACAATGCTTCCCAGGGAAATGATAAATGATGTAATCTCTATTTCAGGATGTTTCAAGTGAAAAGCAAGCTTCAACCACACAAATTAGAGAAGGAGAACAAAAAGGTATTACACCCAAGAATAAAAAAGATTAGTTTGCTGTTGTATTGTATACATTTGGCTTGCATTCTTGCTGTGCACCGCCTCATTTTGCACACTGAAAATCTCTGTTCTCTTTTGCCCGGCTGGATCCTGGCTGAGCAAATAGGCCTTCTCTATATCTAAGAACATATCCATTCCAACTATTATTTTGCTCTCCACATGGTTGATTCACAATGGATGGGTTACAGAGTGGCTACAAGACTCAGGTAATCCTTAAATGTTATTCACAGGATTCCCCATTTCTGGGGAAACTATACTGGCTTCCCTTAGCAGCCAGTTGGTCCATACTTTTCAGATGTCTTTTCTCCTGTTTCTAAATTCTGAGTTTGTTTAGGTATTTGCTTTTGCCCAGACAATCTTAAAGAAATGGGGAGCTGTCAAGATTTCATTTTTAAAAGCTAGCACTAACACAAGCCACACATAGTTAGGGTGTTACATTAATATTTTATTTGGCAAATACACCAATCCCAGAACAAATCATACTATTCATGAAGTAAAATATTCTCCATGCAGATTAGCAGCCCCTTCACACCAGGAGGTTTAAAAATAAGTACGTTGTTTGCTTCCAGGAAAAAAGGCCTGCAAAATGGTACAAGAATTTGCATGGTGTTTCCCCCAGTCAGCTACTCACACACAGGTGCCTTACAAAAAACAGTTAGAATGGCTTCATATGGCATGCTTGGGAGTACACAGGACAACATTGATTTCTCTTATTTCTGAACTTCTGGGTGTTTTTAATTGAAGCACTTTCTGACTATGAATTAACTAAAGAGACCATCAGAATAACAGGTCATCTCAAACATGTGAAGATTCATGAAAAGTGTTCATGAATGAACTACTCTTTAGAGGTTCACATCTTTTCTGCTTTCACCTAACAAAGGCAAGCTTAAAGATTAATGTTCCAGTAAGAGCCATAACAAAATAAACTTCTCACAGGTCCATGGTAATAATGTTTACTCACACTCACAGAAATGAAAGCAGAACCCAGTCAACATATTTTCACTGGCAAACTCCTGAATGTTTTTGCTAACTGATGTACTTTCAACTAATAAAAATATTATGACAG
This sequence comes from Corvus brachyrhynchos, assembly GCF_000691975.1. Classification (NCBI taxonomy): domain Eukaryota; kingdom Metazoa; phylum Chordata; class Aves; order Passeriformes; family Corvidae; genus Corvus; species Corvus brachyrhynchos. Next base: position 1,582,251 of record NW_008238447.1, on the reverse strand, counting down.
CACAAAGCATTCATTTAGCTGGTATTTAACTAAGCATCAATTTATTTTGAAGTCTAATGTGTCAAAATTACAATGCTTGGCACACAAATGTTTCTAGAGAGAAAATACTAGTAGTAATCATTGCAGAAATAAAGAAAACATACTAATATCTGGATATTTTGTTGAAGAATACATCAAAAGCAGCTAAACTCTGCTTCTGAATGCACTGAAATGGCAATAGAATGCGTAAGCACATTATAAAGGCATTTCCAAACATCCTAGTGGTGAAGGCCACTGAACATTTAGAAGTTAGTACTGCACAGAGTAGCTGTCTTGGCTCAGCAGGTTCAGGTGTGTTGCAGTGCAGGTACAGCCTGGTCGTCCTTCATCCTGCATACATCCCTTGGCCTCAGGATGAATTTATCCAGCAAAGTGTAGTGAGGAGTCTGTTGTCAGCTCCCACTCAGCACAGGCGATTACACCACCTGCATGGCCTTGCCTTTATCTAAGAGTGCAGCGAGTTCTCATGAGAACATATTTTTTGTTTGACAGTAGAAATGATTAATAGAAATGTTTTCACGCAGGAGAACCCTATAAGACCACGGCGCCGGGTAACCTTTCCACCGACGCGACCAACACAGAGCGCTGCGCCCCAACTCGACGGCACCCGCGACCAATCCCGCACCGCCCGGCGTTCCCAGCTCCTGGAGGACCGTAAGATTATGCGCAGCTGTCCCCTCTTAGCTCTGGCCATGGGGGTTTACGCGACACTCCAGCTCTTGCCGGGGTCATAGCCGCGGGCACGGGGCACCGGGAGGGATCCCTTTGGGAACACCGCTCCGGAGCGGGCACGGGGCACCGGGAGGGATCCCTCTGGGAACGCCGCTCCGGAGCGGGCACGGGGCACCGGGAGGGATTCCCCTGCAATCGCCGCTCCGGAGCGGGCCCGGGGCACCGGGAGGGGGCACCGTGGTGAGCGCGCTCAG
>NW_008238447.1:1580625-1581075 GCF_000691975.1 Corvus brachyrhynchos | reverse complement strand
GCGCCGCCGTGCCCCCGGGCGTGGGAACCTCCCGGCACAGCGATGACTCCCTCGATGGGGGCTGCCAGGGACGAGCGGTGCGGGGAGGTGTCTCTTTAGCCTCCCAGCCTCTCCCAGCTGCGCCGCAGTGGAAACGGGATGCGGGAGGCGGGCGGCCCCTTCCCGGGATGGCTGGGTGCTGCTGGCATATCAGCAGTGAGAGCAGTGGGTTGTGGCTGTTCTGCAGCTCATCTGTTGAGGGTATCCAAAGAAGTTTTTCGCAGCCAGAAGAATGCCAAATTTATCGTGGGTGACGATCAAGCAGGTTTAGTACCACTGGTGAGAAATGCCTAATTTAGTGCTTAACAGGGAAAAATACTCCTTCAGGGTGTCAGGAAAATCCACGAACGCCAGAGATTTATGTTCAAAAAAGGAGACAGAGGAGTCCTGCAACGTTATTCAAATAAAGGG
>NW_008238447.1:1576485-1580605 GCF_000691975.1 Corvus brachyrhynchos | reverse complement strand
GGGAACACGCCCGTGGTGTTTCTCCCTTGAGGTTTCGGAGGACACAGCCTCCTTTTCTCCTAAATTCTCGGCCGCATGATGCCCTCTTCCTTTCCCCATTGGCTGAGGTAATAGGAAGGTACGTCCTTCCCGAACTACCTACTACATATGCTCCCCTGAACCTGTCATTTTACCCCAAAGTTCAGAAGTTCAGGCTTGTGCAGACCCCCTCGCTGTTTGGGGAGCCAAGCTGTCCGGGCTCTGTAACAAACCTGCTGCCCAAAGTTAATAGAGACATTAAGACCCATTTCAAAGACATTAACACCCAGACCTTCACCCATCAAATTGTTTGTAAAGACATTAGCTTTCCTCTCAAGGGCATCACCCACTCAAGCCCAGGTGCTGGTTGTGGGAGATGTGGGAGCTGCACTGTGCCAACTCCACTCCATGGCTCAAGTGCTGACAGGCACAGGGACTACAGTCCTGGACCATAACACAGGGCTGCCAATGGGCACCTTCCCTTTGGCACAGCCCTGTTAGGCCTGTCAAAAACGGGGTGGATTGTGGCATGCCAGAGAGTAAAGTTTGGGAGTGAACCTGCAGCAGTACAGGGGCTGGCAGCTGAAGTAAAACTTTAAAGAATCTTCTGGCAAGCCCCCTGCCAGGCCATGCCCAGGCTGCAGATGAGCAGCACCTGATGTTAGAGGAGTGTACAACCTGCCCTGTGATGGCTAATGCAGGAACACACATGCATCTGTGTCATGAGCACTGTGTGACTGCTGTTTTCTTCTAACAGGTGTCTTTTTTCATGTCTGTTTCATCAATGTATATTTTATCAACGTGCAATTAACTCCTAATTAATCATTTGCAAGGTTCACTCTACTACTTACTAGAAGGTGAGGGCATAATGAGGAAAAGCAACAAACAAAAATCCAGAGCTGATCAATCTAAACCAAAGTAAACTGAACACTCTTTATGTGGAGGTGGGGTGGGTGTGTGTGTGACAAAAGGATAGAAGTGGTAAGGATAAAAAGGAATATGACCTAAAGACTAAATAGCACTTAACAGCATTTAAACTTAAGAGCACCTTTAACTTAATAGCATTTAGCTTAACTTGCAACTTAAATGTAACAATTTAGCAAAGGACTCATATGAGATTTGCTATACAATAGTAATTTATTTACAGGCCTATCTTACTTAAAAATATAAGGTGCTTACGAATGTAAGATGTCAAAAACACTCTCTTGAAGTTGCCAAGCACTAATTATCTATCTTAACAGTAACTGGGGACGGGTATATGAAGTAGCCCATAATACCACAGACAGCAAGGCAGTGAAAAGTAACAGTGTGAGTGCAACACCAGGCACTCGCCCAGTACAGGACACCTCAGGAGACCCCAGTGCTGGCCTCCAGAACAGTTTATATAGTCTTTGAGTCGGCTCATGATTGGTCAGTTCCCTTTCAATCCTTCATTTGCATGTTCGATATGATTGGCTCGTTCCGTGGTTCATTTCTGACCAATCATTTGTCCAGGAGGTGATTCCATTGGCTGTTCTTTTTACCCAATCCGTGCCTCTCTTGATGATGCGTAGGATGATGTCATGTGTTTGAGGAAGCAGTGATGTCCATCATAGTACGTAAAGTTTCCAGCTCCCTAAACAAACTCTGCCCGCAAAAGAAGCAAACCCCAAAACACCCTCTCCCAACACCAATCACTAGGTCACAGAACCCTTCTTAACTTGACCTGACAAACCAGCTTAACACTCTAATTTCTTAACTTTGTTACATTACTTACTAGATTATTTAACTGTTATTAAAGACCAAGGCACTTACAACATAGGAGAACAGCATTTCTCCCACCTTTGCTATAGCTTATGCACACTTGCATGTACACAGACATGAAGAGTCTGTAAAAGGTATCTGCAAAAAATTCCCTGCAAGGGTAGTGAAATACTCATTTCAGATGCTTTTGCATCTTCTCAACAATCCAAGGGTCAAGCGTCGAGGAGTGGGGGGTGTCACTCAAGGATTCACTGTCATCCAGGGATTCGCTGAATGTGGTAAACTTGAGAGTTCATTTGCTGAGAGGCCCCACTCAGAGGGAAGTTGCTGATCACAGCCTCTGCAGTCCAGAAGGGCTTAAAGGACCACTCAAAAGGCTCATTTTGGACTGCTGTTTATAGGGCCACAAGACTGTGGGCTTTAGTCATAAAAAAGCAGGAGCTCATTAGACAGCACGAGTTCCTGAGAGCAGTTACTGTTTCTGATATGCTCAAGAGGAGCTGAGTCCAGGTGCTGTCCATCAAGGCCAAGGCCTAATAGGCATTTCTCAGACCATAGTGCAGCCAGGGGGCGGGAGGGACATGGGGGAGGAAATGTACCACCACACTAGATTGGCTGCCCATTTCATTTTGTCCATAGAGAAAAACTAAACTTTTATTTTATGTGTGTGTGTATATATAGATATTTATATATATATATACCTAGTAGCAATGAGGAATAAGGACATACAGACCTCCTTCTTGTTTGTTCCATAGAAAATCATTTATTGGAAAAAAACCAGGCCTTTTTATACTCTAAACTTAAGCAAAACAAGCACACGAAATATTCACATTTAAATTATCTTATTAAAGCTGTGGGGTAAAAAGCAAGCAAACAGGTAAAGTTGGCACAATTCTGCCTGCTTTTGCAGTGGAGATTTGTGAGCTAATTACATCTAAACCTCAAATAGCTTCTGCAGATAGTGGTCATGGGGAAGTCAGGATTTGCTTTCAAGTGAGCAAACAAATGCTTTCAATGATGAGTGGCTAAACCTAGCATGGGCCTCACCCAGCTAATGGCTCCCTGTAACTCTTGTAAATCATTCAATATTTTGACATCAGGCTTTGAAGTTAATTGCTGTGGTTTCACATTTTGGTCAGTTAAGTATTTCCAAGGAGGGATCTCCTGATGTTTCTAAGGGGCCACCTGCAACTTATGCTAAGATTAAGATGTTGAATAGTATCTTTCAAATATGAATCATTCTGTCCACAGGGGTACCGAGTTTGCAAATATCTTTTCAGGTATACAATTTTCTAATTTAACAGTAAAATCTTCCATCATTACTACTAAGCAAAAAGTCAGTATTAATTCAGCCAAATCATACTTTTAAATCAAAGTTCTTGACAAGGCAGTATACATCTTACATGACAAGTTTTAGTAACCATACAATACATGAATATTTCCTCTGAAGAGTTTAGACCATGCTAAGCAGTGTTAAAGTAAGGATGATGCTATCTGCAGGCAGAAATACATTACATTCACACAGGTAACCTTAAATTTCTCTAATAAACAGTCCTGTCAACATCTACAGTTTACTTAAAATACAAAGTTAGGTTTAACAAAAACAAAATATGTTTCTGTGATTCAGTAAAACCTATTTTCTAACATTAATAGTTTGCATTCACAAAGACACTAAGGTTGGGACAAAGTATTTCCCAAAAGCTCAAAATGAGATGGAAGTTTTCTTAACTGTGAAATGGCATGCAAACCTACTGATTTCTTGTAGGTTATTTCTCTCTCACTTACAAAATGTGACATACAGAAAATTTTCTCAGCTATCTTTGACACAAAGGTTGTTTCTGTAAATTTGAATATTATGCCCTTCAGGCCCTCATGACCAGTGCAGCAATGAAATAACTTTCAGAAAGCTTAACAATACCTAAATTTGCCAATTTTCCTTTACAGAAAGTATATACAAGTTTATAAATCCAGGCCTGCCATTACAAGTATACTAACAGTAATTCATTAACTGGTTTCAAAAGATACTTGCATTCTGTGAAGACTCTACAGCTGATGCAGATTTAATAGCTTTATCAAGGCACTGTAAAATTATTAAATCTCTAGTATTCTCCAAGACGTGATGAAGAATAGCATGAACGTGGTTAAGTTGTTAAAAGGCACTGAGTCCGTTTGCTGCGGGGTGAAAGAGTTACCGTCTTTGTCAAATTTCGATTTACAGGCTTCACTCCAGTGTTAATTTTTTCCATATCGCGGACACGGGGAGGGGGGAAGCAGCAGGCCAGGAACCGTTCTGTCCTTTACTTCAAGTGGGACAATTTCTCTGCAACTCAGTTTCTTTAATTAAAAGGCACGTTTGAAC
>NW_008238447.1:1569504-1576257 GCF_000691975.1 Corvus brachyrhynchos | reverse complement strand
GGATGGACCTGCTGCCGGCGCCGGGGAGGGAGGGGCGGAGTGGGGGGGAAGCGGCTCCGACCCACGGTGCACACGTTTCACATTGCTAAAGCGCGGGAGTATCAGAGGGTTCCGGAGATGGGGGTAAGGGCGGTTTCAAGGGAGACTACAGGTCTGGCTTCTTTATAGGCGTAACAGGAGCTGAGGGCAATACGTCCTTCTCCGGTTCACTATCAGTGTGCTTCTCAGCACTCCCTGCCTCAGCTACACTCAGGGGTTTTCAACATCAAAGTGTCTCTCATTTAGAAAACAGTCACAAGGTTCCTTAACCCATAATAGAAGTTGCTCCAATGTGGAGAATCTGTTGCAATATCTTTAAGCTGCACGGACACTGTGTGGACACCCCTGGTCCCAAGATAGTAACAATCTTGGGGTTCTTCATCCAGAGAATAGCACTGATCTAATGGTATAGGCAGTGCCTGCAATGTGCCCTCCATCAGATTGCAGTTTGCAAATAAACTCCCCTGTCTTTGTATCAGGGTCTGAGCTCTGCCTTCTGCTCGGGGTCTATGGGTCCAGGGTCAAAAGTACCACCTTGGGTAAGGGTTTCATCAAGGTCAAGCACCTCCATAGGTGATGGGCTGCCCTTGGGATAGTCCAGTATGTTGGAAGTGGGTGCGGGCGGGGCTGAGGGCTCAGGAGAATCCGTTTCTGAAGTCACGAAATGGCAGACCTCCGTGAGGGTTTCTTTAAGAGCCACCATAATAGTCCCCCACGTGGCAAGGTGCTTGCAAGCATCGGCATCGCTATTCCTGGCAATATCAAAAAGTTTCTGTCCTATTGCCTGCCAGGCCTCCAATTGAAAAGTCCCAGTTAGAAGGGAAATATTTTACGTGCGTGGACACCCTGTCCAGAAAGGTATTTAGCTTAGCATCAGAAATGTCTGTATTTTGCCAATGCAAGAGCAGCTGTAGAAGGTCTAGCCTCTGTCTTTGTTCCAGGGATATTTTTCCTCCCATAATTCCCCCACTGCTCACCTGCTAGGTGATAAGTGCACGTTTTGGGTCCCTTTGTTGAATTTTTCTGGTCAACTCACCACTGTGGTTTAGTGGAGGTTGCTACCGGTGTGGTCCATGTCTTTCACTGTCTGTGAGATGCTCCTGATCGGGCTGCTATTTGTAGCAATGAGGAATAAAGACACATGGACGTCCTTCTTGCTTGTTCCAAAGAAAATCATTTATTGCAAAAAACCCCTTTATGCTCTAAACTTAAGCAAAACAAGCACACATTAGCTACCTGCCACTGTGGTGTTGCTCTTCACATGTCCTTTTACCCAACCACCTTTTTGATCACACAGGGTCCAAGCATATCTCCATCCAATCACTGCCTCATGCACAAGGTGACCACATGCTAGCCATACAATTTGTTCTCTGGTTATGTAACCTGTTTTTTACCTTGCTGTTAGCTGAACCTTTCCAACAGTGCTTTCAGGTGAGCAAGAGTAAACAGAAGTAAACAGGATTTCTTATCTCCCACAATAAATCATTGTATAGGTGTAGATATTGAATATATATGGATACATTTTATATAGGCAGAGAAATTATGTATACAGGAATGTACAAATATATATTGTAGATACATTTTATTTATGCCTAGATCCACTTTATATTTACCTTTTTTTTATAGAATCATTATTGCTACCAGAGAGCCGGGGGTGGACAATCTGGTGTGCCACAACCTTCCTGGAGGGAGTGTCCTGCAAGGAACAACTCTTCCAGGGGCGGTGGCAGGCCTCCCTGAGCAGCAAGTGATTTCAGTGGGTGTAGCAATTTCTCAGCTACAAGTGATTCCAGCTCTTGTGATTCAGCTCTTTGTGAAATCACCCAAGGCGAACTCGGGAACAGAGAGACAGGAGCCTCGTATAGCAGTTCCACAGAGGTAGCTTTTATTGTCCAGCAGCCCCTGTGAAAGGGATGCCAGGGACAAGGCTCCCTGCTGAGGGGCAGAAGCAGGGGGCTCTTTATTGGAAAGGCAGGGGGTGGGGTAGAAACCAGCTAGCCTACTGGGTAGAAGCTATTACCATAGAGAAACAAGGCATGCTGGGGGTGGTTCACTTTGTCACCACGACTTGGAAGAAGGTTGCTTATCTCTGGGGAAAGTTGTCTTGCCCTCAGGCCTCTCTGCTCCAAGGGAGTGCAGAGAGCTCTCGTGAGAAGGGCTTACAGCCCTCCACAACTCCCCCTTCTTTTTTTACCAAGAATGCCTCCCCAATGGCCCCTTAAAAGCAGCATAAAAAACATGAGAACATAAGCAATACAATAAGAATTACAATGAAAATCCACAAAGCACCCTTAACTAAAGAAAGTGCCCACCCTCAGAGTCCCCATTTTCCGAGAAAGTTGTTGAGACCACCTGTGATTTTTTCTTCTGTCTTGATTTGGTGGACTTGATTTTTTAGCAGCTGGATGTTCTTTGAGATGGAGTCACTACGTGATGTTAAATCAAAACAGCACATGCATTCAAAATCTTGACAGCCATGCCCATGGGCTAGGAGCAGGAAGTCAATGGCTGCCCCGTTTTGCAGTGTTACATGTCTGGTGGTTTCTTCATCTTGGAGGAGATCGCTAAGGGTGGCAGATGTTGCAGGCCTGCTTGTGCTAAGCCAACACCCCAGGTGATTTAGCTCACCAAGGGCTTTAGCAGCGGCTACCCAAGGTAGAAGCAGGGAGACTGCTTCCCTTTTTCCTTTACTCCAATTAATAACTTGGGAATGACAATTTTTGTCATATTCCATGTACGATCGTTTTTGGTGTGCCAATTTGTGTGCCGAATCATTTTTTAAACTTTGGAGTATCGTAATGTTTGGGGTGAGGGTAGTAAGCTGGCCAAGGCTACAAGGACCCCCTTGAAGGCGTGAGGGGACCCTGGCCCATGCCCTGTCTCCACAAATAAGAAATGCTCCTCGGGGCAACACTTTGGGATGGAGCGAGGATGACGAAAGCATATGACTGGTGTAATTGCACCAGTTTGGAAGATTATAAACTTTGTTATTTGATGATAAATTTTTTTTGTGGGTAGACCTAATAAGGTCAAGGTGGTTCAAATGTTGGCCGGATAGTTTATAATGAAATTGCATACAGAAGTGAGCTTTGGAGGACCCCAGTAAGTCCAGTTCCTGGGGTTCCTCTGGTGCTTGTGGAAGAATCTTGGTCCACTTGTCCCAGATGTCTACCAGACTGGGTTTCTTACCTGTATATGGGTATTCATGTGCTGCTAGAGGAATCCCTACCAGGCACGTTGACAATGGGTTGTCTAAGTTGCCCATGGACAGGCACAAGTTATCTTGTTTTAATGTCCTTGCTAGGGTCACACAGATGTTATGGCTGGGCTGTGGGACCACCCAACTGAGGACCTGTGGTGCTGTGAGGAGCATCCAGGCAGCAGTGAGGGCAGCACCAAGGTAGATGGGTCTCATCTTTAGACAGGGATGGGGCTTCTGATAGGGAATATAAATGAAAATTTGTTAGCTTTGAGGTGAAGGGGTAGGGTTGTCTTCGCTTTTCCTCCCTCCTCCCTTTCCATTTCTCCTTTCTTTGTTTTTTAAAATGAATGCTTTTGGGGGGGATAGAGAGTTTGGGATATTCTGGTTGGAGGTAAGTGAGGGCTGGGGAGGAGAGGGAGGGGAGGGAACAGGAAGGTAGGTATGTAGGTAAGTGAGGTTTTAGGGATTACTGGGGAATAACTTGTTATTTATAACAGCATTGGCCAGACATATGTCTGGCCTGTAGTTTGCATTTTGTTAAGTAGAGTTCTTCTTGGAGCTGCATTTTGTCTGTGCCCTGGTGACGCGACAGTGGATTCTTCTTGGTAGTCAACGCTTCCTCCGTCTCCAGGCCAAGCTTCTCTGGTTATCTGGACCTGATGTGTCAGACTGTGGGATATTTTGGTTATTATTTGTGGAGGCAGTGTTTGCAGGGGCTAAGTATGGTTTGATGTTTTTTCCTGGGAACCATTTGGGGCCGGATGGTAGTGAAACACAGGCATACCCCCTTCCCCCAGGTAATCAGCTGGAAAGGCCCAGAAATCTGATCTGTTTCTGGATCCTTGATCAGCACTGGCGGCTTCTCAGTGAGCTTAGCTCAGGTCAAATTCGAGAAGTGATGGAGCATGGGGGAGTCAGGCTCTCATGATGTACAATTCAGGAATTTAGTAACATAGAGAGCCTTACAGAGTCTCTCAGTGGGAGACATAATCTCTGTTTCTCTCCGCTGTTGATTGAGGACTCTTTTCAGGGTCTGATGAGTCTTTTCTACTATGGATTGTTCTGTGGAATTAGCGGGTATACCCTTCATGTGTTTTACTCCCCATTGGTTGAAGAAATCTTTCAATTTGCGGGAGGTATAGGCAGGCCCATTATCTGTTTTTATTTGTTCAGGGACTCCCGGGGTGGGAAATGCAAGGAGAAAATGCTTGATGGTGTGGGTGGCATTCTCTCCTGCATGGGCTGATGCAAACACTGTCCCAGAAAACATGTTGACTGACATGTGCACATACTCAGACTTTGCAAAAGATGGGAAGTGGGTCACGTCAGACTGCCATAACTGGCAGCTGTTCAGGTCCCGGAGGTTAACTCCGGTACCCATAGATGGTATCTGGTAATTTTGGCAGTTTGGACATGTTGCTACAATTGCTCTCACTTGGTCTTTCGAGAGCTTGAACATCCTGATGATAAAATGCATGCCTTAACTTTGCCTGGGCGAAGATGTCAGGGATGTTAGCAGTCTCTGCCGACATGGCTAGCGCGTCTGCCCTCCTGTTCCCTTCCGCGATGGCACCTAGGAGGTCAGTGTGTGACCTTACATGCATAAATAGTAAGGTTGTTTTCTGTGGGAGATTAAATTAATCAATGTAGAAATCAATGGGTGTAAGTTTGGATTGGAGACCTCTTTGAGAAAGGCATGTTCAGCCCTCATAGCTATGCCAGCAACATAAGCTGAATCTGTGACCAAACTAAAGGGTTCGTCTTTGAATTTCTCAAAGGCTCTGACGACGACTGCTAGCCCGGCAATCTGTGGTGATCCTTCCACTACCTGGACATCAGACTCCCACTTCTGAGTCCTGGGATCCCTCCAAGTCATTACTGAGTTATGGGATGACCCTGAGCCATCGGTAAAAAGAATTAGAGCTTTGAGAGGTGTTGTACTTTGGATTAATTTTGGGATCAAATTAAAGGGCAAATCATGATTAAAAAGTCTATGTTTTGGCACGGGGGTAGAAATTTGGCCTGGGTATCTATCCAGGGCGAACTGGAGGCTCTCATTGGTCTGGAGCAAATGCTCCAGATCTCCAGTGGTCAATGGCAAGTATATGCATGTGAATTCACACCCTGCAAGAGAGCGGAGGTGAGTTCTGGCCTTTTTTATTAGATGTGCCATCATTTCTTGAGGAGTGGTTATTGTAGGCTGATTGCTTGTAAAAATCCATTCAAGTATTAATAAAGGGTCTCTGAGTTGAGGATCCCATTGAAAAGTTAACCCATAGAAACGAGGGCCCTTACCCAAAATGATAAACTGGAGGGGCAGGCTGGGCTTGACACGATGTGCTTGGCATGAAGACAGGGCCTCCTGGACTTTGGTGATAGAATCTTGGGCTTCTGGTGTGAGGACACGTGGAGAGTCTAGGTACTCACCACCGTGGAGAAGACTGTAAGAGGGGGTGAGGTCTTCTGTTGTAATCCCTAGCAGGGGACGTATCCAATTGATGGATCCGCATAACTTGTGTAAGTCTCTTAGGATCTTTGGGTCATCTTGGATGGCAAGTTGCCAGGGTGCGATGGTCCTCTCACAGATCTGGAATCCGAGGTAAGTCCATGGGCTGGTGTAATGCACTTTGTCTTCACGAATCTCAAACCCTGCTTCCTCTATGGCTTCAATAGTCCTTTTAACAGTCATGTCCAAGTAAGTTTTTTCTGATGCACAGATCAGAATATCATTCATATAGTGGTGAATGATTGAGTCTGGGAACAGGCTCCGGATGGGGGACAGAACATGGGCAACGTACTAGTGGCATATGGTCAGGCTGTTCTTCACGCCTTGGGGAAGGACAAGCCAGTGGTACCTTTTGAATGGGGCCTTCCTGTTGAGGGAGGGGACAGAGAAAGCAAACTGGGGGGTGTCCTGAGGGTGGAGTGGGACGTTGAAGAAGCAGTCTTTTATATCTGTGATGGCAAGCATCCAGTCTCTGGGCAGCATCAGTGGTGAGGGCAGGCCAGACTGAAGGGGACCCATGTCATCAATGACTTCACTGATCTTACGGAGGTCATGGAGAAGCCTCCACCTGTCTTTACCAGGCTTTTTCAGCAAAAGACAGGGGAGTTCCAAGGCTGGTGGTCTCAATGATGTGACCCTTGGCACGCTATTCCTCCATGATGGCTTCCAGAGTGCACAGCTTTGCTTCGGAGAGGGGCCACTGCTCAATCCACACTGGATCCTTTCGTTTCCAGGTGAGCTGAGGGATGGAACGTGGTGTACCTCTCAGTGGCCTGTCTTGGTTTGAAAGACAGGTGCCTGCTAAGGAAGGCAGGAGCCTCCCTTGGAATGGCAGATGTAACCCTTTCCCTCCGAGTTATTATAATTTTGAAGTCAAGGGCTTTTAGGCAAAGATGTGGGAAATAGGAATAACAGTTCTTTACTATTATATATATAACCAATCAAACAAACAACAATAACTATGGCAGTAACAGCAAACAATCACAAACCCAGCCCCAGCCTTCTC
>NW_008238447.1:1568672-1569386 GCF_000691975.1 Corvus brachyrhynchos | reverse complement strand
GGACAGCTGGCCCCGGTGTCCGGCTGGACCTTCGGGAACAGCAGGCTGGAATGGCAGGCTGGAGCAGCAGGCTGGAGCGGCAGGGATGAGCACAAGTCCCGGGTGGCAGGCGTGATGTATCCAAGTGGGGAACCCCCCAGAGGTCTGGGCAGGCAGGACAAGCACAGCTACAGCGTAGCAAAGGCTCGAAGCAACGGCGGGGCAGGGCGGCCACAGCCCGGCCTCCAGCGGGGCAGGGAAGGCGGCTTTGGGATCCCGGTGGTGTTTCCAGCAGAAAGAAAAAGCGGGCGAAAAGAACCAGCAGCTCCTCTCTCCCCCGAACGCCAAGACCCAACTGACCCCACACCCAGGTGAAACAAAAGAGTAGCCAGGCACACCCCACCCCCAGCTCTTTGTTTCTTAAGTACCCAGCGATTAGGAACAGTATGGGGAAAATTCCTTTAACAGGAAAAAAACTAGAACTCTTAAAACCCCATCATTAGCCACCCCGAATTTTTTCCATATTAACATGTTACATGAAACTTAATCCTTTTAACCATATAAATACATGCATCACCCAAGTTATATACATATATACGTGCTGATACTGATACAAGTACAGAGCCATGGGTAGCTCACCCTAAAACAAGGTCCCCTTGAGGTATGCATCGGGTCTCTCCATCCCTTTGCATCACCCAGCAGGTGCAACCTGGTCCCTGAGCAAAAACAACCCCA
>NW_008238447.1:1565646-1566479 GCF_000691975.1 Corvus brachyrhynchos | reverse complement strand
CAAGCCTGAGAACAAAAAGGGATTTTTGAGGATGTGCAGCTGTGCTGATAAGATGTACTGACCATGAGAAGGGAGGGTGAACTCTGAATTCTTTAATCATAACATAACTAGTAGAAGCTTGCCAATGTAGTCTAATTATGTAGAAGCAGAAATGCGCTTTGATAGGTTTAAACCAATAAAGAGTTAACAAGGTTGTATACTATATAAGTGCCTCTGGATTGCTAATAAACAGAGCTTGCTTTTTATCAATCATATTGGTTGTCTGCAATGTCTTTCCCCGTCGAAGTCATCGAACTTTTTCAACAGAATAAGAGCTCAGATTTCCCGGACGACTGCCGAGACACTTGACCCAGAGGTGGATGTTGCCTCTCGGAGGCGTAGCGACCTGGTTCAGGAACGGCACGACGACCACCTCAGGTCGTTCAGACCATCAGCTCACAGACACCAATGTGGTGGACAGCAAATGGCGTTTATTCATGGATTACATAGGGTTAAATAACCTGGGTTTGCCGCGTCACTTCCTTCTGCTCACGTATTACCTGTAGAGGGGAGGGGTTCTACCTGTCCCGTACAATGCGACATCTTCCGAACGCCTATCCCTAATCACCTACATTTCCCCCCCATCCTGAATCACCCACATTTCCCCCCTCCATGATTGATTAAAAAACATGCAAAGTATAAATGGTATAAAATTTCAAGAACTAGTAAAAACCTAAATAACAAGTTATAAAAAGTGATATAACATTTACAAAATAAATGCACTCTAGGGCAATTGTTGGCAGTCAACAAATAGAATGTTAACCTTTTCTAACCGGCTTTTAACAAATGACACC
>NW_008238447.1:1553537-1564116 GCF_000691975.1 Corvus brachyrhynchos | reverse complement strand
GGTGGCTCCAAGGCCGAGCAGCATTGCGATGGTTATGCCTGTTATTACTTCTCTCTTGTGGAGCCAGCTAGGTTCTTCAAAAAGGTGGTACATTTCTTCTTCTTGGTGATACAGGACTCTAGGAACAATTAAAACTTGGACACAAAAATCAGCGGAATTATCAAATTTACCAAGAAGCACACAGGGGTTATTCCGGATTGCTGGCAAATAAACATTCCTGACGCGGATGGGACCACCCACTTATTGATCGTTTTGTCAAGTTTGACAAATTCAGTACAGACATTGCCTATTCGTTTTGCCAAGACTGCATTGCCAAAGCACTTGCCTTGGCCTGTGATCTGACTCAGAGTAACTCCTCTCCGGGGGGCGTCCCACCTGCACTGGTGTGGATTTTGTGCTGCTGAGTAGCCAAAAGGAACATTAAGTGGAATGCCCTCATAAAAAGGGGGTTGCGCGTCATAACACAGCCAGCATGATTCTGTAAAGTTTGGGTTTGATTGATTCAATGACAAAAAGGTAGTGTTTAGTACACTGAGAAACGGATCGTAAGGAGCTGACTTAGGTATTTGATAGGTAACTAATGGGCCAGGTGGGGTGAAGATAGGGTTTCTATTTACCGTAAGGATCTGATTAGGCCTGACTGGTCGGGATTCTGATGGTAGGAGCTTGACAAATTGTACGTTCACCCAATAGCTGTGAGGGGCGCGAACATACACTGTCCACGCTCTACCCGAGGCCCAACTCTTACGGGCCGGCTGTAGAATTGTCATTATGTAGTGTTTGCAAGTGTGTCTCCTCACGTCTTGGGGCAGGTATATTCACTTGTTTTGTGGCTGCGGTATGATCCATGCCTCGCCTCGTTGGTGGTGGCACAAAAGGAGCTGCAGCAGCAGGTGGGACAGCAGCAGGTAGGAGGTCATCATGTGGTCAAGGGTGGTAGCCTTAGGAAAAGTATAACACAAATACAATTAACTTAAATAACAATGGCTCCCGTGGACTCCGCCTCTTTCAAAATAAAATGAGGGATCATTTTTGGGAAGGAAACACATTAGGAAGACTGGGAAGAGGAGGGTTTGTCTTTCGGGCCTGGAAGAGGAGTCTTTTTTTCAGGTGGTCTGGTTTTCCTCCTCTTCCAGGCTGTGGCAGCTTCTTTATTCTGTTTGGTGTCTGTTGGTGGTTTCATAAAAGGCTTGATCCACTTCCCAGGGATCCATTTTGGACCCTCTGGGGTGGAAACACACCCATAGCCTCTACCCCAGGTGACATGGGGGTATGGGCCACGTATTTGTAATGTGTCAGAATCTTTAATTAGGACCTCAGGTCTCTCAGTTAGTTTATTTTTAGCAGTTTGTGAAGTATGTCATGATAGGAGGGTTGGGTTCTTCATAGGAACAGTTTAAAAAGTTTAAAGTGAACAACACTTTAGAAAGTCTTAGGATGGGAGCGGCGATTTCATTGCTGCCTTTTTGTTGTTCTAACAGTTTTTTTAGTGTCTGATGTTTCCTTTCTACAATGGATTGGCCTGTGGGCGAGTGAGGGATGCCGGTAATGTGTTTCACACCCCACTCGCTCATGAATCTTTTTAATTCTGAGGAGATGTACGCTGGGCCATTGTCAGTTTTAATTTTCTTTGGTGCCCCCAACACAGCAAAGGCCTGGACTAAGTGGTTGACAACATCTTTGGCTTTCTCTCCACAGTGGGCTGAGGCGAAGGTCACGCTGGAAAAGGTATCCACAGAAACATGAATATATTTTTGGCGACCAAATTGGGGGAAATGGGTGGCATCTGTTTGCCATACCTCTCAACTGCCTAGGCCTTGGGGGTTAACCCCCTGACCCAATGATGGTAGTTGGTGTTTTTGGCAGTTGGGGCATATGGAACATTCATATGAGAGCTGAAGCATTCTGATGGAACATTGCATGGCTCAGCTGGGCTTGCTGGAATCTGTTACGCAGATTCACTAACTTGATGGGCATAGCTAGGGCATCTGCTCTCCTGTTCTCTTCAGCAATAAATCCTGGCAGGTCAGTGTGTGATCTTACATGCATGGCATAGAATGGTTGCTTTCGGTGGGAGATCAGTTGAATCAGTTTTGAAAGCAAACTGAATTTTTGGGTTTGCGACTTCCTTTAGTAAGGCTCTCTCTGCCCTGGAAACTATGCCTGAAACATAGGCCAAGTCAGTTATCAGATTAAATGGCTCATTGAACCACTCAAATGCTCTGACCATGGCTGCAAGTTCTGCAACTTGTGGTGATCCTGCGACCACCTGCAAATCAGACACCTACTTCCGAGTGTGAGGATCCCTCCAAGTGATGACAGATTTGCGGGATGCTCTGGAGCTGTCTGAAAAGATTGTCAGGGGATCTAAGGGTTTTCGGCTTTGAATTTGTTTTGGAATTAGTTTGAAGACTGAATTAAACAGTTTGTGTTTTGGATGGTGTATAGAAATTTGGTCTGGGTAGCTGTCTAGGGCAAATTGGAGGTGCACATTGTTTTGTATTAGGTGGTCAAGTGAATTGGTTGTCAGCAGTAAGTAGATGCATGTAAAGTCACACCCTGAAAGGATGCAGAGGCGGGATCTAGCCTTCATCACTAACTGAGCCATGAGCTCTTGTGGCGCTGTGATACTTTTTGACAGCTGGTGTGAGAGGAAAACCCACTCGATGATCAACAGGGGATTTCTCTGCACCTCATCCCATTGAAATATCAGCCTGTGGAGGTATGGCATTTCCCCTAATACAATAAATTGAAAAGACAGACCTGGGGCACAGTGGTGTGCCTGCCAGGACAACAGCGCTTCTTGTACCTTGCAGATGGATTCTCGCCTCCTCTGTTAGATGCCTAGGTGACGTGAGGTCATCTTTCCCTCGCAGGAGGTTGAACAGAGTAACAAGATCTTCTGTCTTCAGCCCTAGGAGTGGCCTCATCCAATTAATGGACCCACATGGCTGATGGAGTTCCTGCAAGGTCTTAGGGTCATCATTAATTTTGATTTATTGGGGAACCACAGTCTGTTCGTGGATTTTTAGTCCAAGGTATTTAAATAAGGAGGTCTTCTGCACCTTTTCAGCCTGGATTTCAAATCTATTTGCCTCTAAGGCCTGATTACTTTCCCCAATGTCCAGTCTAGATAGGTTTGATTGGGAGTGCACGCCAAAACATCATCCATGTAGTGGAGCACCACAGCCTTTGCTGCCAAGTTTCGGATGGGGGACAGAATGAGAGCTACGTACCACTGGCAGATGGTGGGTGAGTTCTTCATGCCTTGTGGCAGAACTCACCACTGGTAGTGCTGCAAGGGGGCCTCTTGGTTGATGGAAGGTACTGAGAAGGCAAACTGGGGCGCATTGTCTGGGTGTAGTGGGATCTGGAAGAAGCAGTCTTTGATATCAATGACCACTAACTTCCACTGCCAAGGGAGCATGGAGGGTGAAGGCCTTCTGGGCTGCAGGGGTCCCATGTCCTCAATGACTGCATTTATTTTCCGCAGGTCGTGGAAGAAGCGCCACTTGTCTTTCCCTGGCTTTTTGATTACAAATACCAGGGAGTTCCAAGGGCTATTGGAGGGTTCAATGTTTCCCTTTTTAAATTGCTCCTCTACGAGTGCGGTGAGCACTTTTAATTTGTGTTTTCTCAAAGGCCACTGATCCACCCAAGTAGGTTTGTCAGTGATCCAATTTAACTTCTGGGTGGGGCTCTCTGCAGTGTCCCCTGACGAGAATTCACTGCTCTCTCAGTCGGCAGACTCACTGTTCTATGCCCTGGAATGCCTTGAGTTGCCTGGAGAGACAGCACAGGCAATCCAGCAGCTCGGTGGCTCCGAAACGCGGCAGGTGGTAGCTGTTAGGCTATCATCATAAGCAGAAGCAAAGAGGTAGAAATATAGCCCTGACTCCATGCCTGTATTCCTGTTTTCTTTATTCTTCCCATCCTGGGAGGGATGAAAGAATCTCTTCACAGAAGGGAGAAGCAGGAGAGAAAAAGGGTTGGCCAACTGCGATTACCTGCCTTTATTTGGGGGAGGGGAATGGGGAGAGCGGGGGGTGGACCCATGGTACCCAGCCAATCAGACTCTGTTTCGGGGGAGTCCATGCTACTTTCAAATTCTACCCGCTCTTGGAACAAAGGGGATACAGAGCACAAGGCAGAGACAACTCCGAACATGCCTGGGCAGGTCCCGGGGCCGGGCAGCCCTTCGGGCAGGCAGCAACAATTCCAGATTTTTTTTTCTTTAAAGCTGGGCTGTGACCCTGAGTAACTTAAAGTGTACAAAACAGTAATAAAACAACAGTGCAAAACATAATTGAAATCCACCGTCCCTATAACCCAACACTACCCAGGATGTCCCTAAACCAGTCACCCAGTTCTTTTTTCAGATGGTTGATTTAGTCCTGGATCTCCTTATGGAGACGTGGAATGATTTGACTGCGAGATGTAAAGTTCATGAGGTGTAACCCCTCAAGCTTGTTTTAGGGCTGTGGGATAGTCCACGCTGCCATTGATACGGCTTTCTAGGACATCAGGTAGGGGAGAAAACTCAGGCGGTTAGTCAGGACATCTATGGTATGGGGTATCAGGACAAGGAGCTACAAAATAAAGTACAAAATGTGAGTGCAAACAGCATAACTTAACTTAGGGGATCAACATCGAAATCCAGTGCAAAGGGCTCAAATGGAGGTGTAAAATCAGGATCTTCTTTACTGTGTCTCTTCCAGGAGGTAGTTTCGAACTCCTTGACCTTTGTGGAAGTAACACAGGGTTTTACCCATTTTCTGGGAGTCCACCTCAATCCCTGAGGGGTGAATACACTGGCGTATCCACTTCCCCAAGTTATAAGTTGGTCCCTGGATCTTTTGAGTCTCGGGGTCCCAGATTAGGACCTCTGGATTTTCTTTCAGCTTCTGTCTCCTGGTGTTCTGGAAATGACGATAGATGGGAGGGTCTGGATCTTCAAAGGTGCCATTCAGGAAGTTTATGGTAAACAACACTTTGCTGAGTCTGAGGACAGGTGACTTGAGTTTGGTGGTTCCTGATTGTTGCAGCAACATTTGTTTAAGAGTTTGGTGGGCACGTTCAACAATGCCCTGTCCAGTTGGGGAGTGAGGAATACCTGTGACATGTCAAAATCCCCACTGCTGATGAAAGTTTTTGAACTCGAGAGATGCAGGCAGGCCCATGATCAGTTTTTATCTCCTCAGATACACCAAGCACAACGAAGGCTTGGACAACATGTTTTTCAACGTCCTTAGCCTTTTCACCAGCATATGCCGAGGCATACATGGCACCAGAGAAGGTATCAAAAGAAACATGAGCGTATTTTAATCCCCCAAATTCAGGGAAATGTGTAACATCCATCTGCCACACTTCACCGCTATTAATGCCTCTGGCATTAACCCCCATGCCCAGTGATGGAAGCTGTAGCTTCTGGCAGTTGGGACATGTCGCCGCTATTGCTTTTGTCTGTGTCTGTGATAGATGGAACATGCGAATAAGAGCAGGAATATTCTGGTGATACATGGCATGGCTCAATTTTGCCTGTTCAAAAACTTGAGGGAGCTTTGGTAAGTCAGCTGACAGAACTATATCTGCTGGCATAGCCAGGGCATCAGCTCTACGATTACCCTCTGCAATAAATCCTGGCAGGTTTGTATGTGACCTCACATGCATGACAAAATAGGGATGCTCTCTGTGGGAAACCAGATAAATCAGGTTCAAGAGCAGATCATAAATTTTCTTGTTTGAAACTTCTTTTAGGAGAGCATGTTCTGCTCTCACAGTCACGCCAGCTACGTATGCTGAATCAGTAACCAAATTAAAGGGTTCTTTGAATCTCTCAAATGCTCTGACAACAGCTGCCAGTTCAGCTACTTGTGGTGACCCCTGGACTACCTTGACGTCAGATTCCCACTTTTTCATCTTGGGGTCTTTCCAAGTCATAACTGACTTGTTAGATTTCCCTGAGGCTTCAGTAAAAATGGTTAGAGCATCAAGGGGTTTTCTACTTTGAATTTCTCGAGGAATAAAAGAGAATGCCAGATTAAACAATTGATGTTGTGGGTAATGACTTGATGTTTGGCCTCAGTAACTGTCTAATGCAAATTTTAAGTTCATATTAGTTTGGAGCAGGTGTTCTAATGAGTCTGCTGTTACAGCTATGTAGATGCTTGCAAAGTCACATCCTGCCAGGGGGCGGAGCCTTGCTCTACCCTTCATGATAATTTTAGCCATCACGTATTGTGGCTTGGTGATGCTCTTGGACGGTTGGAGTGGGAGGAACACTCATGCAATTATGATGAGGTGTTCCTTCTGCTCCTTGTCCCACTGGAAAATGAGGCCGTGAAAGTGTGGTACCTTCCCCAGAATTACAAGCTTAAAGGGTAGGAAGGGCTGATACCTGTGTGCTTGCCTGGTGGAAATTGCCTCTTGCACCCTATTGAGAGACTGCCTTGGCTCTTCTGTCAGGGATCTAGGAGATGCTGGACTGCCTCCCCCTGACAGTAGGTTCGTAATAGGAGCTATATCCTCTGTGGTGAGTCCCAACCAGGGTCTTATATAAGTCAGTGACCCACAGAGCTGTTGCATTTCTTCTAATGTTTCTGGATTGTTATTAACAGTGATGGGTGTTGGGGTGATGGAAGTCTCTGTGATTTTGAGTCCGAGGTATTTCCAAGGGCTTGTTCTCTGCATTTTTTCTGGTTGTAATTCAAAGCCCTTGGCCTCTAGGGCCTCGATCTCCATGTTAAGTACTTAAGGTATTGGTTATTGGGAGCACATATCAGCACATCATCCATGTAATGTAGGATGATGGCTTTCTCTGCTTTGGCACGGATGGGAGATAGAATTTTAGCAATATACTCTTGACAGAGACTTGGTGAATTTTTCATACCTTGGGGAAGTACAAGCCAATGGTAACATTTCTTGGGGGTCTCACGACTAACAGAGGGCACGGAAAATGCAAATCGAGGGCCATCTGCAGGGTGGAGTGGAATATGGAGGAAACAATCCTTAATATCAAGGACAGCCAAATGCCAATGTTGTGGGAGCATTGAAAGTGATGGCATACCTGGTTGAAGGGGTCTCATGTCTTCAATAACTTCATTGATTTTTCTGAGATCTTGGAGAAGCCACCACCTATTCTTTCCCAGTTTTTGTATCACAAACACGGGCGAGTTCCAGGGGCTATTAGTGGGTGCAATGTTCCCTTTAGCTAATTGTTTATTTTCTAATGTGTGGAGTGCCTTTAACTGTTACAGTGGGGACAGTGTAACACGATGAATCAAACAAGGAGGCCCGTGGGAAAGAAATATATATGGACCGATTCTTGATAGATGTTTCAGAGATGTTTATTTCTCCAGCCACATGGTCTGCCGAGGAACTGTCAGTCACGGGACCCGAGGGTCTTTGCCCACGCAGGGGAATACAAAACAACCAATGGGGAATGAGGCTGACCAGGGGCTAGGGAAACCCTGTGCCCCTCTCCCAGGGCTACATGGCAGGGGGGACAAACCCCAACACTTCACCCGTTTATTTTTAACAAAAAGAGATTTAAAATTTAATATTGAAAACAACAACGACAGTTTCAAAACTAAACAAGCTACCCTTCTGAGTCTTTGAATGTCCAGACAGATTCTCTGGAACATCTTAAGGCTGACAGAAGTGAGACAGAACTCTGTGAGCATGCTTTGTGGGGAAACTGAGGCAAGAGAGGGTTTAATTTCTCCCCCCCGCTTTTCATCCCCCACTCAGCATTGGAAAGGAATTTTTGGGGACACAGTTGGCAAAGGCATGGTTTTGTGAGGGAAACCATGGGTGAAAAAACGGATTGGGAATACACTGGGGGTAATAGGATATAGGGTAAAAGGGAAAGGTGGGATTAGGAAAGGGAGACTGTAGGGGGGACTTATAATGGAGATACTGTCTAACATGACTACAATTTTTAGCATATATACTGCCTTTTACAGAAACACCATCAGGCCCAGTGACCTCTGATGCTTGTAACCCTTTTCTACCTTGCACAACTTTGAACTCCACCACCTCTCCATCTCCCAAGCTTGGGATGTATTTTTCAGGGTTATTCTTTTTAATAGCAGTTCTATGAACGAATATGTCTTGCTGGTTGTCACATCTCGTTATAAAACCATTATTTTCCTTAACATTATACCATTTTACTATTCCTAAAACCTTAGCTTTCCCTTTTTCCGAGTGTCTGCTGTTTTCTGTCTCGCTGCGTTTTTGCTTTCTCTTTCGTTTTCGGTCACTCCCGTGTTTGAATTTTCGGGGCTGCTCATGCCTGCGTGCTCTTCCCACTGTCACATTCAGGGCCGTGCGGGCCGGGCCAGGCCACGCCGCTCAGTTCTCTGTGCGTCACCACTTCTGCTCTCAGCTGCGCTGCCGCTGCCAGGCGCTGCACCCACATCTCGGCTGGGCCCCCGAGTGATGACCCCCCCGCGCCCTGCTCCAGCACGTGTTTCAGCTGGGCACGGCTCTACTCTGCCACCACTGCCGCCAGCCGCCGCCCACGCGCCACCCCTCTCAGTTGGGCGTTCACGGGGCTCACTCCACCACGTGCTGCACGGGGCCGGACAGGCACCGTTGGGTCGCACCGCTCCCACCGCGTCTCGCTCCGCCGCCGACACTGCAGCTCGCATCACTCCACCCACGCACGGGAATTGCCTCACTGCTGCTCGGAGAGGGCTCGGTCCACGTGGCCTGGGTCGCATGGACTCTGAGGCAGGCTTCCCTTCGCCAGGACACAGCTGACATTGCTTAACAGTCTCAGTGATTAAATAATATTCCCGGAAATATTCTTCCATCGGCATATATTTTGACTCAGAAATTAACTGAGTCCAAACAGTGTTCCAAAAGTCTTTGGTAAGAATTAAATCCCAAGAAACATAGAAAAAGTTCTTAAACAACCATGCCAGGAAGTATTTCAGTTCCTTTTGAGCTTGAATTAAGCTAAAATTGACAAACTGTTGGTCAAGAATCTTTTCAAGTTTAAGATAAATGTCCGTATGCGGCTCTGAAAGCCAAGAGTCTTTCCACGGTTCCTCCATAGCTTAGATATGTAATAGCAAAACAAAAACAACAAGAGGAATCCAAAGTTTCTTTACTCACACATCAGTCGCTTAGGGATCAGAGATCGTTCTGCTCGCAAATCTCCACCATTTGTTACAGTGCAGAAACTGTAACACAATGTATCAAACAAGGAGGCCCGTGGGAAAGAAATATATATGGACCGATTCTTGATAGATGTTTCAGAGAGATGTTTATTTCTCCAGCCGCATGGCCGGAGGTCTGCCGAGGAAATGTCACTGTCACGGGACTCAAGGGTCCTTGCCCACGCAGGGGAACACAAAACAACCAATGGGGAACAAGGCTGACCAGGGGCTAGGGAAACCCCATGCCCCTCTCCCAGGGCTACATGGCAGGGGGGATGAATCCTAACACTTAACTTTTCCTTTTTTAGCGACCACTGGCCAATCCACACTGGTTTATCAGTTTTCAAAGTCAATTTTTGTGGAAGGCACTCAGCTCCAGCGGCCGCAAGGAAAATATTGATGTCTAGGGGTGATACCAATTTTTGTTCCCGACTGAGACATGGCATCCCTTCTCCACAGGGTGAATTTGGTGTCCAGGACATATGGATGAAGTGTCGCTATTTGTCCTTCAGGACCTTCTCTGAATGGTGTGTTTTTGGATTGCTTCACAATTTGGGTACCTCCAATCCCATGTATGATACCCTGAAATGGCAATTTCCATTGCACAGGCCACTTATCAAATGGAATGACAGACACATCAGCACCTGTGTCTATTATTCCCATGATACTGATTTTATGTGATTCGTGACAGAGCTTACATTCCACCATAGGTTTATCGTTTCCCAGAACCTCAGTTCAACAGATGGCTGGGATATGACCATCTGTGGGCAGGTATTTGGGCAGTGGAATGGCTTCTGCAATGACTTGACCCTTTGGCGCAAAGTATGGTGGACATATACAGTGTGCCATTAGGATAGAACTCCCATTCTGATCCACTTTCATGAGTGCAGGTATAACCTCTATCCCAGCAGGTGTTTCTCGAGTGTCCCCAGTAACAAAAAGGTATGTAAAGTCTGGTATGTGGTCCACATTTTGGAATGAGATTGGTATCGCAGTCCGTCTGTTGCTGTTGAAGTGATGTGCTACATCACAGGTTACCTTAAACCTTAGTCCAGGAGTCCATGTTACTTTATCTGCAGCTCCATTTATGTCTGAATACGGAGCTGTGACGCGCTGGGTCGTTAGTTTCCCTGCTGTTGACCTGGGGAAACAGTCTTCGAAGAGTTTTTAGCAGCAGTTATAGTTGCTCTGCAATTCCAAGCCACATGTCCCTTTTTCTGACAACGGTAGCACATGAGGTTACCTCAAGATTGAGTTTCCCCTGTACCCACCGTGTCCTCCATGACCTCCCCCACCATCCCCACTTTTTTCGAAAAGGGAACAGTTGTGTTCAGCTGCACCTTCTTTGTACAAACTTTGAGGATGGTTTCAAACATTGGGGGTAGATGCAAGGGGAGATTCAGAATCACTTGCTT
>NW_008238447.1:1552814-1553476 GCF_000691975.1 Corvus brachyrhynchos | reverse complement strand
TGGGAAAAGATTGCTTCATGCAAACGATTATAAGTTGGCATATTGTTTAACATTGGTATTATTCAGTTGGCAATTGTTTAACATTGGTATAATGAGATTCAGGAGTTTGAGATGGTATTAATGTTAAGGCCTTTTCAGCAGCACGTGTTATTTCAATGAGGACTGGGCATGGAATAAGCATTGCTTGTTCCTGAGCAATTGCCATATTATTGGCACCAGATAAATGGTCTAATGTCAGATAATTGTTGCCAAAATCCAGATAATTATCCAGAGTTTGCCACAGAACTTGCAATAAATCGGATAAAATTAACTTCCACTGTTGTTTCCACAACACAAATTCACCAGGGGTGAGAAGAGATTGCATTAGTGTAATCAAATCATGAGGCACCAACAGATGCATTGAAAAGGTAGCACATAACAGGCTTTTAAAACAGTGATTATGCATTCTAAACTCCTTAATTGCCTTGCACAAATCTTTGATATTGGAATATGGGAAAGGAGTCTATCCAGGGTTTGCTCCTGTGCTAGTACGAGGGAGAGTAGTAGCAGCCGGAGGCCACTTCTGGTAGCCGTGGGTTCCCGGATGTAAAGGGGTAGTCACATGACCATGGGAACATGGGGCTGGACAGTGGGAAGCAGGGTCAGGGGGGAGGGCCAGGGGT
>NW_008238447.1:1550295-1552713 GCF_000691975.1 Corvus brachyrhynchos | reverse complement strand
GTGAGGGCAGGGATAGGTTTCGAGGCAGGCTTGGGAGGGGATGGAGACAAGAAGGGATTTGTGGGATGGAGGCGAAAGGGATTGTAGGAGGCGTAGTTTGGAGATGAGGCCACATGGCCTCTGCCATTGTTGGGAACAGATAGACTTGGAGAAAAGGGGGTGGGCGGGGGGTGTTTCCCGTGCTATGAGCACATGGCTATGGCTGTTCCTGGGAACAAAGAGATTGAGGGAACAGGGGATTTTTCGCTCGCTTACAACATGTGGATTAAAACCTGGGGACAAGGGAGTGGAGAAAAGGGGTTGGAAATTTCCTGGGACGGGCTCCAGATTCCGGTACAAGGCAGGGTGCTGAGGAGACGCGGGTGGGCCAGGAGGTCGATAGCTCTCCTGTGCTAAAGAGCAGGCTGCTCCAGCTGTGTTTTCCAGCGTAGGGGAAGCAGGATCAGGGGCATGGGGTTAGGTTAGGAGAAGGTGTGAGGGAGTCATCTGGGGGTTTTTGCAGTGGCTTTTCCTGTACTGTGTTGTTCTTTGGCAAAGTGTAAGTTAGTAGCAGAAGAGGAAAAAATTTTGAAACTGTTTCATGTCCTGAGCACCTGAGAGAGGAAAGCTTTCTCCCAACACCATCCCAAAGCTCAGAAGACCTTATGTCTTTGGAGGTTAGCTGAAGAAATTACTGGAAAACCCAGTGCACAAAAGATTGAATTAACTTTTAGGAAATGTATGCCCAGTACAAGAAAGGTAACCCTGAATTTGGTAATATATTTCTCTGTGATGTGCAGAGACTTCAGATCCCATTATAAAAGCAACACCACTCCCTCAGCCCCAAATTGTGAAAAAAGAGGAAAAAAAGAGAAAAAATTTGCACCGAAACCAGCTTAAGACACGAGCCCCCAAACCAGCAGGGAAATACTCACCAAAGCTCTGGATTTACCACAGATCACCTTTACCAGTCTCTGACACAGGTAACTCCAACCTGAAATCTCTCTTAACGTAATTGAGTCAGGCTCATTCTCCCACCAGTTTACTTCGAAACCAGCACATCTTTTGGTTCCCAGTGTAGGGCAAGAGACAGAAGTTGGAATTACAGTTCGGTTCTAAAGCATTTGTGTTTGGGGTACAGAAAGTCCCTGATCATCATGATGCTCGATGTACTCACATGGATGTTGTACATTACGCTATATATATTTCTGTAGTGGTGGTGGTGTTAGGGTCTCAGGCAAGAGTTTGCTTGGGTGTGGCCTTATAGCCACTAGCAAGCTTCTCCCTTCTCCCTACGCAGCTGTTTAGGTGCTGATATCACACATACTCTCAAGCCAGATAGCTTAATATTCCCAGAAACAAAGAGTCGGAGGGCTCGCTGCATGGCAAATTCCATGGTAGAGGTTTATTCCATCATCCGCAGAGGGCAGCCAGAGATGAAGAGGCATGGCCTCCTCATAAACCAACTTACATAGTGTTACAGAGCCAATAATCTGAGGGCACGAGGGCGGCACAAAGGTGGGACTAGGGAAGGGAACCAGTGAGGGGAGGGAAGAGGTGGAGTTGGGGACCAGGTCAAGCATGCAGCCGCACAGGCCGCTGGGAGATGTAGTTTTCTTTTAACCAGGGTCTGAGGGGTGTGTAGGGTTACAATTCGTTCCCAAGGCATTGTGGGAGAGGCTTTTCCTTTTTTTACAGAGGTAAAAAAGATATTTCAAACATCTGAGTTTTTCCACCAGCAGGCCTTTGCTATTTCGGGGCTCTCTGGCTCATCAGCTATCACAGCCGCTGGCTCAGTGACCCCAACATATTTCCACACATGGAAAACTACTTGCTCATCATGATGCTCATTTTAAGGCCAGGGAGAGGAATCAAAATTGCTTTGTTAATATGTTTATTGCATGATAACATCAGAGGCAATGAATTTCATTTGGAATATATATTCAGACTTGTTTGCCTGTGCTAACCAGATCTCAGCTCTGCCAGGCCTGGAATGAGCACCTTTCTGTCACAAATGTCTCTCTTCTGTGCTTATCTTAAGATCCCGCAAGTTCCTTCCACTGTAGTCTTGATAGTGTTTGAGACAGGCAACTGTGCTTTTTAAGTCCTTACAGACCTCTGGAGGTCCCTTCCAACCTCAACCATTCTGTGACTGTGAATATCCCTTTGGTCTGTTAGGGTCAGCTGTCCTGGATGTGTTCCCTATCAACCTCTTGCTCATCCCCAGCCTACCAGTCTTTGGGGGAAAAATGATTCACATCTGTACTAGTTTGAAAACAAACCAGTGGGAGGCACCAAGTGTTGATTAGGCTCATTAACAGAAGATAATCCGGAGGGAGTTATCTCTGAGTCATGCAGTAGGACAATGATGGGCCATTAACAGAAAGATAGTCTGGGGGGAGGAGGCAAGGAAAACACTGCCCCACCTGATTTCAACAG
>NW_008238447.1:1548230-1549067 GCF_000691975.1 Corvus brachyrhynchos | reverse complement strand
GATCAGGACTTCTGGATTTTCCTTCAGTTTCTGTCTCCTGGTGTTCTGGAAATGACGATAGATGGGAGGGTCTGGATCTTCAAAGGTGCCATTCAGGAAGTTTATGGTAAACAACGCTTTGCTGAGTCTGAGGACAGGTGACTTGAGTTTGGTGGTCCCTGACTGTTGTAGCAGCATTCGCTTGAGGGTTTGATGGGCATGTTCAACAATGCCCTGTCCGGTTGGGGAGTGAGGAATACCTGTAACGTGTCGAAATCCCCACTGCTGATGAAAGTTTTTGAATTCCTGAGAGGTGTAGGGAGGTCCATGATCAGTTTTTATCTCCTCAGGTATACTGAGAACAGCTAAAGCTTTGACGAGATGTTTTTCAACGTCCTTAGCCTTTTCACCAGCATATGCCGAGGCATACATGGCACCAGAGAAGGTATCGATGGAGATATGAACGTATTTTAATCCCCCAAATTCAGGGAAATGTGTAACATCCATCTGCCACACTTCACCGCTATTAATGCCTCTGGCATTAACCCCCATGCCCAGTGATGGAAGCTGTAGCTTCTGGCAGTTGGGACATGTCGCCGCTATTGCTTTTGTCTGTGTCTGTGATAGATGGAACATGCGAATAAGAGCAGGAATATTCTGGTGATACATGGCATGGCTCAATTTTGCCTGTTCAAAAACTTGGGGGAGCTTTGGTAAGTCAGCTGACAGAACTATATCTGCTGGCATAGCCAGGGCATCAGCTCTACGATTACCCTCTGCAATAAATCCTGGCAGGTTTGTATGTGACCTCACATGCATGACAAAATAGGGATGCTCTCTGTGGGAAACCAGATAAAT
>NW_008238447.1:1541662-1546152 GCF_000691975.1 Corvus brachyrhynchos | reverse complement strand
ATTCCCATGATACTGATTTTATGTGATTCGTGACAGAGCTTACATTCTACTACAGGTTTATCGTTTCCCAGAACCTCAGTCCAACAGATGGCTGGGATATGACCATCTGTGGGCAGGTATTTGGGCAGTGCAATGACTTGACCCTTTGGCATAAAGTACGGTGGATATATACATTGTACAATTAGGTTAGAACACCCGTTCTGATCCACTTTCATGAGTGTAGGTGTAACCTCTATCCCAGCAGGGGTTTCCCAAGTGTCCCCAATAACAAAAAGGTATGTAAAGTCTTGCATGTGGTCCACATTCTGGAATGAGATGGGTATTACAGTCTGTTTGTTGTTGTTGAAATGGTGTGTTTCATCACAGGTTACCTTAAACCTGAGTCCAGAAGTCCAAGTTGCTTTGTCTGCCACTCTATTTTTGTCTGAACACGTAATTCTTAGGACACGTTGAGTCACTAGTTTCCCTGCTGTTGACCTGGGGAAACAGTCTTTGGAGAGTTTTTATCAGCAATTATAATTGTTCTGCAATTCCAAGCCACATGTCCCTTTTTCTGACAGCGATAGCATATAATGTTACCTTGAGACTGAGTTTCCCCTGTACCCATAGCATTCTCTACAACCTCCCCCACCATCCCCACTTTTTTCAAAAAGGGAACAGCTGTATTCAGCTGCACCTTCCTTGTACAGACTTCAAGGATGGACTCAACAGTTGGAGGGGGGTGCAAAGGAAGAGTCAGGATGACTTGTTTGCAAGCATCATTCATACTCATTTGGAGCTGTTCGAGCAGGAACGCTTCCCAGGTTCCCAGGTCAGGATTAGGGACCTGGGAAAAGATAGCTTTGCACAAGCAGTTATAAAAGTGAATAATATTTTCATTTGGCAATTGTTTGATGTTGGTATAATGAGATGCAGTAATGTTAAAACCTTTTCAGCAGCACATGTGATTTCAGTAAGAACTGGACGAGGGATAAGCATTGCTTGTTTTTGGGGATTTGCCATATTATTGTCACCAGATAAAAGGTCTAATGTGATATAATTGTTGTCAAAGTCCAGGTAATTATCTGGAGTTTGCCACAAAATTTGCAATAAATCAGATAAAATTATTTTCCATTGTTGTTTCCACAACACAAAATCACCAGGTGTGAGAAGAGTTTGCATTATTGCAATTAAATCATGGGGTACAAGCAAGTGAGTTGCAAAAGCCGTACTTAAAAGGCTCTTAAAATAATTACGATGCATCCCAAACTCCTTAATTGCCTTGCACAAATCCTTAATATTAGAATAAGGAAAGGGCATCCAGCCAGGGTTAGCTCTTTTGCTAGTACAAGAGAGTGTAGTAGTAGCAGCAGGAGGTGCTTCCTGGAAGCCATGGGTTCCCAGATTTAAGGGGGTAGTCACATGACGGTGGGAACCTGGGGCGGGACAATGGGAAGCAGGGGCAGGGAGTGGAGGGGCAGGGTCGGGGAGTAGAGGCGGGGATGCGGTGGGAGGAGGGGAGAGGTTAGGGGCGGGGTTGTGGGAGGCAGGGGTGGTACTTGAGCCATGGACGGGAAGAGAGGGAGGGGTGAAACACAACGCTGTGGGGGCTGGGTTGGGGGCCGGGAGAGGTTCTGACATGGGAGTGGGAGGGGATGGGGACAAGAAGGGATTATTGTGGTGGGGGAGAAAGGGATTGTGGGAGGTGTAGTTTGGAGATGAAGATAAGTTGCGTCCACCATTATTGGAGACAAACAAACTCGAAGAAAAGGGGTTAGGGAGAGGCGGTTTTTCCCGGACTGCGAGCACATGTCAATGGCTGTCCCTGGGAACAAAGAGATCAGGGGAGAAGGGGTTTTTACGCATGCTTAAAACATGAGGACTAGAAACTGGGGATGAAGGAGTGGAGAAAAGGGGTTGGGAAGGTCCTGGGACAGGCTCCGGATTCCCGTACAAGGCAGGGTGCTGAGGAGACATGAGTGGGCCAGGAGGTCGATAGCTCTCCTGGGCTAAAGAGCAGGCTGCTCCAGCTGTGTTGTCCAGCATAGGGGAAGAGGGGTCAGGGACACAGGGGTTGGAAGAGGGCTTAAGGGAATTAAAAGACGGTTTTTGCAGTGGCTTTTCATGTAATGCTTTTTTCTCTGGCAAAGTATAACTTAGTAGCAGGAGAGGAAAAATTTTGAAACTGTTTCGTCTCATGAGCGCCTAAGAGAGGAGAGTTTTCTCCCCACCTTATCCCAAAATTCAGAAGATCTCATATCCTTGGAGGTCAGATTAGGAAAGTACTGGAAAAGACATCGTACAAAAGATTGAACTAGATTTTTAAGGTATTTATGCCCAGTTAAAGAAAGGTAGCTTTGAACTTGGTAGTATATTCCTCTATGGTGTGCAGAAACCTCAGATCCCATTACGAATGCAGTACCACAAACCTCAGCCCCAAATCGCAAAAAAGAGGAAAAAAAAGAGAAAATTTGCACTGGAACCAGCTTAAGACAGGAGCCCCTAAACCAGCAGGGAAATACTCACCAGAATTCTGGATTTATCAGAGGAAGGCAGGTCCAGAGAAAGAAATAAGCGAAATGGGTCTTCCACTTTCAGCCGTTCCCTCGCTATGTGGTGTGGGGGAGGGTACAGGCTGAGGCTCTGGGCTCGCTGTTACACAAAAAGTAACAGCCCGCTACAAAGAGCTGGCATGGCAGGACATGCAGAGCTACCTCCAGCAGACACGCAGCTGCTGGGACACCCTAAAAGTCTCTCAGAACTGAGGTTCAGAGAGAGCACGCTGGGTGCCAAATGTGGAAAATACTTACAGCTTTTTACTGGCTAGGCTTGCAGTTCGATGCCTTAGAAAGCCTCGGGCAGCCTAGAGAGGTAGCACGGTGTACTAGTTTGAAAACAGACCAGTGGGAGGCACCAAGTCAGAATGACAATTTAATGGGGAAATTAAAGAAAAGGACAAAAAAAAAAAGAAGAGAACACTGGCTCAAACTGACAGAGTCAAGATACAACCTGACACCCTGTTGTAGCAATCTGGTAAAATGTTGGCTGCAGTCCTCTGAATTGGTGATCCTGTAGAAAAGGGTCTGCTCTTCCTCAGAAGGTCCAGTGGTGGCTATGTAGCTCCTGTCCTCTGGAAATCCAGCGGAAGTGTTGCCTCTGGTGTTCAGCATCTCAGATTATATCCAGGATGAAATGCTTGGTTCCTCCCTCTGGGTGGAGCATCTCACAATGGGATAATGAGTCATGAGGCCAAGTGTTGATTAGGCTCATTAACAGAAGATAGTCCGGAGGGAGTTATCTCTGAGTCATGCAGCATGGCATTGATGGGCCATTAACAGAAAGATAGTCTGGGGGGCAGGAGGCAAGGAAACAGTGCCTCACCTGATTTCAACAGCTCATGAGGATGGTAATAGAATACCCTGCAACCCAGGACACATGGGCAATCTAACATTTCAGTAGCTCTAAAAGCGGCAAATAGTAGCTGCAAAGCTGATACCACCAGTAGAAGCAAAGAGGGAGAAATATAGCCTTCAGTTTGCCTAATTCCTGCAATCAGAAGCTTTCAGAGACAGAAACACACAGATGTTCGCAGAAGGGGTGCAAAGCCAAAGAGGGCGGGCCCCCTCTCAGGCCCTTCTTTTATTCGGAGAAGAGGAAAGGGGAGGACTGGGGGTGGACCCGGGGTGACCAGCCAATCAGACACTGCTGAAGAGTTTGAGTTACATTCGGTTTTGCCTGTGCTTGGAACAAAGGAGTTCAGATCACATGGCAGAGGCAAGTCCTGGCTTGTCTTGGGGAAGGGGAAGGGAAGCTCAGAACAGGCAGCAACAGCAATAGAAACATGTTCTGCCCCCACATGTCTCGATGGGATTAGATTAAACTGCCCACCGGTATCACCCCATGCTTCATATTTCTGTGACTGATGTGCCAGGCCATCGGATCCACAATGCCCAAAAAATCCGATTCTCCCATTCCTCTCCCTGGCTAGAGGCACGGCCCCTCTAGTCCTGGTTATTCCCTCCCTCGGCATACATGGTAGAGGTCCCTTTGAGGGGATTTTACATATCATCTTCCCCTCTGTAATACCTGGCAGCTTGGTCACAGGAGGCTGAGGCTACTTTCACCTTAGCAGAACCCCTGTGGTTCTGCCCCTTTGAGTTCACACACCCGCGCTGCCAGGACAGAAGTGGGTTTCCCATCCCACCTTCTCATATCTTCCCCGTGGTCACACAGGAAAAAACACAGCTCAGCATGTGGGGTGTACCCTCTTTCTGTAGCTGGGGGATGACGGGCTCTGACTTGGGGGCCTGTGACGCACACTGGTGCCACACTGATCTTCCTCATCTCCTCCCTCATCTCCTCCCTCATTTCCTTCCTCATCTCCTTCATCTCCTCTTTGAGGTCCTGGACCACAGCAGAGACATGAGCTTTCAGTGGACCATTGACCATACTGTCATAATTCCTGAGCTTGTTGGCAACAGAGCCCACTGTTTCTCGGGTATTGTCAGCAT
>NW_008238447.1:1534027-1541078 GCF_000691975.1 Corvus brachyrhynchos | reverse complement strand
CCTTGTGGTTCGGTGGATACCTGGACAGTTGTAACATCCGTGGGTTCCACTGCTGCACCATCGGACTCACCCTCCTTGGGCAGGGAGAGGGTTTTTCACTAGCTGAGGAGGTGTATTCCCTTAGCACCTGGTATATCTCCTGGCACATCTCCTGCATCCCCTTCACCAGTACCCCTACCCAGTTCAGGTAGTCCATTTCTGAGGTGGGCTGTTGGGCAGTATCAGGGTCTGGGGCAGGGTGAGGGTCTCTAGGGTCTGGGGCTGTGTCAGGCTCTGGAGCTGGATCAGGCTCTGGGGTAGGATCTCTAGTCTCTGAGCCTGGTGTCAGAGTAGTTATCCAAGTCAATCTCAACTTATCCCTGAGTGCTAAATAGAGTAGGCCTATCAGCACCAGTTGGTTAGTAACCAGAGGAAATCTAAACCCTTTGAAAATTGGTGGGGTGGGCCAAAAGAACTGGTTGAGGGGTTGGGAGAAAATTTCCCCTGGTGTCATTTCCTCACAGAAGGTACCATTTTTAACATAACCCCAAAAACATACAGTTAGTGTGTGATAGCTATTTATCCATGTGCCCACATTCCGGAGGAAGTTAAAAGCCCATGAATTCCTCACCTTCTTGACCCATAGCGCGAGCTGGATAACAGCAACAGTAGCCTTAGTCAGAGGACCCATGTTTAGGTAAAGAGATGCAAAGGGGAAGAATATAGCCACGACCACCTGCAACCCGAACCAGGGTAAACTAGACCACATAGTGCTGCCTAACAAGGTACCTATATTCAGCACAGAAAATTAAGTTATCCAGGAACTGTTATTCCTTTTTCACCCCTTTCTCTTAATGCCCTCAGGCCCCACCTTGGGCACCAAGATCTGTCTTGGTTTGAAAGGTGTCTGCTAAGGAAGGCAGGAATCTCCCTTGGAATGGCAGATGCAACCCCCCTTCCCTGAGTTATGAAATTTTGAAACCAAGGGGCTTTTAGGCAAAGATATGGGAAATAGGAATAGCAGTTCTTTACTACTATATATCTATATGTCTATAACAAGGCAAACAACCAACAATAACTATGGCAGTAACAGCAAACAGAACCACTAACCCAGTTCCAGCCCTCTCAGCTATCAGGCTCTTTCCCCTTGGGTGCAGTTCTGGTTTCTGCTGGCAGGGGCGCTGGCGGCTCCCGGTGAGCAGGGCAGGTGCGATGGTTCCCCCGCGGCTGCAGGGGGCGCTCCGGAGCGAGCTCGGGGAGCACGCAGCACTGGTGCCCTGGAATCCCGGGAAGGGATGGAACAAAGGCTTCACAACCCCTGGGAAGCCAATCCCGGTGTCCAGCTGGACCCTCGGGAACAGCAGGCTGGAACAGCAGGCTGGAACGGCAGGGATGAGCACAAATCCCGGGTGGCAGACGAGATGTATCAAACTGCGAAGCTGCGGTGGGAACCCCCTGGACGTCTGGGCAGGCAGGGCGAGCACGGCTACAACGTAGCATAGCGAAGGCTCCCAGGGTGTCTCTGGCAGAAGGAAAAAAATCAGACGAAGAAACCAGCCTCCCTCTCTGTCCAAACACCAGGGACCGACTGTCCGCACAACCAGGTGAAACAAAAGAGTAGCCAGATGCACCCCTCCCTCAATGGCTAGGTCTTTTGTTTTTCTGAAGTACCCAGCAATTTGTCCCCCTAGCAACAGGTATGGGGAAAATTCCTTTAACAGAAAAGAAACCAGGAGAACTCCTAAAACCCCAACACCTGGTTTGCTTGAATGGCATAAAGTTATTGGTCCTTTGACCATCCACCTCTCAGAATGATTGGTTAAAACTCTACAACACCCATTTCAAAATATTTCTCCAGTCAGTATCATAACAAGGTGCAAAACAATCTTGCAGGTGCAGATAAAATCTTGGTTTACAAAAACCTCTTCACTGTTTTTAGCTAGCCTGTGTGTGAAAGCAAAATTTTCACAGGATGCTGACAGAAAGCTGGAAAATTTCTCTGCATCAAGCTTTTCAGCATCCACGCCATCGAGGTGGCACTTGGCACTTGTTGCTCTTCCACCTTCAGGTGCCAAGCTGCAGAAAGATTCTCTGATAGTCCAGGCAGGGTGTTCAATTGCCTAATGTCCTCTGCCTCCACAGCAGCTATTCCAAAAGCCCACCTGAGTCCTTTTGGGTCTTTGCAATACCCGTTCTGGAGGAAGTCTATGCCCAGAATACACGGGGCCTCTGGGCCAGTCACAATCGGATGCTTTTGCCACTCCATCCTAGTCAGGATCACCTCAGCTTCCAACAGGGTCAACTTCTATGATCCCCCTCTCACCCCAGCAATAGAAGCAGGTTCTACTCCACATGTCTCAATGGGATTAGCGTGCACTGTGCCCCAGTATCAACCAATGCTTTGTATTTTTGTGCTTCTGATGTGCCAGGCCATCATCTAAAAGACCCAATTCTCATGTGCCTCTTCCTGGCTAGAGTCAAGAACTCTCTCGCCCTGGTTATCATTCCCTCCCTGGGCATACATGCTTGAGGTCCCTTCAAGGGGATCCAACATATCATCCTCCCTTCTGTAATACCTGGCAGCTCGGTCACGGGAGGCTGAGGCTACTTTTACCTTAGTGGAACACCCTTGGTTCGTGTTTTCAGTGTTTCCCTCCTTGAGTTCACGCACCCGCGCTGCCAGGACAGAAGTGGGTTTCCTATCCCATCTTCTCATGTTTTCCCCATGGTCACAGAGAAAATACCACAGCTCAGCTTGTGGGGTGTACCCTCTCTCTCTAGCTGGGGGATGACAGACTCTGACTTGGGGGCCTGTGACTCACACTGGTGCCACATGGGAACTGCTCTTCCTCACCTCCTCCATAACCTTTTCCCTAATCTCCTCTTTGAGGTCTCTAACCACAGCTGAGACACGAGCCTGCATTGGGCCATTGACCGTACTGTCATAATTCCTGAGCCTGTTGGTGACGGAACCCACTGTCTCTCAGTTTTCCTCAGCATTAATCATTGCAATGATGGTGGTGTATTGGGATGGCCCTAACTTGGCCAGGTTCCACAATTTGCTCTGTGCCTGACCTTGTCAGGGTCATTGCCATGCAGTCTGCCACTTCTCTCAGCTGTTGGATCCCTTCCTCAAGTGTCTTCCACTGCATTCTATGATGGTAGTCCTGCATTCTCTCTTTGTGAACAAACCTTTCTCTCACACTCATTAAAAGCCACTCCCAGAAAGGGGCACTGGCTCCCTCATGAATATCTGATCCACACCCAGGTCCTGGGTCAAGGATCTCAGATACCTTGTCTCACCACTATCCAGTTGCACACCTGTGCCCATAAGGTCCAAAACACGAAGTAACCAGATTGCATATGCCTCACATCCCCCGTCGCACAACGTCTTTTTGCAGATTACAGAGACTGTCGTACGACAGGGACTCGGTGATGATTTCAGGCTCTGGCTCCCCTACTGGCTGTGAGGGGCCTGGTTCCCCATCATCATTAACTGGTCGTACTGATTTGGTCTTACACTTCCTCCTCTGCTCACGGATGACTGCTGCTGGCTGTGACTGCCCTTGTGGTTCAGCTGGAACCTGGATGTTTGTAACATCCAGAGATTCCACTGCTGCACCATCAGATTCTCCCCCTTCGGGGCAGGGAGACGGTTTTCCACCAGCTGGGGAGGTGTATTCCCTCAGATCTTCTTCTCCATTACCCCCATCCAATCCAGGTGATTCATTTCTGAGTTGGGCTGTGGGGCAGAGTCAGGCTCTGGGGTAGCATCCCTAGTCTCTGGGGGCCATGTCAGGTTCTGGGGCAGCATCCCTAGTCTCTGAGCCTGGTGTCTGGGTGGTTATCCAAGTCAATCTCACCTTATCTCTGAATGCTAAATAGAATAGGCCTATCAGCAACACTTGGTTAGTATCTAGAGGAAATTTAAACCCTTCGAAAGCTGGAGGGGTAGGCCCAAAGAATTGGTTGAAAGCTTGGGAGAAAATTTCCCCCAGTGTTATTTCCTCACAGATGGTACCATTAATAACATAACACCAAAAACATACAGTTAGTATGTGATAGCCTTTTATCCTCGTGCCTGCCTTCCAGAGGAATTTAAAAATCAATGAATTCCTCACCTTACCGATCCATAGTGCAAACTGGTAACAGCCACAGTAGCCTTAGTCATAAGACCCATGCTTAGATAAGGAGCTCCAAATGGGCTAAGTATAGCCGTGACCATGTGCCACCCAAACCAGGGTAAACTAGACCACATGATGCTGCCTAACAAGGTTTCTATATTCAGCACATAAAAAATTAGGTAACCTGGGAACTGTTATTCCTTTTTCACCCTTTTCCCTCAATGCCCTCAAGCCTCACATTGGGCACCAAGATCTCTCTCGGTTTGAAAGACAGATGTCTGCTAAGGAAGGCAGGAGCCTCCCTTAAAATGGAAAATGTAACCCCCTTCCCTTCAAATTATTATAATTTTGAAATTAAGGGGCTTTTAGGCAAAGATATGAGAAATAGGAATAACAGTTCTTTACTAGTATATATAACAAGGCAATAATACAGAAACACTGGCTTCAACTGATGGAGTCAGGATACGACCTGACACGGTGTTGGTCAGGGTAGTGGTAGCAGTCCGATTAAATGGCGGCTGCAGTCCTCTTGAGGTGATAGATATGGTTCTGTTGAAGCGGTGATCCTGTAGAAGGGTCTGGTCTTCCTCTGAAGGGCCATGGTGGTTAAGTAGCTTTTGTCCTCTGGGAATCCAGTAGGTAAGGGCTGACTGTGGTGTTCCAAACCTCAGATTACATCCAGGTAGGGATCTTGGTTCCTCCCCCCCCGGGCAGAACATCTCACAATGGGATGATGTAATTTTATGAGTCATGCAGTGAGGCTAGATGACCCATTAACAGAAGATATCCCCTGGAGGGAGTTATCAGGGATGTGTCATGGAAGAGTCAAAGAACACTGCCCCACCTGGTTTTAACAGGTGGTGATAGAATACATGCTTTTGGTTACTTCTTACATTGTAACCTAAGGCAAGCAGCTATCCCAAAAGCCCAACGATGTCCTTTTGGGTCTTTGAAATACCCACTTCTGAGATAGTCTATGCCAAGGATGCATGGGGCCTCTTGGCCAGTTATGATGGGGTGTTTCTGCCACTAGTTCCCAATTAAACTCACTTCAGCTTCCAGTACAGTCAGCTGCTGGGATCCTCCTGTCACCCCAGAAATAGAAATGGATTCTGCTCCCACATACCTTGATATCAT
Source organism: Corvus brachyrhynchos (assembly GCF_000691975.1). Lineage (NCBI taxonomy): Eukaryota > Metazoa > Chordata > Aves > Passeriformes > Corvidae > Corvus > Corvus brachyrhynchos. The sequence continues at coordinate 1,535,838 of NW_008238447.1, read as the reverse complement.
CAGGGTATGTTGAGCACCGGTGTCAACCTGTTGGCAATTGAATCTTGGACCCAAACCGGCAGGGAATCTGAATAGTTTATTCAAAGGAGTGAGTTGGTTTTATACACTTTTCTAAGGCACAGTATTTCCTTATGTGATAAACGAGATAGCCCAATCAAAATTAATAAAGAAATAAAATTTATTATGCAGCCGAAATATCGGTCTCAAAAGCCAAGATCGAGTAAAGCAGCGCCAAGCCCGGGATCGGAGCTGGGTGAACACGCATAGATCTGACCTCTATCGCATCAGACCTCCCAAGTTCACACCAGCTGCCTTGTCCGGGTTATTTTTATACGATTTTTGGGGAGCGTTCAAGTCCAGTCTATTCTTCTTGTTCTTTAACATATTCATGAAGTTCTTCTTTCACAGTGCAAGGCTGGACAAAGGGTCTTCTAGATGTGATGAATTGCCCATCTTTGGTGATGAATTTGTCTGTCTTCGATTCCTGGAACCCTCAATGGAGTTCCTGGAATGTCCAATTCCTTATCGGCTAGGATGTAGATATCAGAAGATAGTGATCAAGTCATCATAGTGTTAATGTCCTGGTGGTAAGATCCAACCCCACCTGGGGTGGAATCCTCACCTATTGATTACTTCTGTGCTGAAAGGACTTCCTTTTTCAACTGCTCCAGTGTTGTAAAATGTTCCTCTCAGCCAGGCTGGTGGGGGGGGGTTGAAACTCTGGCTCTGTATAGTTTTATTACAGTTCATTTTTATATATAACAGCATGAATGACAGACTTCATTTATAACACTTATATGGTGTGACCTATCCTGTGTTGCCACATGTGCAACACACTTTGTAGGGGTCTACCACATGACACCTCCTCCCTCCAGGGCCCCATGGAGACAAGCCTCTCTGTGCTGCCATGTGCTCCTTTGTGCTGCCATCTGCCTCTGCAGGCAGGTTTTACAGCTCACAACCTAATTCTCTCTTACAATTCTCCATATCAACCAAAGCCGTGTATCTTTGTGGGTCAGACGTGCCAGGCCATCAGATCTACACAGTCCAATAGATCCGATTGTCCCTTTCCTCTACCTGGCTAGAGGCAGGGCCCCTCTAATCCTGGTCACGGTACACATTGGTCTCATCCTGTAAATATATTCCTGAGGTCCCTTCAAGAGAATCGGTCATATACTGTCTGGGGTTCTGTCCACAGGAGACCTGAGCAGCGTTGACCCTAGATGAGGTCCTTGTGGTAGATGTTCCTCTTTCCAATTCACATACCCGGGCTGCTAAGGAGGAGGTGGATTTTCCACCCCAGCTCCTCATTTCTTCTCCACGTACCCGAAGGAAAAACGAGAGGTTACCTCACAGAGTGTATCCTCTCTCTTTGGCTGGGGAACATTTGCTCCTAATGGCAGAGACTCTTGTTGGTTCCGGCGAGATGTGGTAAATTTCTTCCTTAAGCTCCTTTCTCAGTTTCTCTTTCAAGCTCCGGACTTGCTCATCCAGCTTTGTTTCCATGGACGAGACATGGGTGTGTAATGGGGCGGTGACAGTGTCCTCTGTGTTTGTTTGAAAGACAGGTATTTGCCAAGGAAGGCAGGAGTCTCCCTTGAAATGAAAAAAAAATGCAACCCCCTTCACTCCAAATTATTATAATTTCAAAATTAAGGGGCTTTCAGGCAAAGGTATGAGGGAAATAGGAATAACAGTTCTTTACTATTATATATGTGTATAACAAGGCAAACAAACAGCAATAACTATGGCAGTAACAGCAAACAGAACCACAAACCCAGTGCCAGCCTTCTCGGCCGCCCAGGCCGTTT
>NW_008238447.1:1532704-1533975 GCF_000691975.1 Corvus brachyrhynchos | reverse complement strand
GCTGCTCCCGGTGAGCAGGGCAGGTGCGATGGTTCCCCCGCGGCTGCAGGGGGCGCTCCGGAGCGAGCTCGGGGAGCACGCGGCAATGGTGACTTGGGATCCCGGGAAGGGATGGAACAAAGGCTTCACAAACCCCCCAGGCAGCCAATCCCCGGTGTCCAGCTGGACCCTCGGGAACAGCAGGCTGGAACACTAGGGACAAGCACAAATCCCAGGTGGCAGACGAGATGTATCAAACTCTGGAGCTGCAGTGGGAACCCCGGGGGTCTCAGGAAGCAGGGTGTGCAGGGCTACAAAGTAGCGAAGGCTCAAGGCAGCGACAGGGGCAGGGCAGCGACAGCCCAGCTCCCAGTGGGGCAGGGAAAGGAGGGCTTGGGATTCCCAGGGTTTTCTCCAGTAGAAGGAAGGCAGCCAAAAAAGCAGAAGCCTGCCGTGCTGACGAATTCCTTCCAGCCTCTCTCTCCATCCAAACGCTGGACACTGACAGCCCACAAGCCCAGGTGAAAGAGACTAGCCAGATGGACCCCTCCCACTATGGCCAGGTCTTTTGTTTTTCTTAATCACCCAGTAATTTGTTCCCCTGGCAACATGTATAGGGAAAATTCTTTAAGAGAAAAAGAAAACAGAAGGAGAACTCCTAAAACCCCAACACCTCGTAAATTCTTAGTTTGTTGACCAACACACCCACCTTGTCCTCTCCTTCCCTCCATTGCAGTGTCACTATGTAACAGGAGTATATCTCTGGTCCAAGTGATGCCTTAGGATTTTAGCTTTTATATTTTTCATCCTGCAATTCTTTAGTGCATGACTCTAAACTCCACATAGCCTGTTAGCTGCTGTTCTCCTATTTTGGTCAGACAAAACAATTCCTCTCTAGGCCTGGGAATCAAGGACACCTTACTGTCTCAGACCCCAAGAAATGTAAACAAAAGTGAGTTGGGGGGGAGCAAACTTGGGATGAATGTTTTTATTATCTGTCTGTAAGGAGGCTGTAATTGCAAGATAACCCCCAATATGCAAATGGACCAAACTTATAAAAGTATAAAAACCTGTGACCTGTTGTCCATTTTTTGGTGTAGCCCCTGGGGGGGCTTCATCTGCCCTAAATGTACCGTAACGCCCTTCAATAAATATAACCGCTTTTATTCTCTTTATTTTGTCTGACCGCTGTTTTTAGGTAGTCTCATAAGGCATCAGTTTCTGGCGACCACAAAGGGACAGGAGGCCTCCAGAGAATCCTCTGGACCAAGTAAGACCCAGCTACCCCCCCC
>NW_008238447.1:1524591-1532615 GCF_000691975.1 Corvus brachyrhynchos | reverse complement strand
AGAAAACACAAGCAAGCAAGCAAAAAAGTGGTGTTTTGTTGTTAGAACTTGGGTTTGGTGTTAAGAGATCTCTTACAGTTTTGTTTGGTGCATGGAAGGGATCCGAGAGGGTCCAAGGCAGTTTTTGTTCAATTGTTGCTTTCCCCGTTCCTCACAGTGGTTTAGTCCAATGACCAGAAAGGAGATGCCCTCCTAACAGAGTTAGCACTGCAGGGGCAAGTTTCAGCCTGAGGCCAGCGGGAGTGTGGTGGGTTAAGACCTACGCTGCTAGTCAGAAGGTTGGGAGTTTGAATCTTGCACATTCCTCATTCTTGTTCTTTCTCTCTCCCTGCTTATTAGTGTTTGTCCTTAGGTTGCTTTGTTTTATTACTTTGATTTTTCCTGTTTATAAGTGTAGACATGGGGTGTGTCTTCTCACATGAAGATACAGCTCAAATACATAAAGATTCCCCTTTAGGTTTAATACTGAAGAACTGGCAGAGATGAATGGGAAAAGAAGCATTTCTTTCAAAAATTGAATTTATTAGACTATCAGGACAGACCTGGCCAACGTATAAATTAGAGAAAAAACAAGACATGGCCTAAATTTGGCAGCTTAGATGAGGCATTAATATTAAATCTGATGTCTTGCATAGACCAAGTTCAGTATTTGGAGGAACTTAAGAATGCTAAGCTTTTTGTGCTCTTATTTTGTGATGAAAAGCTACAGAGATCTAAGAAGGAACAGCACGTAATACTTCTGAGCAGGAAGGGGAAGAAAGATGAGAAGGAGGAGCCTGTTCTTAGTCTACCATGTGTGAGAGACAAGAAGGAGGTGGAAATGGATTTGGTAGCCCCCTCTCTGAGGGCAGGGCTGCCTGCCGTGGTAGGTCCTCCTCCACCACCACTGCCGCCGCCACCCCCTCCACCACAATCTCCCCTGGAAGTGGCCAGGAGTGGGGGTGTGGCTTTGACGATACCCCCACTGATAAAAAAGGAAGGGGAGCAAAAAGGGGATTTTTGTAGACCACCGCCCCCCTCTCGGGAGACAGAGACACTAGCAAAAGCTGACTCACCGGCTTCGCTCTGGCCTCCACTTCCACCTTCCCCTCATCCTCCAGCCCCTCCCGGGTCCGGAGGGGCAGAGGGGCAGCCCCTGCAGCCAACAACACCACCCGTAAAGGCAGAGATGGAGGGCAGAGCCTCCCATCAAGAGGGTGGGCACAGAACCTCTGATCGAGAGAGCAGGGAGCGGATTTCCCAGCAAGGGGGTGGCATGTCTGTCACTCTCAGAGGTAACAACTTGTGCCTAAGTTTCCATGGGAGCACCGTTCTCCTAGAGACAGATGCAGGAGATGACATCACACTCGGCGCCAGAGAACCCAGCAAGGCCAGAGCTGCTCCACCTCAGAGCTATCGGGCCAGGGCTGCTCGGCCTCCACACTGTTGTAAGTCCTGCTTGGTAATTCCTAGTACCAATACTGGCACAGACAGCTCCAGCAAGGCACATTCAATGGAAATGGACAGTAGTATTAACTCAGATCACTCCTCTGGAGAGGAGGATGAGGAGACAGCTGTTTTGATCAGATGGAAAAGGGGGAAAATAGCAAAGAAAGCCATTGAGGCATGTAGTCCGGTACCTAACATACCAGATCTAAAAAAGAAGAACTGGTTTCACAAGCCCCTGTAAGACAGGCAGTTGGTAACCAAAGGCCTATATATGTGAAAGTCCCGTACTCTCTTGTAGAGTTAGAACAGTGGAAGACCACTGTTGGAAAATATAAAGAAAACCCAGACAAAGTAGCTAACTTGTTAAAGAGGGCAATTGACACACAGAACCCTGACTGGAGTGAGTTGAAGTCTATGATGGACACATTGCTTGATCACACTGAAACAGAGATGGTTAATAAGGCTATTATAACTTCTGTAGAGGCACAAATAGCCTGCGGATCCATTCAGGGCACAGCTGCTGAAGTCTTCCCACTGGGTAATCCAGGGTGGGATCCTAATGTGCCAGACCAAATGGCAAGGCTAAAATGATACCAGAATCTCATAGTATATGGGTTAAGATATGGAATTCCTAAAGCTATAAACTGGGCTAAGTTATAATAAAGCAAAATCAAGATGAATCTCCCACTGATTTTTTAAGTAGGCTAAGAGAAGCTGCAATCAAATATTCAACCCTAGATCCTGATTCAACTGAAGGGAAGTCTCACCTAACCCTCCTGTTTATAGGTCAAGCTACAAATGATATAAGAAAAAAGCTGCAAAAGATAGACAGGATTCAAGACATGAGTAAATTGTTAGAGGTAGTCTGGAAGGTGTATTGAAACAGAGACTCAAGTGACAAAGCTGGACACCATCCTAGTAAGAGTGTTAATCAGGAGAAGTCACCCAAGAGAACTTCTTTCCCTCTGGACAAAGATCAGTGTGCCTATTGTAAGAAAAAGGGACATTGGAAAAATGACTGTCCAATGTTGAAGAAGAAACCCCCAGTTCCCCAACTGACTGTGGGACAAGACTCAGAGTGCCAGGGACCAAAGGCCTCTCCCCCAGCAGAGCCTTTGGTTATAGCTAAACTGGGGAAAGATGACATTGAATTTGTGGTAGATACCGGAGCAGCATATTCAGTGTTAAATACTTTAGAAGGGAAACTGAGTCAAGATGCTGTAAGTGTCATTGGGGCTACAGGGGTAAGTGAAACACGGCCTTTCTTCCAACCTTAAAAATTTGAACAGGGGAAGCACTGGGTAACTCACCAATTGCTCTATATGCCTAACTCCCCCAAGCCATTGCTGGGGAGGGATTTACTGGAGAAATTGGAAGCAGAAATTAAAATTTAAAAAGGAAGGGGTGTACAAATGGTAATTCCTGAGACTAAATTTGTCGAAGTTGCTGCACTTTTAATACAGGAAAAATGTGGTGAAATCCCCATTGAAGTTGAAAATGCTGTCAACCCAATAGTGTGAGCCAGTGATGTTCCAGGAAGATCCAAACAGTCAGAACAGTGAGTAGTACACTCAAACCAGGAGCCATACTGGTAAGGCAAAACCAATACCCTTTGAAATTAGAAAGTCGTAGGGGATTGGCATCTGTAATTGAAAGATTCCTCCAACATGGGTTATTAGTGCAATGTGAGTCTAGGTATAACATGCCCTTCCTTTCCGTAAAGAAAGCTGATGGTAAGAGTTATCAATTAGTGCAAGATTTAAGAGCAATTAACAGAATTAGAGAGGACATACACCCAGTGGTAGCAAATCCCTACAGTCTTTTGACCATACTGACAGACGAATTAGGGTGGTTTACTGTCGCAGACCTGAAGGATGCCTTTTTCTGCATTCCTGTGCATAAAAACAGCCAAGAGCTTTTTGCTTTTGAGTGGGAAAATCCTGAAAAGGGAAGAAAAATCCAGCTTACTTGGACGGTCCTACCCCAGGGTTTCAAGAATAGCCCAACAATATTTGGAAACCAGCTGGCAAAGGAATTGGAAGATTGGAGGAGACAAGAGCCATGAGGAATTATTCTTCAATATGTTGAAGAACATATGTTATCTTGATTGCAGCTAAAACACGAGGTGACTGCATCCAACTCACTGTAAGCTTGTTAAACTTTTTGGGACTAAGTGGGTACAGAATTTCTAAAGATAAGGCACAGATTACCAAGGAAGCAGTAGTTTATCTGGGGCTTGAGAGCTTTTGTGAACATCGACAGCTCAGCAAAGAATGGAAAGACACCATCTGCCGACATCCAGAGTCCCACACCATGAGAGAGATGCAAGCTTTCCTGGGAATGGTAGGTTGGTGTCATTTGTGGATAGCAAATTATGGAGTACTGGTAAAACCCCTGTATGGAGCACTAAAAGCAGCCGAAAAGGGAATCATTACGTGGACTGAGAGCACAAAGACTGCATTTAAATAGATGAAACACACTCTAATGTCAGCTCCAGTATTGGGATTGCCAGACTTAACTGAACCTTTTGAACTCTTTACATATGAGAGACTAAATGTTGCTTTGGGGCTACTAGCACAGCGCCTTGGAAACCAACGGAAGGCTGTGGCCTACTTTTCCAAACAGCTAGACAATGTTAGCCAAGGGTGGCCTGGGTGTTTGAAGGCCGTGGCGGCTACTGTCATCTTGATTCAAGGGGCCCGAAAACTCACCCTTGGGCAACACATTGTAGTGTATGTACCCCATACCATAGCAGATGTACTTGAACAAAAAGGAGGACATTGGCTATCCAGCAACCGGATGCTTGAATATCAATCACTGTTGTTGGAACAAGATGTTACCCTGAAAACAACTTCTGTTGTTAACCCTGCCATGTTTCTGTCTTCCACCTTAACTGACGATGTGCCTGAGCATGACTGTTTGCAGACAATCGAGGAGGTCTATTCCAGCAGACCAGACCTGAAGGACGTGCTCTTAGAAAATCCAGATTGGGAGCTATTTACGGATGAGAGCAGCTTCATTAGAAAAGGTAAGCAAATGGCAGGTTATGCAGTAACAACCCAGGACAAGATGATCGAGGCCAAGGCCCTGCCAGAAGATGTGTCATTGCAGAAAGCTGAACTGATTGCACTGGCCAGGGCCCTAGACCCAAGCAAAGGAAAGAAGGTAAATACATGGACTGACTCTAAATATGCATTTAGTGTTGTCCACATTCATGGAGCCATCTGGAAGCAGAGAGGACTGTTGAACACTCAAGGTAATGAAATCAAACATGCTGAACAGACCCTTGCCCTCTTGGAGAGCATCAGAAAACCAACAGAAGTAGCTATCATCAGTAGGGTCACCAAAAAGGGAAAACCACTCCAGAATTGGGAAATCACTTTGCTAATGAAGCAGCAAGAGGAATCGCAGAAAAAGGTATTCTCACAGTGATACCACTAAAAGAGATTGATCTGTCAGGGTTCACTCCAAAGTATGATCAGGCAGACTACAAGTTAATTAAGTTACTTAAAGCTAAGATCATAGAAAATGGATGGGCTGTTACAGCAGCGAACCAGGTTGTAGTCCCACCCCTGATCCTCTGGGAGCTAGCTCAAAGAGACCATGAAAGCTCACATTTTGGGGTTGAAAATTTTTTGAAACATCTCAAAAAGGTAGTCATAGGAAAGGGAGTGACTAATACTGTACAATCTGTAGTAAGCAAATGTGAAATCTGCTGTAAAAACAATCAATCCTGATACAAGGAAAAGAGTTGTGTTAGCAGTAACCAAGGCAGGGGATCTTCCTGGACATTACTGGCAAATAGATTTTGCCGAGTTACCATCCAAAGAGGGATACAGATACATACTGGTATTAGTTGACACTTTCAGTGGATGGCCTGAAGCTTACCCCTGTCGCATTAACAGAGCCAAGGAGGTGGTGAAAGTTTTGCTCAATCATATAATTCCAAGTTTCAGGGTTCCTTTCATCAGACACAGGACCACATTTTGTCGCAACAGTGATTAAAGAAGTTAGTCAGAATTTGGGAATTACTTGGGATCTTCATACACCTTACAGACCCCAAGCAAGTGGAAAAGTTGAATTTATGAATAGAACCCTTAAAACACAAATTAGCAAAATTTGTCAAGAGACATCCATGACATGGGTTCAGGCCTCGCCTATAGCTTTACTGAGGATCCGCATGCAACCGAGGCATAGGGATAACATCAGTCCCTATGAAATATTGTATGGCAGGCCATATCAAATACTGCATGTTCCAGGAGAAATTCATATGAGGGGGAAACTTGATTTACAGAGATATCTAATTGGTACCCATAAGTAAAGCTTTTATAAAGGGAAGGCTTTGTAAAGTCATGGCTCAGGCCTGTTACTTCGGCTAAGTAGAAGAGAACTGTGGGAAAGAGCCACAGCTGAATTAGGGGTAGAAAAACATGTTATATAATCATCGTGTGTACACATCATGGTGTATGGTGGTTGGTTGAATTATGTTTGTTATGCTTTAAAACTGTGTAACTGATAACCAGCTAACAGCTTCAAAAGGACGGGTTTTTGCAATAAAGCAGCTCTCCTTTGCACCTGCCTGTGGACTCTACATCACTACGGACCCTCACCCACAGCTGGTGCCCAAACACAGAAGATCCACCTACAGCAAAGAGCATACCACGACCGAGACCGAAGCCCGTGGACCCCAGGAGCGGCCCAAGGCAGCACATTCCGACAGCGGACTCAGGCAGCAGACCCAGCCACCCCAAGTGACCCTCACCTTCACCTTACTACATCTCAGCACACGCATTCATCACTTTAAGGTGAGCAGCGGGGTAGATCATGGGGGCAAAGCTGTCAGTTAAGCAAAAGCAGACCCTAGACAATTTACAGCAGCTTTTACAACAGCAGAACAGAGACATTCCTGATGCTAAATTACTTGCTTTGCTGCATTGGACTTCCACGCATGTAAAAGACTTCCCCTCAGCCAGTATTTTTCAGCTAGATGCCTGGCAGGCACTAGGACACAAACTTTTTGAAATTGTAAGTGCTGGCAATGCATCTGCGTCCAGGCATTTCACAACCTGGGGAATTATTATAGCAACTCTTACAGATACGTAGATTCGCATTCTCAGCTGCCCTTGGAGGATGCCTCCCCCAGACCTCCGGCTCTGCCGGCAGCCCTTCCTGCAGTGAGGCCTCTTTGCATGCTGCCTCCCCCACATCGGAGGCTCTCCTGAGTGCTACAGCTCCTCCACGGTCTGCTCCCACAACCGCTGCTTCTGCACTGCCTACTCCACCCACAGTACTTTCTTCACTGCCTGCCCCCCCAACACAAGTCTGCCCACAGCTGCTTCACTTATGGCAGCCCCCTTGGCCAGTACTGGCCCCTTGGGCACAGATACCCCCCTGGCTCTTTGTAGCCCTCCACCCTTGCTGGGCTCCTGGAATGCTGCATCTCCCCTGTTCCCTCTTGGGCCCCCAGGCGATAGGACTCCCCCACCTAGCACTTGCCAGGAGCCGCTGGCCAGCTTCGTGGCTATGGCACCCCCTGGGGAGATAATTACTTTGGATAGCTATCCTGAATCACCCTGTCCTGCAGACCCGGCACCCTTAAATGCTCAAGTGGTACAACTATACCGACAGGGAACCAGGACCGGGACCCCTCATTTATTACTGCATACTGAGTTGTCTATGAACAAGGTTGACCAGCAGCTTACAAAGACATAGATTACTCTGTTGTGAGAGAACTACAGAGGCTAGCACAGGAGAGTGGTGTATCTCCTGAACATCTCATTGCTTTCTTAGAGACCATAAGTGCCGCCTATGTTCTTACTCCTGCTAATTGGAAGAACATAATGAAAATGATCTTAACTATGACACAGTATATGGTTTGGTTCTCAGATTACCGAGAGTCCTGCATGGCTCAGGCAGGGCATCTGCAGCAAAGGAATCCTCCTGTACTTGTTGTTCAGTTAACCGGTGACGGTGCGTTTGCACATGCCAGATCACAGACAGACTATCTGCATGACATTTATGACCTCATTATCCACTTTTCTATTGTGGCGTGGCAGCGGATTCCAGTGACAGACAAGAACGCTAACATTTCTTATACTAGAAATCAACAGGGTCCCACGGAATCACACACGACATTTATGGACAGGCTGCAGGCTGCGTTACCCTGACAGGTTGATGATGAGGACACACGGAAAAATCTGTTGTGACAACTCACATATGAGAATGCCAATGATGACTGTAAAAAGGTGTAGATACAAAAATGCTGCTAGCAAGGATTTTCTTGCTATTTTCTAAGTCCGTGAGAGACTTTTCTCTCTCACAGAAGAGGTAGCAGAGTTATGTAAACAACCACCACCTGCAAAAACAAAAAGCCACCTGCAACCTTGAAAAGTCTTGTTTATGGTATAGTAGAAAAATATTTTGACAATGGATGTTTTAGGATTTTAGCCAACCACCCCCAAGGGGTGGCTGATCCTTTGTCCAATTAGACTATGAAGAAAAAAGTCTATAAAAGAGTTTGTAAAATAATTAAATAAATCAATCTTGCTGCACAATTCCTGCCTGCTGGATCTTCTCTCCTCTTCCTCCCTATGGCT
>NW_008238447.1:1512056-1521441 GCF_000691975.1 Corvus brachyrhynchos | reverse complement strand
ATCATCTCCTTCTCTGCATGGCCTCCCTCATGGCCTTTAGCCCCAGTGGGATCGGCCATCGCAGGAGTAGGAGGAACCACACAGAGCTATTTAAGCGAACGGCCTGTGGTGGTGAAGGACTCAGAGGGGCACACAGCTACAATTAGGCCTTATGTTAGTACCACTTCCCTTAACCTTTGGGGAGAGGACATGTTGGCAGCTTGGGGAGTACAGAGGGACAAATTTTTAGCAGGGGTCACTGTGAGTAAGGGCGCACAGTATCCTACACTGCCTTTGTGGTGGTTGACTAACACACCAATCCAAGCCAGACTCTGCTAAGTTAGTTGAATTAAGAGCTGTTACCATGGCTTTCAACAATTCTCACAGGAACCTTTGAATTTGGTTACTGAAGCCGACTAGCAAAAGCTTTGTATGCAATCAATCACCTTACAGTACCACAAAAGTAAGCCCGCAATTTTGGGAAACTGACCATGGGGGCATGCTCACGGCCCCCACAGAATCAAACAAATGTGAAGCACAGCATCTGGCAAGCCAGCTCGTCCCCACAACCTCCAGAAGTGCTGGATTGGACCTGGCCATCAGCCAGCCAGTGCCTCTGGAGACCACCTCGGTTCATTTAGTCCCTACGGGGGTATGGGGACCTATTGGCAATAATATGCATGCTTTGCTGATCAGATGTTCTTCCACCACTAAACTAGGACTTTTTGTGTTACCTGGTGTCATCGACTCCAACTTTGAGGGTGAAATATGGATTATGCTCTGGACACCCGTGCACCTTCCTTTATGCCTGCTGGCCAGCATCTGGAACAGCTTGTTCCATTTTGCAGCACAACCCTAGGCAGAAAAGGTAAGCGTGGCACTGCTGGATTCGGCAGCACTGGCCAGCCTCAAATTTTTTGGACAAGCACTATCACAGCAGCTCAGCTGACCATGGTCTGCACTATAAATGGTAAGGAATTCAAAGGCCTTGTTGATACCGGGGCTGATGTTTCCATTATCAAGAGCAGTGACTGACCCAATGACTCGCCTGTGGTTGACCCCGCCTCGACTCTGGCTGGGGTAGGAGGGCTTCAATGCCCTCGGCAAAGTGCCCACCTTTGCCTTGTTCTCAGTCCCAACGGGAAAACTGCCGGCATCACATCATTCATTGCTCCAGTACTATGTACATTATGGGGACAGGATGTTCGCGGACAGTTTGGAACCACTGTGAGCATAGACCCTGATTCACATCACACTCTTTTTCATAGGGGCCATTGAACAGCCATTCTAAACACAAATACTGAACATATGTAAGCTCACGTGGAGGACAGATGACCCCATCTGGGTCTCTCAATGGCCCCTACATCAGGAACAGCTACAAAACCTACAGTGACTCGTAGATGAACAGCTATCTCTTGGGCACATACAGCCATCTTCCAGCCCTTGGAACACTCCTGTATTCTGCATACCCAAGCAAAGTGGTAAATGGAGACTGTTGCATGACTTGCGGGCGGTGAATGTGGTCATTGAGCCAACCTGGACTTCCCTCTCCAGAGATGATACCTCTCGATTGGCCCCTCATAGCCATAGACTTAAAAGACTGCTTTTTTACAATTCCCTTGCACCCTGATGATTCACCTTGTTTTGCCTTTTCAGTGCCCACCCTAAACCATGCAGAGCCAATGAAAAGGTATCACTGGACAGTTTTGCCACAAGGCATGTGCAACAGCCCAACTATATGCCAGAGTGGTGGACCTTACTCTGCAACCTGCGTACCACCAATTTCCTGAGGCAACCGTATATCACTACATGGATATTTTACTTGCAGCCAAAAACCATTCTGTTTTGTGTTCCATACAGGTGGCTGTCATTCAGGCAGTTCAAGCAGCTGGATTAGTCGTTGCACCTGAGAAAGTACAGTAGCAGGCCCCATGGCATTACCTAGGGTGGAAAATTACTCAGCAGACTATCTGCCCTCAGCCTGTAAAACTCAAGGACAACTTGACCTTAAAGGATTTGCAGAAATTGTTAGGTTCCTTGAACTGATTATGTCCTATTCTAGGTTTATCCACAGAGTTTTTGCACCCCCTGTTTGCTTTGCTCAAAGGTAACCCTGATCTCAACTCTTCCCAACAGCTAACTCCAGAGGCTAAGAAGGCCCTTCACCATTGTGCTCAGGCACTGGAGAAGTGTCAGGGCTGGAGATGGGACCCAGATAAACCCAATTCTCTTGCTATAGTGGCTAGTAAATTTCAACCTTTGTGATTTCTGTACAGTCTTGTATCAGTGGTTTGCTGATGACAGTGATTCCTTGCATGTACTAGAGTAGCTATTTTTACCTCATACAGCGACAAAGACTGTATGGACTATCAATGACATGTTTGTGCAGCTAATCATGAAAGGCCACGATAGCTGCAGATGCTCAGTTGTGGGAACCAACAGCTGGCCTGAAGGCCTCACAGGCATCGACCTTGACACAATCAGTTTGTACTCCTTAGAACAGCAACATCAACAGAAGCAAGAAGCAAAAACAACAGAAAGAGGATGTGGCAGCTGCAGAAGGGAGGATACTGGCTGATATGTAGCAAGAGTGTGTGCACGCTATAGGCAACCAATAATATTGTATTGTAGTAAGCTAATTGCCAATGAACATGTAACACAAATGCTAAGAAACTGTATAAAAGAAGCTGTATAGTATTAAAGTGGGCTTTTTGCTTGGAGCTGTTGGTGTGTGTGTGTGTATGTCGTGTCTGTCTCAAGCGACACTCAATGACCAGGATCCACCTGTAATCTATGTGCCTGAGAACAAAGATGACTTGTCATGGTCGTTGTCAGAGGACACTAACTTTCAGATTGCACTTGCAGACTTCTCAGGACAATTGTCTATCCACTACCCTTCACATCGCCTGTGGATGGAGGTGGGTAGCCTCCCTTTACATGCAAAACGCCATTGCAGTATAACTCCCATTGACAGAATGACTGTTTTTACAGATGCATCCAGCAGAACCAGCAAAGCTGCAGTAGTATGGTGTAAGGGTGACTCTGTCCAATGGCATAAAAGGGTTCTGACAGTGCACAATGCTTCAGTGCAAATCTTAAGAGTTAGCCACTATCCGCTACGCTTTTCAATTGTTTTCACAGGAACCGCTCAATACTGTAACTGATTCTGCATATGCTGCTAATGTAGTTTTTCATCTGGAATCTTCGTATTTGCAATATGTTCATAACCCACATTTATTTACATAGTTGAGTACACTGTGGCTTTTAATTAACAACTGACTTTCATATGCTTAACAACAATTAACAACAGCTTTTATATGCTACATGTCCGTTCTCACACAGGTTTACCTGGACCTATCATGGAAGGTAATAATCGTGTGGACGTCACTGTCATGCCAAATGTTGTGCCTAATAAGTTTGCTCAGGCTAAGCTATTTCATGACTTCTTTCATCAGAGTGCACACTCTTTATGAAAGCAATTTCAATTAACCTCCTTGCAAGCTCATGACATTCTGCTTTTGTGTCCCTCTTGCCGTGGAATTGCTCCTGCTCCTTTGGCAGAGGGTGTCAATCCTCAAGGCCTGACTGCCAATTCTGTCTGGCAAACTGATGTTTGTTCCAGAATTCAGTTGTTTAAAATATGTTCATGTAACTGTTGACACTTTCTCACATTTTTTAATGGCAACTGCACACTCAGGAGAAAAGGCTTGTGATGTTACTCGGCACTGGTTCACATGCTTTGCTACTTTGGGCCTCCCAGACACTATAAAGACAGACAGTGGCCCTGCTTATGCTTCTGAATGGACTCGCCAGTTCTTACAGCAATGGGGTATCTCCCACAACACCGGTATCCCTCACTCTCCCACTGGTCAGGCAATTGTTGAACGTACCCACAGAACACTGAAAAATATGCTTGAAAAACAAAAGAAGGGGGAGTTGGAGTGCCCACATGATAGATTAGCAAAAGCCCTATATGTTCTCAATTTCCTGAATCGAGTTGAAGCTGGCCAAACAGCATGTGAAAGGCAATATTCTTTACATACAAATGCTCATCCCAGGCGATGGTAAAGGACCAGTAACACAGCCGTGGGCAGGACCTTTAGACTTGCTGGCGTGGGGAAGGGGTTATGCTTGTGTCTCCACAGGTCACCACGAGAAATGGGTTCCTTCATGGGGTGTGCGACCATTTGTTGCATCATCCTGATTAGTGAAGACCCTGCAAGTGTCTTACCCCTGACACTGGACAGCGCAAATGTATGGATCACTCTTGCTAATGCTACGCACACCGATACTATGTGCATCTCTACGACAACCCCTAGTGATCCCTTTGACACGTGCTTGGCAAAGGGGTACCCATTGGCAAGAAGCATTTTGGTAAGCTGTACAATGAAAGCATGCAGTAAAACTGCATGGCCCCAGGTATATTGCAGCCCAGGTGGTGGTGGCAGGACACCTGGAGAAAGAACGTAGGATGGGATGAGACATGGTACAAAGATCTAAGAAGGATGCATGACTTTCCAGCTTTGCCCTCGCAGCCACAGGAACTAGATATGCTAGGGACCTGGCGCGCTTCGCTATGCTTACATTGATGATACGTTTGACGGTTATGTGAACAGTGTTAATTTTGATGTGTCTCCTAAAGGTATTTTCAGTAACACTTCCTTGTGGTGTAATTGGACCTTGGAAAGTCAACGGACATCCAGCATCAGCACTATTGCTCTCCCCTCAGACTTGTTCTTAATATGTGGGGAGCATGTCTGGAAAAGTATACCAGGCAAAGCTGTTGGTGGACCTTGCACGATTGGCCAACTAACCTTGTTTCATCCAAATCAGACTGCTCTAATTGTTGCAGCACAGCGTCATGTTAGACACAGCACTCAGGTTCTTAACGAGAAGTGCGATCCAACAGTAACCTCCTGGAACACTGCAGACCGCATCTCTGCCAGTTTAATACCAGCAATTGGTACTGCTCATGCTTTGGCTTCTTTAAACAGGCTCAAAGGATGGCTTGCAAAGGAAGCTAATGCCACTAGTGCCGCTCTTTCAGCAATGCTAATTGATGTTAAATCAGTGTGACATGCAACACTGCAAAACAGGGCAGCCGTTGACGTCTTGCTGTCGGCTCAAGGCCGTGGGTGCAAAGATTTTGACAGCATGTGTTGCATGAACTTAATTCATCATTCAGATTCCATTCACAAGAGTATCAGTAATCTTAAGGAGCTCACTAAACAGCTACAGCAACATGATGAGGGTGATTGGTTGGGGGTGTCTTCATGGCTCGACAACCTTGGCTTTGGGGCATGGCTTAAACATTTAGTAATGTATGGCATAGTTATCCTTGGTATGTTCTTAATGATTGTGATAGGTATCCCATGTATTTTATCTTGTGTGCAACAAATGTTCAACAGTAGCCTTAATAAGATAATGGCTTTACCGGTGCAGTTTTAGCTGTGCAACACATAAACAAAGAAGGGGGAAATGTTACTGATAAGTAAAGCTTTTATAAAGGGAAGGCTTTGTAAAGTCATGGCTCAGGCCTGTTACTTCGGCTAAGTAGAAAAGAACCGTGGGAAAGAACCACAGCTGAATTAGGGGTAGAAAAACATGTTATATAATCATCATGTGTACACATCGTGGTGTATGGTGGTTGGTTGAATTATGTTTGTTATGCTTTAAAACTGTGTAACTGATAACCGGCTAACTTCTTTAAAAGGCCAGGTTTTTGCAATAAAGCGGCTCTCCTTTGCACCTGCCTGTGGACTCTACATCACTACGGACCCTCACCCACATCTAATGGCTTTAGGTTCCACTTTGCAGTAACTCCAGAATTACATTGTGTTATCCATACCCATAGGACTGGACACACCTGCACATCCCTTCCAACCTGGAGATTGGGTCTATGTGAAGTGGTGGGACAGTGATCCTCTACAGGCCAAGTGGAGAGGACCATTCTGCTGACTGCCCTCACCGCAGTCAAAGTCGCTGGCAAAGGACCCTGGATCCACTACTCCAGAGTTAAGAACGTCTCTGCTCCTGAAACAACTGGGAAAACAGAGACTGATACAAATGAGGATGATGTGGCATAAATGGTTCTTCTTCTGTCCTTGTTATCTATACAGTTGGTAACCATGACTCAGGTTTGGAACCAAAATTTACAAATGATTCCAGTCCAAAGTTTATCCAAAGCTCTTCATAAGAAAACTGATGGATTTGTATTCAAATGCCAACAATTGACATGTAGATCAAAGTGGAAGGATCAGCAAAGATTTGTCTACAATTTGGGAACAAACTCAGATCCTACATTAGATAGCACTCAAAGATAACACATTGAACTTCGATTGTATCTTCCACACCCTCACTTCATGGGTACCAAACTGGCCCTGGATTAAAGAACTGATCATAATAGTTGTAATCACAACTCTTTTTTGCATGATAGCCAGCTGTGCAAAACATTACCATTGTTAGATATATACTGTTGTTAGATATATCCCGTTGGTAGATATTTAAAATAGGGACTTGACAAGGTAGAGGTCTTGTCAGGTCTCTAAAAGGGGGGAATTAAACCTTAGGATTTTAGTTTTTATATTTTTCATGTATTTGTAATCCTGCAATTCTTTAGTGTATAACTCTAAACTCCACATAGCCTGTTAGCTGCTGTTCTCCTGTTTTGGTCAGACAAAACAATTCCTCTCTAGGCCTGGGAATCAAGGACACTTTACTGTCTCAGACCCCAAGAAATGTAAACAAAAGTGAGTTGGGGGGGAGCAAACTTGGGATGAATGACTTCATTACCTGAAGCTGTAATTGGAAGATAACCCCCAATATGCAAATGGACAAAACTTATAAAAGTATGAAAACCTGTGACCTGTTGTCCATTTTTGGGTGTAGCCCCTGGGTGGGAGCTTCGTCTGCCCTAAATTGACGGTAAACAAAAAACCGACTCTCGGTCCAGAGCTACAAAGAAGACTGCTATCACCTAAAGCTGCTTCAGTCCTGCTTGCTTTCTTAGTAGTCCTCCTCTGGGGTGCTCTCCTATTTCTTATAAGTTACCTGCCAGAGGGTCAGCCAGTGTCTGGTCTTTAGTAGAAACACGTGGTTCAGCATAGCTGTAACTCTTCAAGGTCGAGGCTGCCTGCAGCCCATTCTTTTTCTCCTACACCCATGACCCATTGCCCATTTTTGGGTGTAGCCCCTGGGGGAGCTTCATCTGCCCTAAATGTACCTGAAGGCCCTTCAATAAATAAAACCACTTTTATTCTCTTAATTTTGTCTGGCCTCTGTTTTTAGGTAGTGCCATAAGGCATCACAAGCTGTGCGAATCCCAACCACATCTGTGATGTGCACTGGACACTATCTGGGCTCTTACAAAATCTCTCGTCTTCTGAGAAAATGATCTCCAGCACAGCCCCAATCTCCTTAAGCATCCAATACCTTGTTCCATTGTTCTCCATTTTCCTTGGTGCACCTGGAGATCTTCTTTACAAAGGTACCTGTCCCTTACACTTGCCAGCAGTTGCCGCCAGAGGCTGAGAGTTTCCTGGCTTCTCCTGATCCCCTGGTCAATGACAACATCTTGGGACAGCAATCCCAGTTGCCTGGCCTCACTTCCGTCCAGAATGGTGTCATTGGCTGCAGCATCTCAGATGCGGAGCAGCCAGGTCAGGATAGACTCGTTCGCCTGGCAGGTGAATTCCCTCCGCAGGTCTCGCAGCTCACCCAGGGATAGAGAGCGAGTGATGATCTCCGGCTCTGCCTCTTCTGCTGGGTGCGAGGGTCCAGCCACCACCTCATCGGTCACTAAGCAGACTGATTTGCTCTTGGATCTCTTTTTCTGAACGGGGTCAACTGCTACAGGCTTGGGTTGTCCTTCTGGCTTAGTGGTGGTTCGCATAGACATGGTGCCTGTTGCTTTGCTTCTTTTCTCCTTCTCCTGAAGACGCTGTACCATACCAAGCACTGTAGTGACACCGAGCATGGTGTACACAGTGCAGACCACAAAGAGAAGACAAAGCAAAACTAACACCAAGATTGTGCTATCCTTGACATCCAGGGGAAAATGAATATTTTCAAAAAGTGCTGTGCCTGGCCTAAAAGGCTGGAAGAAACCACTCTCTACTCTTCCCACCAGGGACTGGGTGTGATTGTTGTGGATGTCCCAGAGATAGCAGCCCAGACTAGGGCAGGAAAACAAAATTGAGTATATATTCCAAATAGCATTCATTGCCTGAGGTTATTATGCAATAAACATAATAAAGCAATAAAGCAATTCTCATACCATTCCCTGGTTGCCACAGGAGCAATACAACAGGCAGGTAGCTCCCCATGTGAGGAAAAATATAGAGAACAAGGTACAGTACACATATAAACAAGCTGAGCACCATGGTGAATAGGTTTCTGTTAAAACAAAATTGTAATTCTGACTCTGTCTCAGGGCGAGCCTCACATTGGGTGCCAAAATATGCACTAGTTTGAAAACAAACCAGTGGGAGATCACAAGTCAAAATCATAATTTAATAGGAAAATTAAAATCAATGCAATAGTACAAGAACATTGACAGAATCAGGATACAACCTGACACCCTGTTAGTCAGGGTGGTGGTAGCAGTCCAGATGCAGTGGTCCTGTTGAAGTGGTGATCCTGTAGATCACCTGTGCTGTGCTTTGGTTCCAATTACTTCTTCATCTGAAAGTCCAGTGGTAGCTCTTGTCCTCTGGGAATCCAGTAGACAAGGGCTGCTTGTGCTGTTCCAAACCCCAGACTATATCCAGGTTGGAATGCTTGGCTCCTCCTCCCTGGGAGGAGCACCTCACAATGGGCTGATGTAATTCTATGAGTCATACAGTGGGTGCTTGATGGCCCATTAACAGAGATATTCCAGGAGGGAGTTATCAGGGGTGAATCATGGTAGGAGATAATGAACACAGCCCTGCCTGCTTTAACACCTTGTGAAGATGATAATAGAATACTTACTATTGGTTACATCTTACATTGTAACCTAGGACAGGTGATGTAGTCAGTTTGCCAGGCTTCCCCATACCTGTACTTTGACCATTGTCCACCGTACCACAGAGGCTTCACCCACTTGGCCTGTTTGATTGCAGTGCAGATCTTGCAGCTGTGGATGACCTGTGAGATGCTGTCCATAGTTAAGTCCACCCCTTGGTCACGGGCCCATCAGTATGTTGCATCTTGTCCCTGATGACCAGAGGCATCATGGGCCCAACGAGCTAGAAATAATTCTCCCTGTGCTGCCAGTCCAGATCCACTCATGATACTTTCACCTTGGCAGCTCGGTCCACCTGCTCATTGTTACAATGCTCTTCATTAGCCCGACTCTTGAATACGTGTGCATCCACATGTCGGACTTTCACAGTCAGCCTCTACCTGACCGGCGATGTCCTGCCCA
>NW_008238447.1:1503576-1511787 GCF_000691975.1 Corvus brachyrhynchos | reverse complement strand
AGAGGGCATATGTTCTTTCACTCTCCAGTAGCTCGTCATATGGTGGGGCTTCCTCAGCACATGTAACTTGTTCCTCCTCTTCTTCAGAGGATAATCTAAAACTCTCACCTTCAGGCCAGTTTGTTATATTTCCAAAATCCCAGGGCGATTAGGATGTCCTATCCAGGCTCTCTGTGTGATCAGAGAAACCCACTTGCTCCATGTGGTGTTGGTGGCATGATGCGCGGAAGGAACCTTTCCCTTGAACATCCAATCCAGCACTGGCAGTCGGGGTGCCAGAAGCAGCTGTGCTTTGGTTCCAATTACTTCTGAGGCAGCTCGAAGCCCTTCGCAAGCTGCAAGAATCTCTCAGTTGGGGTGTAGCTGGCCTCAGACCCTTTGTATCCCCGACTCCAGAACCCGAGCAGTCGTCCTCAAGTCTCTCCAGATCCCTTTTGCCACAGACACAGCACATTCTTCACATCCTGCCCCATTCTGACTAGCCCAAGGGCTACTGCATGGGCAATCTCCTGCTTAATTTGTTCAAATGCTTGTTGTTGTTCAGGGCCCCCCTGGAAATTGTTTCTCTTTTGTGTCATAAGATTAAGAGGGCTTACAATCGTGCTGTACTCTGGGATATGCATCCTCCAAAAGTCCTGGGTTTCCTTCCTGTTGGTAGGTGGGGACATAGTGCTAATCGTGTTGATTAACTCTGTCAGGATCTGTTGACGTCCATCTTGCCACTGGACTCCTAGAAACTGAATTTCTTGAGCACATCCCTTAACCTCACTTTGCTTAATGGCAAAACCAGCTTTCATAAGAATCTGAATAATCTTCTCTCCTTTCTTGAAAACTTCCCGTGCTGTTGTTTCCCCATATGATGATGTCATCTCTATACTGTAGATGTTCCAAAGCCTCACTCTTTTCCAGTGCAGTCTGGATCAGTCCATGGCATATGATGGGACTGTGCTTCCACCTGGGGCAGCCAGTTCCAGGTGTACTGTACACCTCTTCAGGTGAAAGCAAACTGATGGCTCTGGACAATCCCACAAATCTGTTTTACTTTGGAGGGATGATAAGACTGGTACATGGGCCTCCGATGTGACTGTAGTTTCTAGGTCTTCACAAATTGTGGAATTAGCTGCAGTTGTTCGTACTTTTCAAAAATGGCCCGCGCCTTTAAATTTGATAACAGATTCTGCTTATGTTGCAGGTATTGTTGAAAGACCTGAAGCTGCTGTTTTGAGAAAAGTTTCTAATGTTGATCTTTTTCAGTGGTTGCAACAATAATTTCCTTTTTAGACACCAGAAAACATCCTCATTTTGTTATGCATGTTCACTCTCACACAACATTACCTGGTTTTATAGCAGAAGGAAACCAACAAGCTGATTTGCTTACCTTTCCTGTTCAGATACTTCCCGATCATTTTGCCCAAGCCAAACTTAGCCATTCCTTTTTCACCAGAATGCTTCAGCCCTCTGTCGCACATTTGCTTTAAAGCACCAACAAGCAAAAGACATCATTGCTGCTTACCCTGATTGTCAGCATCATAATTTTGTTACAGGCTCACCAGGAATTAACCCACGTGGCCTACAAAGCCTACAGGTATGGCAAACGGATGTCACTTACTATCCTGAATTTGTCCGCCTCAAACATATTCACTCATCTATTGACACCTTTTCAGGTGCATTGTTTGCATCATGTCATACAAGAGAAACTGACAAAGATGTTTGTCGCCATTTTTGGCAGCTTTTGCAGCTTTGAGGATTCCCCAGCAGATTAAAACTGATAATGGTTCTGCTTACACTTCTCAACGACTTTCCTCCTTTTTCACCTTATGGGGAAAATCTCGTATTACGGGCATCCCTCACTCTCCCACAGGACAAGCAATTATTGAATGTGCTCATTCAACACTTACGCATCTTTTAGCACAACAGAAGGGGGGAATGCAGGGATATACACCAATGGAAAGGCTACACAAGGCATTGTAAGTTTTTAATTTTTTTAATCGCTATGATACCAAGGTTCCCCCTATAATAAACACTTTTCTATTTCTAAGGAAACTTTATTAAACACAGGGCAGAAAGCACAAGTCCTTGTAAAAGACCCAGAAAGAGAGCAAATCATAGGTCCACTTCCCCTCATTACATGAGGAATGGGTTATGCTTGTATTTCCACAGACACCGGTCCTCACTGGGTTCCAGTCAAGAACATCAGACCCTTCATCAAACAACCAGCTGATCAGAATACACAAAAGGATTAATATCCTTGAATCGTGCTATACAGATAAAGATTCTAGTGTGCCGGCACAGCTATTGCGTGCCTGAACACTTGGAAGTCTTCGCTGAAAAATGGCCCACTACAGTGGCCAAATATTCCAGTAGTACTCTTGTTAAAAAGTAAAGCTTGCTTTATGCTTTTTGCTTTATGCTAGCAAAAGCTTTTTTAGTACTAATACTTCTTTCTGTTACTTTTGCTTGGCCTGTTAATCAGCCAAAAACAAATGTATGGATAACTTTAGCCAATCTAACAGGGCAGGATACTTTATGCTTGGCCACGGTCTCTCCTGAAAATCCATTTTCTACTTGCCTTGTTGGTTTACCTTTAGATGAGTGGCCACATCCCTCTCAACCTCACATTCTTGATTCAGAGAATCATGCTTGGGACAAATGGGTCCCATATCTCCCTCATGCAACTCTTGAGCCTTTGGGGTCCACAAAAATGGACCTCTGTGTTAATTATTCCAGGAGCAACCAATCTAAAGCATAGGATGTTTCTCCGATCCAGCCTGTATTTAGAAATGCAAGCGCTTGCTGTAATTGCACTACTAATATTATCTCTTGCTCTACTAATGCTCCATTATCACTACCAGCAGGAGTGTTTTTTATTTGTGGAGACAGAGCTTAGGCTGCTATTCCATCTCATATTAAGGAAGGACCCTGTAGTTTGGGGCGATTCTCGCCGTTAACACCTAACACATCCATGATTTTGCAACATAGAAAAGCACAGTACTCATGCATTTGCCCCGATTGTGATTATAATCTCAACTTTTGGTCACTACAAAGACGTTGGGAAGCCTCCTTTTTTGCTCCAGGAATAGTGGCTGGAAATGCACTGGGATTGTTAAACAAGCTAGGCTGCTGACTAACTCGACAAACTAATGCTACTTTGCTTGCTTTAACAGGATTGTTAACCGATGTTGATTCAATTAGGCATACTACATTGCAAAATAGAGCTGCTATTGATTTCTTGCTTCTAGCGCACAGACATGGATGTTAAGATTTTGATGGAACGTGCTGTATGAACCCTTCTGATCACTCACAATCTATTTGCGCAAGTATTAAAGCTTTACAAGATAGTGTAGCCAAATTAAGAGTAGAAGATAGTGCTGATAGGTTTAATAGCCTTTTTGGAGACTGTGGGGGTCACTGGATGGATCAAAAATTTAGTTAAGATGGGAATGTTTATATTAGGAGTGCTGTTAATCATAGTGATATGCTTGCCTTGCTTGACTGAATGTATTCAGAGATTGATTAATAAATAAAGTAAATAATGACTGTTGAATAGAGAAGGGGAATTGATAGGAGCCAGAGAGAGATGAAAGCTGATAGTTGTGCAGACCTTCTAGCCCTGGTGCCATGAAAGCCATGAGACAGATAAAAACTCAAGGCAAGAAAAAGAAGCAGAGATGAAACAAAACCCAAGGCAAGAACAAGAGGCAAACCATGGGACAAACAGGACACCATGACCTGAGCCTCTGGTGCAAAAGGATGATTAGCCAGGACACCGCTGTCACAAGAGGGAATCTGCAAGGACTTGATAGTGTTGCTATGGGAATGGGGCAGGGGGGCTTTATTACTGTATCCCGCAGCCGTAGGGAGGAGAGAAGATCCAACAGGCAGGAATTGTGCAGCAAGATTGATCTATTTAATTATTTTACAAACTCTTTTATGGACTTTTTTCTTCATAATCTAATTGGACAAAGGATCAGCCACCCCCTGGGTGGATTGGTTAGAAATCCTAAACATCCATTGTCAAAATATTTTTCTACTGTACCATAAACATAGTTCTACAAGGTCGCAGGTGTTTATGGCTTACAGAACTTCTGCTAATCTCTTCATGAGAGAGAAAAGTATCCCATGGGCTTAGAAAGAAGCAAGAAAATTCTTGCTAGCAGCAATATTGTATCCAACAGCTTTGTTGTGGTGCAATGTTTTATTGTATTTTTGTATGTTCTTTGTACCCCAATGGTTCATCCCTATCTCCCCCACTTCCACTCCCAGTTGGTTTGCCCCAGATGCAAGTCGCTCCCCCCGGTGTTCCCAATGGTTATCCCTCCCTTTGTTCTGGCACCTTCCCTGCCAATCGCCCAAACCCCTCTCAGAGTTCTGGATTGTTCTGTGCCCGTCACCCAAGCCCTCCTTAATTACCCTTATATGGTTCCCATCAATCCCCCGAGACCCTGTCCCCTCGGATACCTCCCCTCCTTGAAATCCCCTAAACCTCAATGTCCCACTGCGGCATGTGACCCCTCTCCCTCCTCCCACCAAGACCATTGGACCAGGTGTAGGTCCTCCCCTATGGTGCCCGTCCCTCCTAATCCTCCTATTGGTCCCTAGTCGGGTTACTCCCCCTGTTGAATCCCCCTTTATAAGGCGTGATCACCCTGCAACTGTTGCTTCTTCACCGTGGATCTCTTTCAATAAATGTTGGATTATATCCAGTGGCAAGCCTCCCTGCTGCTTTTTATCTTTCCCTTCCTCGAGGGCTGCTGACTGCTACAGTGCCTGGAGCCTTCACTCCCCAGGGTAGAGCAGAGGCTTCATAGGAGCAGCTTTAAAGCTCTGTGCCTCCAGCTGCTCCCCACTCCGGCCGCACACCGCTGGAGCTAGCCTGGGCTGTGGTCAGTAGCGGTCACTGCGACAGGGCTTGAGCGTATGGATCTACCCAGAAGTAGTAAACTATAAAATGCTGGTAACTTGTACAATAAACTGGCTTTGCTTGCAACACCCAGCAGAGTCTGTGCCTCTTCAGTCTCCACACTTCCCTAGGAAGCCCAACCTCAGTGGTTACAGTATCTGCAAAGAAAAATGAAGGAGTATGAATTACTGCACTGCAATAGCCTTTAGGTAACTTCTGAGCACTTTAGTTTTATAAGCAGAAACAATCCAGTTAGTTGCAAATGCTTCACCAAGGGAATGACAGTTCTATTTAGCTTTGCAGTGTTTTTTCTTTAAGTCAGTATTTAAAAATAACCAAGTTAAGAGAGTTCCCGTTGTGTACTGCCATAAGATTTCTGCTCCCCATGCATCTCTTACAGAAGTCTCTTGCTTGGTTTCAACAAGGGCTGTGCTACACCTGCTGATCATGGCTCCACCTGCTGCTACACAGTAGCTGCTGCCTGCCTTATACCCGGCCTGTAATGCTCCATTAATGACTCCAGCAACTTAAACATGGGGAACCTTTTCCTGAGTAGCCTAAATTGTTCAGAAACACAGAGTTACTCACACCTGCTGGAGGCTGAAACTTAGCAGAAATACTAGAACACAGAGAAAGCTGACGAGTGGGTTAAAAAAGCCCTGAGCAGGCAGACAGGAAGACAAGGGTGGGAGGGTTTTTTTCTTTTAAACATAAAACATAAACATAAAACAGGAAATACAGTTGTACAATCAGTTTTCAAGAAGTAATACAATGAGAAAGAACGTGTTGGAGTGGAATAATAGAAAAGCAGGGGTATAGGAGATGGAAAAACTAAGAATTAAGCCATTATTAAACAAAAATGCGGCATTTTGAAATTAAACACTGATACCAAAACTATCATCTCAGATGAAGCTAAACATGAATTTCCCCTAATTTGCACTTTTCTATTTCACACACACACTCATGGACACTTAGACCAAGAGTCTTTCTGTAGCTTGCTGTACAGACTGGACCTGAGGCTTTAGCTGTGATCCCTCCTTGATGGTGATGGAGCAGGCGATGACAGGCCAGGAAACACCACATGCCCGGCCCAGGGCTTGCTTGGAGCACACAAACATGTAAGGAACATTCTTGTCCTCACAGAGAAGAGAGAGGTGCAGGATGATTCCCAAGGGCTCCACATCTGCTGCCACCACAATGAACTCTGCTGTGCCTCTGTTCAGTGTTTTGGTGGCTGTAAAAGAAACTGGAGAATCTAGGTCTTTCTGGAAAGAACATCTAATGTGTAACAGTTTCAGGAGATGTGGAAAGTGGCCTCAGTGGGAAGGAGATCTAGTGCATGGGACATGGGTTCTAAGAGATTACAGAGTTTCTATCCTTGGGTATTGTGGGTTTTTTACAAGTTTGACTATGTGAAGCCCCAAGCAAATGTGAAGGGAGCCACTCTCTGAGCAGGTTGCACTAAAGATACCCTCAAAGCCAAATCTTTTATGGTTCTGAACTGGCTAGGCAATTGGTAATCCCAGCGCCACACCACTGAAGCATGCATGATTACAAACCATGTACCAAGAACACAATTTGGCAATCTACAAGAGCTGCATAAAAATGTTCAAAAGATTACATCTTAGTTCTGTCCCTGAATATAGTTTAAGCAGGCTTGAAGGAGGAGAAAGGAGACACACCACCAGCAATAGCCAGATCTATATAAAATGAGTGATTCACAGCTACAGAGAAAAGACAATCTCTACCCATGGCATCTCAAAAAATCCTTGTTATGAGTTGTAACACACTTTGCAACACACTAGTCTCACCTTCACTGGCTCCCTCTTGTAGCTGCTTATAGTTGCAGGATTGCTGCACAAGATCCAGCAGTGTTTTGGTGAGCTGTGCATCAGCCAGTGGGTAAGCTTTTGGATTCATTTCTGACTCACTCTAAAGGAAAAATAAATATTACAATAGGAGCAAAGGAGGCTTTGTTCCAATCAACACTGCACAGGCATCATGTCCACCACATACATTGATTACTGGAGTCATGTCATTATTCTCATCTGCTCTGCACATACAGAAAAAACACCACTGCATTTTATTCCTAAAAGAGTAAGGATTCTTCTTCTATCAAAGTGAAAGGGAAAAGTAAGAAAGATATGCTTCACATCAAATTCAACAGTGTATCTACTCACACATCTACATCCTACAAACCAGCAGCAGTGCACTTATTGGGCAGTCTTCAGGTGTTTTATACCACAAAGACTACACAAAATGAAGCACTTCAGTGTACATATTAAAACACTTACAAAAAACTTGAAGAAATCCCCGGAAGGGAATGTATCAGTGTTACGAATGTATTGTGATGTTGGCTTTTTGCATGTTACATAATGTTAGAAAAACTTTACCTAGGTTCTGTAATGTAATACAAGATATAGAATGTCTATTGTTTATGTAGTCAATTTAGAAAACATAGGCAGAGAAAGTCTTCACATTACTGGAGTATCTTATCAGAGAAGAAGGAAAACCAGAAACCAGAGAGAAGAATTTATGGAGGGAGCGGAGACAGAATGGAGCCAAGAAGGAAGATAAGGCTGATGGGATGATACATAGAAACTCCAAAGAATTTATGAATCATGCATGATTGTGATGAATATGCAGTAAGAGATGTACTTTTAAAGATGATCTTTTGGATGTAGAGGGGTGCCTTTGGATCTCTGCCAAAGCACCCAGCCATAATACCCTTTTTGCTATTGTCTCCTAATTGTCCCTTTTATTAAGCTTTTTTTTTAAGTCTTATAAAGAGTGGACCTCGTTTTCCACATCAGGATTATTTCTGCAAACCACAAATAGTGTGTAAACATTAACATCAGCAGCGGGGTGGCACAGCAGCGAGGTCACAAGAAGTGTTAGCGACCGGTGCTGGCAGAGCCACAGCCTGTCCGGCTCCCGGCACTGTGCAGGGGTGACCCCAGACGCTGAGTCCCCCTCTACCGGGTGTCCCCAGGACCGCCAACCCCCCGGGCCTCCTTCCCCGCAGCCAGCCGCACCCTCGCCCGCCCGCCCGGCCTCCACGTGCTTCCTGCCGCGCAGGTGGCCTCCCTCTACCCCAAGGCCCTCCCGAGGAAGAGGGGTAGGAAGAGGAGGAGAAATAGGAGAAGAAGGAAGAAGAGGAGGAGGAAAAATGAGAAGGAGGAGGAGGAGGAAGAGGAGGCTGCCACCCAAAGCCACTCAACATGGCCACAGCGCATGCTGTGCGGGAAAAGGCTGGAGCGCTGCTGCGGACGCTGGAAGGGAGGCGGCCCCGAGGGCGGCCCCGGGGCGGA
>NW_008238447.1:1500072-1503337 GCF_000691975.1 Corvus brachyrhynchos | reverse complement strand
CTCTCCTGCGCTCAGTTTGGGGCCAGGGCTCGGCCAGTGTGGCCCTTGGCCAGCCCTGTCGCCTCGGCACCCGGGCCCTGGTGGCCCTGTTCCCCTCAGGGTGGTGGGAGCAGCGCGGGGCTCGGGCGCAAGGCCTAACGGGCTGCTGCGTTTGATCCGTATCTGGTGCTCAAGAAGGACGTCCTGTCCCGTCTCCAAGGTGCCCCAGCCTGGCAGGAGGTGCCAGTCCAGCTGCTGGCACCAGACGAGAGGGTGTGCATGCATTTGATAGGAACTCTCTTTAGTAAGAACTCTGATGAGGCCTGGTGGAGCAGCACGGGGAAGGCAGTTACCTTTTGTTGAATACATATGATGCTTCCCCACATTTGAAGCCAAAAAAACCCAGCAAAAATATTGAGGTGCCTGTCCCCATACTTCCACCATTACGTTAGGTGTGTAGTTACTCCCTGCGGAAAACTGCCTGTCACTGATTTAGAATAGGTTAATTAATTTCCTCGTTCCCCAAGGAGCAGGACTGGCATGTTCATAAAGCTCTTGCAAGTTTTCCAAAGTGTCTCGATGTATCTGTGAAGTCCTTCTGGAGAATAAGGAATGTCTGGCGTATGACTTTTCCCTGAATGCCCTCCATTCTGGTCTCATGCCTCTCGAGTTACATGAAGATTCATACAGAAATCGAGGTGTGAGCTTAAAAAGGTGTTGCAGGATTTAATATCAAATGCTCAAAACACAAATCTACGCCGTGGGGTTTTTCCACACCATCACTGTACATTTGTAGAAATCCTTGTTGCTGTACAACTAGAACCTTTTGCTTTCTGGTGGGTCAGCCTCATAGCAAAATAGTGTTCAGCCGGATGTCAGAAAGTGTCTTTCCAGTAAGTCTTGGTGATCCTGAACATCTTTACTGGTTTCTGTTTGCATAGCGGTGCTATGGGAAATGTCTTTGAAACTTTAAAAATCTCGATTGAGAAGAAATAATGGTCTAAATGAGGAAATAGTAAGGCAGGAAGGGCAAGGTGGAGGGTAGGAATAAGACTGCTCTCAAAGCGCAAATATCCCAGATTCCTTTAATTCCACCATCTCATTTGCACATCAGAGATATTTCTTGTTCTTTGGGGAAAACTAACTTACAAGACCCTTTCCCTGCCTTGAAACACTGCGTAGTTCAAACAGTTGATTGCCCATAAATTGTGTTGTGCATGTTTTGAAAGCAGCTTTGTTAGAACTTTATGCAGGTTTAGTTCTTCTAATTGCACAAATATTTTTTAATGTTGTATGCCCACATAATCCTTCAGAGAAGTCCTAATCCTTCACAGAAGTGGAAGGAGTGGTGCTTATGGCCAATTCAACCCTACATTGTATGACCCTAACACAAAATACCCCAGAGGACAGGGAGGCTGTGCTTGCATTTCAATGCTCTTGTCTGCTTTAATAATTCTCTGAGAATTATCTTTATGATTGGGTGGTTTGAGGACAGCTTTGGGTTTTACTGTACTTGGTGTAACTCCTAGAGCAGTTGGAATCTCAGTCTAAGCTTGGGGCTACAAACAAGGGCATGTTCATTTTCAATAGAGTTTGGATGAACCAAGGATCATTTGGTGCAAGAGTGTAAAAGGCACCCCTCAAAAGTTTGAGCAGCGCTGTGGAGGAAGTATTAATAGTGAATTCAAGAAAATATATTTGGAAAGAGAATATTGGAATAAGCAAAGGCAGAAGAGGGTTAAGAGAGGTGGAGTGTGGAGTGTTATGTATGAGGAGGTGTATTTCAGATAAGCCTGAATTTCATGCAGCTAATATTGAAATGTTCACTAATGCTGTGTACAAATCTTTTCTAGAGTTACTAAGGCTTAGGCAGATGAGGCAGAAAATAAGTAATTTCTTCACCTGTCATAACATTGCTTTGGTTGGTCAAAATTCTGAGACATCGTGGAGTCCTCAGAGGGGAGGTAGTTTGATTGGATGCATTGAAACAAGTGATTTAGTGTGCCAACAGGGGGAGAGATCCAAACCATATGCCTGACGCTATAGTTTGGAAGGAGCTGGGAGGTAGAGTTTCTTGTCTGCTGGGGTGTAGTATAGTGAGACTGTAATAAATGAGGGCCAGTTGTCCGCAAAAGTGATTAACTGGTAACTAAAAGAAAAGAGAACAAAACAAAAAGACCAGGTGGAAGAACCAGGAGGGGGAGTAGCCCTCTCCTCTTAACCCAGAGGCAGGAGGACCTCACTGTGGCAGGTTTCAATCACAGAAGAACTTCACTGTGAGAGTCTTGAAGCCACAGGAGGATGTGTTTGCAGGTGAACACTGCCTTTTATGCTCTCTTTCAGTCCTTCTATTGGTCAGTCCACAGGGTTGCTGCTTAGCAACTCAGTTCATTGGCTTAGTTTCCCTCTTCTGAGGTGATGATTGGCTCGTTGCTAGGTCTCTCCCTCTCCCCTCACGGTGCATCGAGTGATTGGTGCAAGGTCCAGGTTGGAGGGAGGCTGGTGATTGGTGGGTGCAGCTGCCTCTCTCAAGGCTGATGTCATCCCGATGGGGCTTAGGGACCTTCAATACTCTATATCACCACCTCCTGGCCTCTTTATATTAACTGCAGTATTTTTAAACAAAGGGCTTCCAACTCCATTCAACAGTTTAAACAGCATAACTTCATACAACCCAAATCATAACCTTCAACCGTCCTACCTAACACCCATACAACCCGAATTAGGACGCATCAAACCCACTAAACTGGAATAACTCCTATAACGAGACAGTGGTTTATTTTAATATATCCAATCTTATGCTCTCATTGTAAAATTAACATGTGAAGTGATGCCTTCAGGTTCAATTTAATGTTGGAATAGTTTCCATTTGATTTAAAGCTGGTGTTCAGATTTGGTTTCAGCATTTTCAGTGCTGTGGAGGGAGAAGACTGTTCATAGTAACTGATAAGAATGGAGGACACAAAGGACAAAACTCACAGCTGGGTTTTGACTTCTGTCATTCTGGGGTGTTGTTTCAGATGTATAACTGGATACACACAGTGAGATGTGGTGGTGACAGCAGTTACGTATTCCCTGAGATAGGTGGAGCCACTGACTTCAGCTATAGAGCACATAAAAAATTGGCAAGAGAACCAAGTATCTCAAGTCCCTGTGTCCTGCTTATGGAAGCAACTTTTGCAATACTCCCAGAGAATATCCACCTCATCTGACAAAGTCAGGCTGGTGTATGTGAAGTGGGGAAAAGAAAACAGTTCTGAAAAAAAATTCCAGTTCTTTTTAACAA
>NW_008238447.1:1495527-1500023 GCF_000691975.1 Corvus brachyrhynchos | reverse complement strand
TTTGTGGTTTATCTTCTAGGGATGTTGCATTTTGTGGAAGAGAGCGGTGCCCTGAACCTATTCGTTGAAGGTGACAGACAAATGCCACATCTCAATTACTAGCAGTTTGTGAAGGGGAGAATCTGTCTTGTCTGATACCTATAGTGGGATGCTCAGCTTTGACACAGCTTAAGTGGGGAAGATCATCTATTTTCTATCCATGCAACGAAAATGAGCGGTCTGCTCCAATATTTGGGGGCAGGGGAGTGCCTGCACATTTAAATATTTAACGTTTCTTTCACAGGTTCTGTGTGTGTCATGAATTTAGTATCAGATGCATAACTATGTCCTGGGTTGCAGTGTATTCTATTACCATCCTCATGAGCTGTTGAAATCAGGTGGGGCAGTGTTTCCTTGCCTCCTCCTCCCAGACTATCTTTCTGTTAATGGCCCATCAATGCCCTGCCTCATGACTCAGAGATAACTCCCTCCGGACTATCTTCTGTTAATGAGCCTAATCAACACTTGGCCTCATGACTCATTACCCTATTGTGAGATGCTCCACCCAGAGGGAGGAACCAAGCATTTCATCCTGGATATAATCTGAGATGCTGAACACCAGAAACAACCTTCCCACTGGATTTCCAGAGGACAGGAGCTACATAGCCACCACTGGAAGAGCAGACCCTTTCTACAGGATCACCACTTCAGGAGGACTGCAGCCACCATTCTACCAGACTGCTACCACCACCCTGACTAACAGGGTGTCCGGTTGTATCCTGACTCTGTCAGTTTGAACCAGTGTTTTCTTTTTTTTTTTTCCCTTTTCTTTAATTTCTCCATTAAATTGTTATTCTGACTTGGTGCCTCCCACTGGTTTGTTGTCAAGCTAGTACACAGTGCTTCAACTTTGGCATTGTTGGACCTGACCAAATTGTTAAAGCAAGTGGAAATCTATGGGATCTACTGCTTTCTTCTCAGGAGTAGAGGGTGTTTGTGATTTAGCTGTATAGGCTGTAGAGTCCTCTTTGTGAGCAGTTCCTCATTAAAAAACTGAAGGAAACATCTGCAGGGCTGACAAAGGAATCTCTGCAGTCCAGTTAACCTTGGGCGCCTCT
The DNA here is from genome assembly GCF_000691975.1 of Corvus brachyrhynchos. NCBI lineage: Eukaryota > Metazoa > Chordata > Aves > Passeriformes > Corvidae > Corvus > Corvus brachyrhynchos. The sequence continues at coordinate 1,498,926 of NW_008238447.1, read as the reverse complement.
GCTGGGTCTAGAGATATTAGCAGTGCAATGATGCATTTCATGTCCAACAATGAAAACTAAAAGGAGCTATGACAAACTTATTCCAGAGGGATTTTAGTTTTCAGACACATGCTTGAAATGGGGTTGAAAAGGTGTCAGAGACTGAAATATTATAGTTTATGACTTAAACATTTTCTTAAAGGACTTTTAAAACTGTATTACAAAAGCTGCAGAGAGGACTACTGCACCCTGAATGGGGACCCTGACTGAGGCCTTACACTGCTTGCTGATGTAGGTAAGATAAAGTAACAACTCAGGGCTGGGGACATTCACTGAGCATAGGCTTAACATCTCCAAGGTGGAGATCACAGCCCCAGGGCTGTCAGCTGCCAGGCTCACACAGACCCTCCACCAAAGAGTGGGGGAGGAGAGGCTTTGGGTGTCTTGGAAAAGCCTCTGGTCAGGGTGCAGTGACTGCCCATCCTCCAACTGTGCAAAGGAGCCCAGCTGAGGGGCCCTCACCCGGGGAGGGGAAAGCTTATCCACAGCAGAAGGGGGTGACATGGCCCATCAAAGGGGCCCTCCTCAAAGGGGTCCTCAGACCCTGCACCAGAGTGAAAAAGATTAATAGAAGAGCTACATTTTTTAGCAATATATTATTGAATATTTATTAGTAGAACAAAGGCATATCACAGGGCTGGGGCACTTGGCAATATTGCCAAAGGTGTGCTCCATTCATTTTACTGTGGACTTAAGTACTCTCTTAAACTGTTACATATTCATTAAGCCCAGGAAGTAATTTATGCTTCACTCTACTTTTCCCCCTCTCTGGTCTCTGCCCCCTTCCGCCAGTATGATGCCGTGTCAGTCCTCTGGATAGCTTCAGAATTGAAGGCAAGCACACCCCTCTGGTGCCTCCCCAGTCTCCAGCCTAATTTGTAGCTGCCAGTTCCCTTGGGCGGTGTGAGTTCTGATGAGAGAACAGTCTTCCTGGGATGCATGTGGTTTATCTTCTTTGTTCCTCTAAGATATCTAGGTTCCTGGCTCTGTAGTTTCTCAGCTCAAAATCCATTTATTACCATGTGTTTGTTAATACATTTCTTAACATATTACAACTATTTTGAAGTTACAATTTACCTTAATCTCGTTTCTACTTAACTACATTTTACCTTAACACTATTTCTACATAGTACATTATTACTTATAAATGTTAAAATCCTAGATGCGAAGGACAACATTTACCATTCACTCATTTATCACAAGAGCACCAGAGATGATGCAACAGACCCTCAGTGTTGCAAGGGCCAGTGTCAAGCCAGCCCCTGCAAGGGAGAGACATGGGTGTTCCCACCTGGCCCAAAGCGTATATTAATCCACGGGATTCTGTACTCTTTGGCGTGTGGCATCACGGCCACGGCGGCAACGGGGGACCCTCACCACCAGAAGACCAGATGGAGGGGAGCAACGAGATGTCATTGGGACCCTTGGACGGGTGAGATGCTTCCACCTAACCCCCATCACTCTCTCCCTGTTCCCCCACCCCCCACGCACACTTCTTTTTCTATTTCTTTCTTCCTTTCTTTTCTCTTTCTTTCTCTTTGCCTCTTTTTACTATTAAATAAAACATATCAATTTTTTTGGCATCAATATTTAATCTCGATTGGTTTTAATCTCGTTTCTGGGAATATTTTGAACCTTCTAAGTTCTTTCTGGTTTATGCACAGAGACTTACCTTTCTTTGCTTTTCTGGGTTTAAACCAGATCGTGACATCTCCCCAGTGGTGTTGTCTGCAAATACAGAATCACAAAGGGTTTGTATACAAATGCATCCTTTTCCAACATACACTAATACAGCTTCAGCAGTTTAATCAGGATGTTTCAAAATGACAAACATTTTGTTCAGTGTCAAGACAAGTGTCTTGGGCCATAATGGTATTACTTTCCCAAATAAATCTCTGTTGTTCCTGTACAACACATGCATCAACACCCCACCCTTGTGACACCCACTGCCCTCTTGATCATCCCCTCCCCAGCCATGCTAAAGCCCCTTCAGCAGTTTCATGAAGTGGGGTCCCATGCCCACTTTTTACTTTCTTTAATTCCTTTCTATCGGCATGTAAATCTCCACTATTAATTTCATTAGCTCTTATTAAAGCATGTTTTATACCAACACTTCTGTGGACACAGATATTGAATATATGTTATATATCTTTATACATACATATATAAAGTGTATCTAGGTATAAATAAAAAATACAGACCTGTTTTTACACTCATATATATATATTACTCTCTACATATATATACACACAGTCAAGCATGGAGAACACAGAGTACGTCAAATACCAATCACCTCAGAGGAGCTGGTCCAATGGGATCAGTGCCTTATTAAGAGAAAAGATGCATGCACAGCTCCCCTCTCACACTCCCCATAACTGGCCAGCAGTGCAATTACATGCTGTAAAGAATTTGAATAGTAAAGCACGCTTCCAAGGCTTTACCTTTATCCCTACTGACAGGCAGTGTAAACAACAATTTCAGCTTTCCACTTATGTTTCTCATCCACTTCCCCCTCACATTTCCTGCCCTTTTCCACCTCATGTTTTCCACCCTTTTTCCTCTGACCTTCCCCACCTTTATCACCTTGCATTTCCTGCCCTTTCCCCCTCTATTGAAATACTTAAATTGTTAGAAAAGGGGGGGTTTTCCCTCAATTTAAACCCTTAAAACCAAGGGAAAAAGGGATTCCCTTGGTATTTAAACCTTAAGATGGTGAAAATGGGGAGCTTGCCCTCAACCCATAAAATGGCATTATAAAGGTTTTCCCCTTCTCTTTAAACCAGAAAAGAACAATTCCCCATCAACTGATACCCCTAAATCATGGAAAATACAGGTTTTCCTTCAATTGATACCCTTAAAATCGTGGTGAATGGGAATTTAAACACAGACAATAATGGAAAAGGGGGCTTTCCCCCCTCAATTTTAACCCTTTTCCCCTCAAACCCCTCTTTTTCTGGGGTCACTGGTGTTATAAACGTGAATAATTCGTGGACCGGTTATGGTTATACAGTTAAATGAAGTTATAATTGTTATAATATTAAGAGTTGGTTGGGTTATATCGGGGCTGAGTTTTAAGGTTGATTAGTTGTTAGCAGAAGTTAATTGGGATAGGTGCATGCGTGATGTACGGGTGTAATGCCTCTGGAAACTCGACAGATGGCAACAGTATATGGGTAGGTTAGGTGGGAATTTTCTAGAAGGATTCAACAGGTAAAGTGACATCATCCCAAGTGGATTGGTTAACAGAGAGAGCCAATGAGATGACTTTATGAGAGAATGACTGGTCAGGAATGCACCCTGGAATGAGCCAATCTGGAGTCCCCTACATGAGCCAATGGAAAACCGGATTGAAAAACGCAC
>NW_008238447.1:1494294-1495367 GCF_000691975.1 Corvus brachyrhynchos | reverse complement strand
GGATTGAAAATCGGCCCAATCCTGACCCACAAAGGACTATAAGAACTCTTCTGGTGTTCTGCACCAGGTCCTCCCCTCGTGACACATAGCCTGGGGAGCATCTAGCGTCTTGTGAGTGCTGTTTTTCCTCTGCTTTGTTGTTGGGGTCTTGGGCATATCTGGGGTTCCCATCTCCAGTTGTTTGTTTTGTTTTGTTAATAAATCAGTTAACCTGCCCGGGTGACTGACTGCATTTTTTTACTGGGATGGACTGGGGAGGGACTGGGATGGGATTGAGAGCACTTGGGAGGGACTGAAGGCACAGGGATGGGACTGGCAAGATGAAATGGAAAAGAGAAAAAAGATCTTCCCTTCATCCCCACACACTGCTCCACCTGCTCAGGTGCGCTGCTTCCCTCTCCTGCGCTGTCCTGTGGCAGGCGGCTTGTCCTTTTGCACATCCTGAGCAAGGCTCCAAGGGCACCCAGGTGTTCCCCTGCTCCTGCAGGATGCTCTCATTGTTGTCCTTAGAGAGATCCCCGGAGATGGCCCACTCCAGACACTCCAGTAACCCTCCTGCAAGCAACCCTCAACAAAGGCTACCCCTCCTCACCCTCACTGACCACAGCTGGGACTGCCCCACCCCTCCTCACCCTCACTGACCACACCCGGAGCTGCCCTAGGCATTGATTTACACAGGAATTTCACTAAATCCTACTCTGAGTCTCACTCAATAAGCTGAGAAAACCTTGCTGCTGTTCATATCAAATATGAAGCTGACTAATATGGAAAAATACGAAGAAAAAATAGAATCGAGGCGGATTACAGTGGTCATTGCTATAAAGTTTGCCTGGATCGCGTATGGCATCGGGGAAAACCCGGACTGGATTTCCCAGGAATACGGAATGGGGGAACCTCGGACTGGATTACGGCTCGATCCCGGGATTGGTGCAAAAGCTGGGGTTTGATCCCAGTTTTTTGTACAGAGATGTACAGCAGATACTACACACACGTTACATAAATACCAAATGGGCGGGAAGAACCCTTTCGGGGCGGGTGCGCACGGGACGACTCATGCCCACCTCGGCCCGCGG
>NW_008238447.1:1493285-1493990 GCF_000691975.1 Corvus brachyrhynchos | reverse complement strand
GGGACCGCCCCGGCCGGTGCCCGCGCTTGCTTAGAGGCATAAACGCTCTCAGGGGCATCCTGTGCACGGTCATAGAAGCAGATCTACACAGTAAATGCGTAAATATTCGCATGTATACTGTAGTTCCATACGCTGTCCTGCACCCCCCTAATCCCCACTTCTTAAAAATCATTTGTCTCGCTTGGGAAAACAAAAACCAAAGGCAGCTCTAGGACAGCAATACTGTAATGTAACGATATTTATCTGTGTAGAAATACGTCTCAAGAGGTTCAAACCTCTAAGGTTATTTTGAAGCAATTTACGGACATTTCATAAAAGGAGAGTTACAACTTCATAACTGCAGAAAGCCGGCACTCTGTGCCCTGGTCCAGAGGTCAGGGACTTCAGTATTCCTGCAGGAATTACTCCTCATAGCCATAAAGGACTGTGCTGCAGCTGAGCTGAAGGCTGCCGTGATGTGCTTCCTTTTATTAATACTGCTCAGTTTTTATAGGATCCATGTTCTAGAGCTGTATACCTCATCCAGCTCTCTGAGAGCCCAAGTTCTAAAAATAAATGAACCTGTTTCTTGGTTTCAAGGTTTTTGATGTTTTTAAAGTAACAGTAACTGGAGATAATTTTGTACCTGTAGAATGAAATCATGCGGGTATTAGTTTGGTGAGGAGTATTTTATCTGTTAGAACTGCAGAGCAGGATAAAGGCTGT
>NW_008238447.1:1462304-1493220 GCF_000691975.1 Corvus brachyrhynchos | reverse complement strand
ACAACAGCACCACTTGCCTTGGTGTACCTGTCACCTTGCTGAGCAAGGTGCATTTAAAATGGAAATTCTTCCCTTTGGCTTGGGGCTTTAAAAGTCTTGAATTGCTTAACAGCACCCTGAAGATGATAATCTATTTATCAGTTTACTATGTAGGGTTTAAAATATCCAGTAAAAATCAGCATTTCCTCTGTGAAAATGAAACCTGTAACCAATTAGTCACTGCTGTGCAGTAAAAAAATGTGTATCCAGCAACTGGGTGTTTCCAGAAATCACAGGATCATAGTCTGATCTATCAGACAGTCTTTGGAATATTGTTACAATAAAGTAGTCCTTTACACTATGGCTGCAGTTCTTGAAGGTATATTTATGTATGAATGAAGGTATATTTATGTGTGAATGAAATAAATATGTCTCCAGATTCTCTTCAGTCATTATCCTTCTGTTACCCTGAAGTAGTGTTTATTCAAGAAGATTCTGCAAAATCAAAGTAATGTATTAATACATGCTACTTTTCACCAGTAGTTTTATTGTGTTAAACTCTGATGATGGCTCTCACCATAGTTTCTGTTTCTTTACAAGCTGGCTGCAGAATTCCCATCAGAAGACATTTTTTTAATAACAGCTTCCCCAGTTATAAAAGCTGTAACTAATTTCAAGCAGGTAAGAGACACTTAATTTTTCTTACAGCAAGACATCTTCAAAGTTTTTATGTGCAGATAATTTAGAACCCAGTGGTGAAAATGCTCATGACATTGTGCTTGTTTTCCTATTAGTGTGACTGCAGTGGTGTTAGTAGGACTGATGAGCTGTTTTATAGTGGTGTTAGTAAGACTGATGAGCTATTTTATAATGATCCATTACTAGTAATTAGTGAATATATTAACACCATTCAACGAAAGGTTAAACTAGGTACTTACATGGTTGAAGTGTGTTTGGAATTACTGAAGCTCTATTTCACTGCTTTATTAGTGAGTGCCCTCTTTTAAGCACTGAAATGGTATCGTGGTCTTGCTCATGTTTGAATTTGGGGCTGAAACAGCCTTCTGACAAGCAGTGAAAGAAAGGACAGCCTTCTCCGAAATTGCTTTGAGCTTTATCTACTCCAGCAGCTGCTGATTCAGTGACATCTTTCCTGCTGGTTTGAAAAAGAAAATCAAATCCATGCATGAATTCAGGTTTGTGGCTAGTAGGGTCATTAAGCTGAGTCTTAGAGCTCTCTGTGAGATTGTTGGAGTAGCACCCAACCCAGAATGCTTTCTGAAAGTGCTGGCAGCAGTGCCACGAGTGTCCAGTAAAGACATTTGCACAGTGCAGAGATGTAAAGTCTGTCATTCACATCAGCAAAACTTTACACATCTGAAGAATAAGGGAATAGCTAAGCATTATTTGAAGGCAGCAGCATTTATGTTTTGGACATGAGCATCTTCATTTCTCTCTGAATTGCAAGCATGATGTGGCTTCTGGTTCCTTAGATGTGTTCCAAACTCTGGATATTCAATAAAGTAGCAGGCCTGGAGGTTTCCATGCAGCCACTCTCTTTTGGAAAAAAACCCAAATTGTCATAACTTATTTGAATGTTTTTCAGGTTCTGGTTTGCCTCTTTGGGGTTTTTATTTTTTTTTGTTTGTTTTCTGTTTGGTGTTGCCCCCCAGGTCTCTGAAATATCAGATAGTGGCTCTGGATGAGTTATTTTATCAAAGTTACAACTAAGAGAAAAGCAGGATTTTAACACTATGTCAGATAAGTTAAAAAGCACTGTTAACAACTCTGATAATAGACTTATTTATGGAATAAAACATCGTAGCTGTTAGAGCAACTGTCAGGGTTCTCCATTTTTGCTTAATCTCTATCTTTAGGATTAAAATTCTCTGTAGTGCTTTGACTCTTTAACCAGGAACAGGCATGGAAAGATTCTGTATTAAAAAAGGAACTTTTATCAGTTATGTGATAACAGATCTTCAGACAATATGGGCTTTATGTTGTGAGTTTTTTACTGGAAATGAGCACCTTCTGTCAAAAGCTGTGGAAGAAGGTAGGGATAAATGATCCATACTTTTAAATACCTCTCTTTCTCTTACAGGTCTCCAAAACACTTGAGGAATTTGATGTCGAAGAGCAACCAAGTTCCTTATTAGAAAAACGATATCCCAATATTAGAGTCATACAGTCTGGAGTAAAGCAGCTGAAAAGTGATGAACATGTAAGATAATGTTTTCTTTTTTATTTGATTTTTCAAGTTATGTATATAAAAAATAATTTAAGAAGTAGTTGAATGTTTTTGGGTGAGAAATTTTGTTCAAGAACGTTCTGGTTATTGAACTGATAAGTTACCGAAATTACAAGAAAATACTTCCTGATTATAATTTCACTTACTGCTTAACACTGTTTCTCAAGTAGAAATATATACAGGGGACAAAATCTTGAAAGAACCAACATTTCCACATTTTCTTCCTTCTATTTAGCAGGAAATACGTTGCAAGTATGAGCAATGGATAGCATGTACACACCCGTGTTAGCTCTGTGTCAACATGTTATTCTTCACTTCAGCACATCCAAAACTCACTTTGCTCACTTTTAAGTTTTGGAGATGTAATTTTGGGTAGATTCTGCTAACATTCTGAATCCAGTGGTTTTCTTACATCATTACTAGGATAGTGTTTTAGTTTAGGTCTTGGTGGACACAAATAATTAATGCATGTGGATTTGGAGGATCTTTTGCCCAAAATCACTTTAAACTATGCAGCTTCTAGTTTGTAGAACAACAAATAATGTCATAAAATGTTAAAATTTAAGGTCTTCTTTCTCAGAATGATGTAGCTTGTTTAGTGCCTCCACTTTTTCTTCAGCAAAGAACAGATCTGCAGTCGTTCTAAACTGTGTCCTATCCTGTGCCTGATTAACACAGAGTTACTGCTGTTGAAATGTTTTGAGGGAGATTCTCAAGTGCTAACGTACACTAGTGCATAGTTCTGTTACTGGGGCCAGAGGGACATTTGTCACATAGAAAACACAGTTCTCTTCTGGCACAGCCAGTGAGTACAAAGTGCCACCAAGTGGTAAACTGGATCTTGCTTGGAGTGTGCTGTGTACACCTCGCATTTTATTGGTGACATACTTGTGGTGAGTGTGATGGGAATAAATGACACACAGTCAGTGAGGGTATGAAGGCTTGTTCCTTAAGAAGCCCCTTACAGCTTTTAATCTCTGCAAATTACTATGACATTAAGGAAGAATGTTCTGATGTTCTCTTAGATGTCTTGATTTAGATGAATTCTCTTAGATGAATTGATTTTTCTTTTCTCTTCATTGTTAACAGAAAATTTGCACTGAGGATGGGAAAGAATACATATATGAAAAACTTTGCCTGTGTGCTGGAGCCAAACCGAAATTAATTGTTGAAGGGAACCCGTATGTATTAGGAATCCGGGATACTGACAGTGCACAGGTAAATGTGTTTTGGACTTAAAAATGTGTCATATATTCCTGCTTCTGGTGCCAAATACCAAAATTATCGTGGAGTGAAATGGAGAAACAGAAAATAATGTTTGTTATGATATATTCTTAAATAGGAACATTTTCACTAGAAGAAAAACAGCCTTTAAATGTCAGTAAATAAATAAATTAGCCACTACATTGGTTAATTTTATAGATAGCTCATACACAGTATTTCTAACATAATATGGAATAAATGATATTCTTTCACCCTCCAGGCAGAATCCAATTGGAAAATATAAACAGGAAGTAGGCACCAGTAGAAACTTCCCTGGGAAGGTGTGTGTGGTACATGGTACAGTGGGCTGCTTCTTACAGTGGAAAGCTACTGAAGGAATGACTTTTTATTTCCTTTTAGTTCTACTGTAGCTTCTCCTCTTAGTATAGAAAAGAGTTAGTTAACAACAGCACCACTTGCCTTGGTGTACCTGTCACCTTGCTGAGCAAGGTGCATTTAAAATGGAAATTCTTCCCTTTGGCTTGGGGCTTTAAAAGTCTTGAATTGCTTAACAGCACCCTGAAGATGATAATCTATTTATCAGTTTACTATGTAGGGTTTAAAATATCCAGTAAAAATCAGCATTTCCTCTGTGAAAATGAAACCTGTAACCAATTAGTCACTGCTGTGCAGTAAAAAAATGTGTATCCAGCAACTGGGTGTTTCCAGAAATCACAGGATCATAGTCTGATCTATCAGACAGTCTTTGGAATATTGTTACAATAAAGTAGTCCTTTACACTATGGCTGCAGTTCTTGAAGGTATATTTATGTATGAATGAAGGTATATTTATGTGTGAATGAAATAAATATGTCTCCAGATTCTCTTCAGTCATTATCCTTCTGTTACCCTGAAGTAGTGTTTATTCAAGAAGATTCTGCAAAATCAAAGTAATGTATTAATACATGCTACTTTTCACCAGTAGTTTTATTGTGTTAAACTCTGATGATGGCTCTCACCATAGTTTCTGTTTCTTTACAAGCTGGCTGCAGAATTCCCATCAGAAGACATTTTTTTAATAACAGCTTCCCCAGTTATAAAAGCTGTAACTAATTTCAAGCAGGTAAGAGACACTTAATTTTTCTTACAGCAAGACATCTTCAAAGTTTTTATGTGCAGATAATTTAGAACCCAGTGGTGAAAATGCTCATGACATTGTGCTTGTTTTCCTATTAGTGTAACTGCAGTGGTGTTAGTAGGACTGATGAGCTGTTTTATAGTGGTGTTAGTAAGACTGATGAGCTATTTTATAATGATCCATTACTAGTAATTAGTGAATATATTAACACCATTCAACGAAAGGTTAAACTAGGTACTTACATGGTTGAAGTGTGTTTGGAATTACTGAAGCTCTATTTCACTGCTTTATTAGTGAGTGCCCTCTTTTAAGCACTGAAATGGTATCGTGGTCTTGCTCATGTTTGAATTTGGGGCTGAAACAGCCTTCTGACAAGCAGTGAAAGAAGGGACAGCCTTCTGGGAAATTGCTTTGAGCTTTATCTACTCCAGCAGCTGCTGATTCAGTGACATCTTTCCTGCTGGTTTGAAAAAGAAAATCAAATCCATGCATGAATTCAGGTTTGTGGCTAGTAGGGTCATTAAGCTGAGTCTTAGAGCTCTCTGTGAGATTGTTGGAGTAGCACCCAACCCAGAATGCTTTCTGAAAGTGCTGGCAGCAGTGCCACGAGTGTCCAGTAAAGACATTTGCACAGTGCAGAGATGTAAAGTCTGTCATTCACATCAGCAAAACTTTACACATCTGAAGAATAAGGGAATAGCTAAGCATTATTTGAAGGCAGCAGCATTTATGTTTTGGACATGAGCATCTTCATTTCTCTCTGAATTGCAAGCATGATGTGGCTTCTGGTTCCTTAGATGTGTTCCAAACTCTGGATATTCAAAAAAGTAGCAGGCCTGGAGGTTTCCATGCAGCCACTCTCTTTTGGAAAAAAACCAAATTGTCATAACTTATTTGAATGTTTTTCAGGTTCTGGTTTGCCTCTTCGGGGTTTTTATTTTTTTTTGTTTGTTTTCTGTTTGGTGTTGCCCCCCAGGTCTCTGAAATATCAGATAGTGGCTCTGGATGAGTTATTTTATCAAAGTTACAACTAAGAGAAAAGCAGGATTTTAACACTATGTCAGATAAGTTAAAAAGCACTGTTAACAACTCTGATAATAGACTTATTTATGGAATAAAACATCGTAGCTGTTAGAGCAACTGTCAGGGTTCTCCATTTTTGCTTAATCTCTATCTTTAGGATTAAAATTCTCTGTAGTGCTTTGACTCTTTAACCAGGAACAGGCATGGAAAGATTCTGTATTAAAAAAGGAACTTTTATCAGTTATGTGATAACAGATCTTCAGACAATATGGGCTTTATGTTGTGAGTTTTTTACTGGAAATGAGCACCTTCTGTCAAAAGCTGTGGAAGAAGGTAGGGATAAATGATCCATACTTTTAAATACCTCTCTTTCTCTTACAGGTCTCCAAAACACTTGAGGAATTTGATGTCGAAGAGCAACCAAGTTCCTTATTAGAAAAACGATATCCCAATATTAGAGTCATACAGTCTGGAGTAAAGCAGCTGAAAAGTGATGAACATGTAAGATAATGTTTTCTTTTTTATTTGATTTTTCAAGTTATGTATATAAAAAATAATTTAAGAAGTAGTTGAATGTTTTTGGGTGAGAAATTTTGTTCAAGAACGTTCTGGTTATTGAACTGATAAGTTACCGAAATTACAAGAAAATACTTCCTGATTATAATTTCACTTACTGCTTAACACTGTTTCTCAAGTAGAAATATATACAGGGGACAAAATCTTGAAAGAACCAACATTTCCACATTTTCTTCCTTCTATTTAGCAGGAAATACGTTGCAAGTATGAGCAATGGATAGCATGTACACACCCGTGTTAGCTCTGTGTCAACATGTTATTCTTCACTTCAGCACATCCAAAACTCACTTTGCTCACTTTTAAGTTTTGGAGATGTAATTTTGGGTAGATTCTGCTAACATTCTGAATCCAGTGGTTTTCTTACATCATTACTAGGATAGTGTTTTAGTTTAGGTCTTGGTGGACACAAATAATTAATGCATGTGGATTTGGAGGATCTTTTGCCCAAAATCACTTTAAACTATGCAGCTTCTAGTTTGTAGAACAACAAATAATGTCATAAAATGTTAAAATTTAAGGTCTTCTTTCTCAGAATGATGTAGCTTGTTTAGTGCCTCCACTTTTTCTTCAGCAAAGAACAGATCTGCAGTCGTTCTAAACTGTGTCCTATCCTGTGCCTGATTAACACAGAGTTACTGCTGTTGAAATGTTTTGAGGGAGATTCTCAAGTGCTAACGTACACTAGTGCATAGTTCTGTTACTGGGGCCAGAGGGACATTTGTCACATAGAAAACACAGTTCTCTTCTGGCACAGCCAGTGAGTACAAAGTGCCACCAAGTGGTAAACTGGATCTTGCTTGGAGTGTGCTGTGTACACCTCGCATTTTATTGGTGACATACTTGTGGTGAGTGTGATGGGAATAAATGACACACAGTCAGTGAGGGTATGAAGGCTTGTTCCTTAAGAAGCCCCTTACAGCTTTTAATCTCTGCAAATTACTATGACATTAAGGAAGAATGTTCTGATGTTCTCTTAGATGTCTTGATTTAGATGAATTCTCTTAGATGAATTGATTTTTCTTTTCTCTTCATTGTTAACAGAAAATTTGCACTGAGGATGGGAAAGAATACATATATGAAAAACTTTGCCTGTGTGCTGGAGCCAAACCGAAATTAATTGTTGAAGGGAACCCGTATGTATTAGGAATCCGGGATACTGACAGTGCACAGGTAAATGTGTTTTGGACTTAAAAATGTGTCATATATTCCTGCTTCTGGTGCCAAATACCAAAATTATCGTGGAGTGAAATGGAGAAACAGAAAATAATGTTTGTTATGATATATTCTTAAATAGGAACATTTTCACTAGAAGAAAAACAGCCTTTAAATGTCAGTAAATAAATAAATTAGCCACTACATTGGTTAATTTTATAGATAGCTCATACACAGTATTTCTAACATAATATGGAATAAATGATATTCTTTCACCCTCCAGGCAGAATCCAATTGGAAAATATAAACAGGAAGTAGGCACCAGTAGAAACTTCCCTGGGAAGGTGTGTGTGGTACATGGTACAGTGGGCTGCTTCTTACAGTGGAAAGCTACTGAAGGAATGACTTTTTATTTCCTTTTAGTTCTACTGTAGCTTCTCCTCTTAGTATAGAAAAGAGTTAGTTATAGTCAAAGTCGTGGAAAAATTTTCACCTGAGAAATGACTTAATGGACTAAAAATGAAGCTTGGAAGCCAAAGGTGAAGTTTCACTGCTATAGGTCTTCAGAATCACAGGAGGCAGGGGGAGCACTGCTTCTCCGTAACAGGGAACTGCCATTCATCAAATGAAGTTGGACCTCAAGGATAAAAAAAGGAGTTAACATTTTCAAATAATCTGAAGTGAAACTGAAATTGTTTGTTACAGCAACTTCTTTTACAGATCTCAGCCTAACTGTATGTGTATCAATAGTCTGAGAAAATCAAAACAAGAGCAAGAAAATACTGAAAAGGATATAGTTAACCGGTGTGAGGGAACATGCTCTAAGTTCTAACTGACATTTTTCCTTTCTTAATGCAGGCTTTTCAGAAGAATTTAGCTCAAGCTGAGAGAATAGTGGTGGTAGGAAATGGTGGGATTGCCCTTGAATTAGTGTAAGTAAACAAAAAATACATATTCAAATAAAATCTTTAACGATGCAATGCTAAATCTAGTGTACATGAGTTTGGGAGAAGGTTGACTTATAAAATTGTATCTCTTAAAGCATTTAGTAGCAAAACTGATTACAGTTGTGTTTTGGTTTTTTTTTGCAACGTAGTGGCTCTTACTGACACATAAAATTAGGAAAGCTCCAGAAGAAGCTTTGACACAGAGATGTCAAGAATATACAGTTCATGTTCCACATGGTGTAAACAAGATCCAAATGCCTGGTTTTAGCAGTGGGAGTCCAGCAGAAATGCACTCCTTTTTCATTATGGGGAGCAGGAAATACTAATTATTACTATTACAAATTTGATCTGCACCCCCCCCGCCACTCCCTGCCCCAGTTCAGTCGAGGTTGTGTTGGTGAGAGTATGACTTGTCAATTTGAAGGGATATTTTTTAATGGGTTCTTTATGTAAATATTTAGAAGTGGATTTGATAGGTTGGAAAGTCTTGGATCCCCTAGTTCCGGCTTCTGGAAGGAAATTTGACACACTTCTGCTTATGTTGCTAACAGTCAGATCCTTTTCAGGCAGTCTGTCACTTTATCCCTTGTTTAAATGTCCACAGGTATGAAATTCAAGGCTGTGAAGTAATCTGGGCTATCAAAGACAAAGCCATTGGGAACACTTTCTTTGATGCAGGAGCAGCTGAATTTCTCATTCCAAAGCTCACTGCTGAAAGCCGGGAGACTCCAATCGAGTGTAAAAGAACCAAGTACACAGTGGAAGGTATGGGGGGTTTAGTTTTCTGACACTGCAGCAGCAGCATTTTGTATTAAAGATAGTCTGAAAATCAGTCAGTTTAGCAGCTTGGAATAAGGCTTGCTGTTATCTTAAATGACATTTCATTCTTCCAAAAACTGAGAGTGAAAAAGCAACATGAAAACCCATCCTGAATTTCTGTAGACGGAATTGAATACAGTTACTTGCAAACTGTAAAAAAGTGCTTACCTTTGTGCCAAATTTATATTCCCTGTATTCCCTCTGCTGAAGAACTTGTTCTATTTTCTGTAATGTTTTGAAGTGAACTATCTCACCATTATATAGGAAGGAGCTGTCACCTAGTAAGATACTGGAGGAGCAGATGAAACCTCACAGAACATTATTACAGATGGAGTGAAACTGCAGTCTCAGAAACAACAGTTAACTAGGACTGCATGAACAAACATCACACAAACATATGTAGGACCAAAATCATCACAAAAAGAAGAGCATGGTTCTAGACATCAGGCAGGAAGAAGAAAGATATTACACTTCCATCTTCCCCTTTGGCAGCCAGATGGTATTCTTCTATTAATTGAGAATCCTTGTTCTGAATTTTGTGGACAAGGAAGTATGCACACTAAATCTGATATACTCCATCTCTTTCCTTAAGGAATCGAGGAAAAAGGAAGACCTACAGCAGCATGTGACAAGCTGGGCAGTGCCTTAGGCCCTGACTGGCACGAGGGCTTACACCTTAAAGGGACTAAAGAGGTATGGGTGTAACCTGGCTTTCATATTTGTTTAAATGTTGTGGGCATGAGCATTGTGTAGAGTTTCCTGTTTGCAATAAAGCAGAAATCCTCACATATAATATTTTTCTTCATTTATGAATTCCTTAGCTGTTAGATGTTTGCATCTGTTTCACATTTAAAAAATGCAGGGCTGATCAGTTGTAGACCAGCTAAAGGATGGTTAGGATATTTTGCAGCTTAATCAGTGGTGATTTGTCTGTTGAAGGTGTTGGAACTGTATTTGTGTCGTGGAGAATAAAACAAGGCCCAAATTCACAAAATAATTTAGAGAAACAGGTAACTTTCCAACTTCTGGTTTGAGCTCGGAATATGGTTGAAATGTGGGTTGATGTACAGAATATTTTTTCTTTTTACAGTCTTTAGAACAAAAACTTATTATTGTTATCAGAATTTCATTCATGATAGAAAAACAAAGGACTTGCAATCCTGAAAGACAGAAAAGATAGTTTACTTTATTCTGTTAAGTTTTGAACACGCTTCCTTACTGTAAGCTCAGGGGAACTTGAATACATTTTCTGGCATGCCAGAAAAATCTAATTGTTACAGACTTTCAAGGAACATCAGATACATGCTGAAAAAGCAGGTAAATTGCCATTGGCTATGGCTAGATCTGTGCCAAAAGAGGAAAAAGTGTGGGAATTCAGTTAGCGGGCTGGGATATATGCTGGGGGGTTTTCCAGTTTAGTAATGTCAATTTAGGTGAAGATAATACTTGCCATTAACAATCTCGTGATTGCTAATCATTATAATTTTGTCAATCTTTCTTTAGTTTTCTCATAAAGTACATATTGAAATACTGTGTGAAGTAAAGAAAATACACTTACAGCAAGAATTTATCCAGCTGCAGCAGACTTCCTTGACTTTTCCTAAAGGAGAAAAAGATGTAGAACCAGATGAGGGTGAGTGCCAGTGCCGATAAGATGTTGAACATAAATCTGTGCTGGAGCATGTTTGATCTTGTTTGCTGTTTTAAAGCAAATACAGATTTGAAAAATAAATCTTTTATCTCTATAAATTGAGGTCTAGCAGTTTACAGTAATTAAATTTATGGGCTACAATTAAATTACAAAATCTTACGGGTCAGACCCTTTTTTCCACAAAGTAACCAAAATCCTGTATGCAGAATATTCCATCCTTAACACAATCCATTAAAATAATATTTTAATAGTGAAGTTAAAACAGGAGAAAAAAAACACCAACATTTTATATCAAAACTGAAGTAAACCTTCAAAGTAGAGGAAAATACCCCTTTTTCATTTTAATTATGCCTATAATTTCCACCTAATTAAAATGAATATTTAAAATACTATTTTAGTAATCAGTTACTTTCAGCATAAGTCAAATCTGTGACGTTCTTTTTGCTTTTGAGGCACTTCCTGTGCATCTGTAAATTTCTACGCAAAAGAATATTTGGCAATTGCATACTTGAGAGAACACCCCTCAGGATACAGTATTTTCCCCCTACAAATGAGGACTTTAATTGAGGAAAATTCTGAAAAAAGTTATTAGTAGGAGTTGGACATCCAAAATAATTTTTTTTCTCTAGTTCTGAGCAATGGTAAGGAATGTTATAGGTAACCTCTGATAATTTTTTCCTTTTTCTTTTAAAATTTTAGTCTTTCTTTACCTATTCAGTTACTTCAAAGGTTTTGTGGGTTTTTTTCTTTTATATCTTATCATAAGACATAATTAATAAAATAATTTGTTGGTTACATTCTAAGGGCAAAATTTTCCCCTTTTTCAGTGTTGTGGCCTGTATATGTGGAATTAACTAATGGAAAAATTTATGGATGCAATTTCATTGTCAGTGCAACTGGAGTTGTGCCTAATGTTGAGCTGTTTCTTGATGGCAATAACGTAAGTATACTGATTTCTTTTGGAGCTTTTCAAGTAAGGTGAAAAAAACTTTTTCAGCTGGTTTATGTTTCTGTTTCGACATGAAACATGGATTGCTAAAGAGTAAATATTGTGCAGCAACTCAAAATAAGGCAGGTTGTGTTGATACTGAGACATCCAATGTGATACAAATGTATTTGATTTGTGGTCTCGGTTTACGATGTTGTTCCCCAGGTGTATATACACCATATATATGCAGTATAAACTGTTAAATTAAGCCTATGCAAAGAGAGAAGAGCATCTGTATAATTGGCTAATGTGGCAAAAATGTAGAATAATTTTCGTGTTAATGCTGTACCATATTCTTACCTTTTAAATCATGACATTTGCTCCTGGAAAGGAAGCAACTATTTCCAATATTTTTGATGTGGGACACTGAGCTGTCAGGGTGCTTGTGTTTATTGAGGGAAGTCACCCTGAGTCAGCACCCTAACACGGACGGGGATCCCGGAGTTCTTAAATGCAGCATGAATTTCCAGGCCTCAAGATCATTCCGTTTCTGTGTTCAGTGTCTGCTCAGCAACAACTAAAACATCCCTGGGTTATTAACACCTGGGTTATTAATATTGTTTTCATCACAAATCCAACAAATAGCCCCATACAAGCTACTACTAAAAAATGATCCCAGACAAAACCAGGATGTTAGGGTGTTTGGGATTTAGTGGTGCCATCTGATTAGGAAGTAACAAGTCTGTGCTCTGGTTAAAGCAAATGATGAAAACATAGATCTGATGTTGAGCCATGAGATATTTCCAGGCCTATGCTATAATCTTAGATCAGGAATTAAGTTTCTGCAATGGTATTTTCTTGCTTGGCAAAAATACAAAGTGATCTCTTTAGACTGGGTGTCCCTGTAACTCACAGTGTGATTTGGAATTTGGCAAGCCCTGTTACTTCCCGACCTAGGTATCAGTAACAGTCCTTTAAAAACCTGTGCTGTGGTCTAGAAATAGTAACAATAATGCTTTGTACTTTCCATGGAGGTCTTGCCACTCAGGATGGTCTCATGTTAAATAGTAACGTAACAGATGATTGCTTAAGGCAGAGGAAGTTGAATGAGTTGATGACTTGTTTTATTGCTGATGTGTGCAAACCCTTCAGTTTGCTGTGGGTGAAGATGGAGGACTGAAAGTAGACAAGCACATGCACACGTCGCTGCCAGATGTGTACGCAGCTGGAGATATCTGCACGGCGGCGTGGGAGCCGAGCCCTGTGTGGCACCAGGTACATCCTCGGATGCTGTGATCCACAGGGAATCACACATCAGTGCACACACCGAGGAGTGAAGGGTTAAGCAAGTGGCTAATTCTCAGTGTGTTGACGACAGAGTTTTATGGAGGTGGCTGGAAACTGAGCTGGCCAGCCCTTCTGAGTATTAAAACCACAAAGTCTGCACTGAGGACAGCAGTGAGTGTGGTTGTGGCACAGTGATGGTCTTGTGACTTAAATCTTTCCAATCTCCTTCAGATGAGGCTGTGGACCCAAGCTCGGCAGATGGGATGGTATGCAGCAAAGTGCATGGCAGCAGATGCTTTAGGGGAATCTATTGATATGGATTTCAGCTTTGAACTATTTGCTCACATTACAAAATTTTTCAATTACAAGGTCAGTACAGTCTGAGTGTTGTAAACCACTGAGTAACATACACTGCTTGCTTATCTTCACTTGCTGAGACTGAGCAGATGCTTTAATATTGACAAAACACGTTTCTTTATATAATTAATCCCATCTTAGATTTTCTCCTTTTGTACTAATGTGTATGGTATTTCAAGGGGAAGATTTTTGAGTCCGCTGTGTGTTTGCAAGCCAGTGGTGGGGGAGGGACCGTAGAGACAAGTATTTCCCTGTTTGCATCACTTTTGAGGCCTAGAAGTGTTAGCAACAGAAATGCTAAAAGCCACTGCAATGCTCTTATGAGAGCTTTTTCTTTTCCCCTTTCCTTCTGTTAGGTGGTGGTTTTGGGAAAGTACAATGCCCAGGGCTTAGGCTCAGACCATGAGCTGATGCTGAGATGTACCAAGGGACACGAGTATGTGAAAGTGGTGATGCAGAATGGCCGAATGATGGGAGCTGTGCTGATTGGTGAAACGGACTTGGAAGAAACCTTTGAAAACTTAATTTTAAATCGAATGGATCTTTCAGCCTATGGTGAAGATCTTCTAAATCCAGATATTGATATAGAAGATTATTTTGATTGAACAATACCCCATTCCCATTTTGAAAGATACCAAGTAATACATCTTAGAAAACTGTTTTCTCAGGATTACCAGAAATGAGGGATAAATGCAATTCTCTGGCAAGATTTTGGGTTGATCTTGCCAAAATACTGACACAGGTACCAGCTAATCTCTGTTGAGCTGGCTCAGATGAACAGAGAACAGTTTTAGGGCAGAGGGTGCTCAGAGCTCTTAGTACCTGGAATGTGGGTTGCAAATATAAGGCCTTATGCCTTTTTTTTTCCCCCCCCATAAGTTTACTTCTGAAATAAATGTATTTTCTACTCAGTTAAGTACAGAACACAAGCTTTGCACAATGAAAGCCAGGATGAGATGGCAGTTGAGAGCAGCTTTTTAACTGCTTGTCCCTTCAGCTGTCCGGGTGTTGGGGTAGAGCTGCACTATTTTGCACAGTGCCAGCCTTGGACAGCAGCTGTTTCATCCTGGCTTTGATTTTGTTCTACCGTTGCTACATGGGAGTTGCTATTTATTTAGGGTCAAATTGGGAAGAATTTATTGTACTCCACTCAATGCAGAGTTGGCAGTACAGATTGAGACTTCTCCCAGACAAATCACTTACATTTTTTTGAGAATGACTGTTTTTAACTAAATTAATTCAATTTTTGGCAAAGGTCTTTAGCTCAAGGATGGGTGAAAGACTATAGGCTTTAGTCACTGTCACAATTTTATCAGAAAAATAAAGATGAAGAGCATGTTCTTAATGATACTTGTTTTTTATTTGTTATACACGTAAGTGTTGGGGGAGGAAGGGAGAAGAACCAAAATGCAACCAGCCAGAACTTGTGTTTGTTAGTGAAACTGAACTTGCCTTTTTGATCTTTGGCTGCAAAGATGTTAAAAGTAAGTAAATAAAATTGAATATAGCACTCAGCATGTGTACCTGAGAATGCTTGCAAGCAGCAGTAGCTGTTGAGTTTTTCCCAGGCTGGCAGGTTGTCTTGTTTGTAAACCTAAATTTAGGTACTTTTGCAAAGCACGGAAGTTATAAATTTCTATCTGAATAACAAGCTAGAGAAATCTAATTCTAAAAGCAACAGACATTTCAAAGGGACAAATACACATAATATTTCACTCATAAATACAGTATTTCACTCAAATATACCACAGTGGGTGTAGGGACACATGTCCTTGCTCAGAACTGCAGAGGTGGCAATGCCCACATGGGCTGGGCCAACCAGCCCTGGCAGAGCAGCAGCTTTGACCCAGCCAGGGCTCCAGAGGAAGGATGCAGCAGCATCCCAGTCTCTGGCTGTTCGATGTCACTCCCTGGGACTGGTGACAGCAGCCACCCTGGGGAAGCTGTGCTGTGGCTGCAGTGGAGTCACTGGTGAAGGAGGAGAGTCACCTGCACAGCAGGCAGAAGGAACAGGAGGTGACAGGGTCTCCAGAGACACTGCAGAGCTAAGGACCACCACAGTCCTGGGCTGCAAAGGAGGGAAACTTCAAGATGACTCTCACAGGAGTAGTGGGTGGAGACTCCCACAGGAAGGAAGTCTGGAAACCTCTGGAAGTCCATCCCAGAAGGCATGATCCTGCCATAGTGTTACTATATAGTACACTTCCAAAAGAGTTAAAAAAGCAACATGGTTTAATACAGGTTTTGTAATCATTGATGTATCCTAAGATATGCACCAATTATTTTGATAGGAAACACTTTTTCCTTTACTACTAGCCTCCTTCTAGATTTGACAGTTTTTAAGAATATTTGTTCCCTGTTCAGTGTTTATTAAATAAAAATACCATTACTAAAGCACAAACTGAACTTACACACTGCATTGTCCATGGAGCAGCAACCATGATTAGATCCTAAATTGTAGTCTGTGACACTCAGTCAATAACTACTGGTTGGTCATTTCCACCTGCCTGAAGCTTAGGCTTCTTTGCTTTTAAGTTAGGACCACAGCTGGGCCGTTTATGTTCCTGTGATTTCTTCACCACTGAATCTTGGACAGTCTTTGATACAGTCTGGGCATTTTCTCTGCTTCCTTTCAAATTTGAAGACTGGGATGGTTTGACCTGTAAGATATAAAGACTTCAATTAAAATTCTAACATTGTTTTCCTTCTTTTTCCATGTTCCCACATAAGAGAGAAGATATTTATGAGGTTGACTGCATTACTACAAAACATATTTTGAGCAGATACCAAATAATTAAATTAAGCTCTAATGGAGAAGATATCTATATAGCAAACCAGTACAGATCTAAATACCTTGAAAACACTTTTCCCGTTTGTTATCCCTTCTATGGTGATCACGTGTCCGTCATTTTTCAGCAGCCGGGCTTTCGGTCCCACCTTCAGGTAGGATATTGTAGCAAAGGCTGTGAAGCTGAAATCCTCCCTGCATGAATTAAATCAGTGTTACAAGGGAAGGCTGGAGACAGAGGCCAGACTATGCAGGGGGAAAAAATCATAGAATCATTAAGGTTAGAAAAGACCTCCAAGATCAAGTCCAACCATCAAGCCAGCACCGCCACTAAACATGTCCTCAAGTGCCATATCCACATGTTTTGTGAACACTCCCAGGAATGGTGACTTCACCACTTCCCTGGGCAGCCTGCTTTGATCTCAACAACTCTTCCCATATTGAAAGGGACACATAACCCTTCACATAATCCATTCTGATGGATGTTCCAAACAGCAGCTTCATTCTGCTTTACCTATCCAAGCAGGCACTCGGTTGATTTAGAGCTACTCTGGCCAACACTTATCACAATTCAGTTTGTGGACCTTTAAACACACAAAAACGTTCAGACATGCACTTGGTCAATCTCTTGAAACACGTGGAGGAAAAGGAAAAAAGATCTAATAAGTCATCTGCTCACCCTCTTAGTAATATAAAAAAAAAGTCAGCTGTATGGAGAGATGCAAAGAAAAATTAAGACAAAATAAAGGGATTAGGTCATTTGTAGATATTCTTGAATGTATAAAATTGTATGAGAAGACAAAACACATAGCACACAGACAGCTTACAGAGGCAGCACTGTTATTTTACTATACTTTCTTAAAATTTTTGAGTAGCATTTTACACATTAGCCAGTCTTTCCTGACTTAGACATTATATGGGCTTTTGCCTTCCTTATGCATGGAATGTGAGTGAGATCTGTATAAACTGCAGGCTTCTCCAAAATGAATCCTGCTGCAGATTTAAACGTTCTATCTGAATATAGAAGACCCTAGCTTTTTAAAATTGCACAAGATGCAGCATGTCAAATGTTCCTCCAACTTTTGAAATAGAAATAGAGCAATATTTGAAGCATTTTTAAGAATACATTAAATGCATCTGAAATAAAAACAAGAATACAGAATGCATCCATTAGTGTTATACAGAAGTTACAAGAGAGCAAAGAAAAATGACTACTGAATGTTAAAAAACCAAAACAAAGAAAACAAAATAGTTGTCTTACATACTTCAGATACTGCTGCAGCAATAAATGGGCAATAATTCTCTCCAGCTCCTCTCGAGGGTGCTTGGGTGGAGTAAGTTCAGGCACCCTGAATTTGGACACACCTTTCCCAGACCAGGCATCAATCAATTTCAGTGGGGTGAGTTTCTCACTCATGCTGTCAGCTTGCTCAATGATCTTGATTAGATCCCTGCAGTATCCTGTTACATCCATCTTCTCACATGCTGCAAGTAAAAGTAAAGGAACTAAATAGAAAGTTCTTTGTAGTTATATATAGCTATTAATACATATCTTTGTGCTGTATAATAGCAATACTTTTTTTGTTTTGCTTTTATACTAACTTAACAAATAAAGTGGTAACTTTTCTTCTGTCAAATCAGGATATATGTATACTCACATATTTTTCTCCATTATTGAAACTCCCATCTGACAAACATTTATACTTGTATTTAATGTTAAAAACCAGAAATTATTTCAAAGCATAAAATTTGCAATGTAGCTACTATGTCACTCTAGAACTGGATTCCTTTTCCTCACCCACAGTGTTTATTATGAAAAGATTAGAGAGCACAGAAGAGGTGAAGACTGTGAGACATTTCTTCTCTCAAGACAGATATGGACAAAATGAGACAGACATAAAAAGCAATAATTACATTATAATAATTAGCTTCATGATCAATAACAATTCTGAGCACCAACTCATCAACGTAGTACATAATGATCAGATCATGGCACAGAATTACCTCAACTGACTGACACTAAGGATTAAGTACTGTAAAACAAGTACTACTGCTAAGTTTCCTTAGAGCTTGCTTAAGTATCAAAAGGCCCTAGAGGTGAAGAAGTAAACAGGATATATTTCAACTTCATTTCATCACAGGGCTCCTGCAAGCCTTGGGGACAAGCCAGCTCCATACTCTTCCCAAACTCTGATCCCAGAGTACATTTCAGCTAAGCCCCATTTCTAATTAGGAGATAACAAGACATTGTTACTTGCAAGATTTTGCAAAAAGACTTTTATTATACAATAAAACTGTATAATGAAAAAAAGTTAAATTTTGGTTTGTCTGCTTTACACCCCAGAAACATAGAGGGAAATAAAATCGTTATGAGAACAGCTTTGAATACAGAATTGTTCCTAAGTTTTTTCAAGTGTTGATCACTGTATTATCCAAATGCTTTTTGCAACAGATATGTGTTATGAGGAGACAGTATTTTCCACATATTACAAGAATTCACCTAGTTGGTCCTCAGTAAGATTTAAGGTGATTTTGTGCAACCTTTAGAGATGCCCAAGACCAACTTTCTCTCAGCTCTTTCAGAGCTTTCTTGCTTTCCATGGGGTTTCCCATGTTCAAGTCACAGCACTCACTTTTTAAGTGCAACAATAGATGCTTTGTTCATCTTCTGAGTCTTTCAGCTTTCTGAAATCACAAGCAAAACCTTGAATTAGAGTGCTCAGTTGTTCTGCACACCTGTCATGTGCAGTCCTGACACAGGAACATCTCATGAGCGTGCAGCCCTGAAATCCTCAGGGATTTTTCCAGGCAAGTTGTGAGAGGCCGTGCAAACTGTACCTTCCTCAGAGCCTGAGTGTGACAGTATGACATGCAGGGGCTCCTTCTCAATAAAGCTTTCACACCCAAAAAAATCCTGAAACAAAACCTGACACAACCAGAATCCTTTTAAAACAGGTAAGCCAATCTCCCCCTTGCCCCAGCTTTTCTTTTGGGAACAGGTGAACAGCTGAGCCTGAAAAATACCAAAGTGTCCAACCTCAGGCAAAAAGCCAAACAAGGAAGTATCCTGCTAAACACCCTGAACTTGGCAACAGCAGGCCACCAAAAACTGATGTCCATAACAAATCTGCACCTTGAAAACAGTCAGTAATACAAGCACAGATCCCAAAATTTGCTTATAGTTTTTCTACACAAGGTGTTTCTTTAAATCAACTTTTCCTATGTTCTCTGTCCTTTACCTACCATTCTCTCTACAGCAGTTATCACACATTCTGTTGCAGTTTGCAGAATCCCACACTTCATCAAAGTGGTGGGCTATGAGCACCCGGCGACACCTAAAGAGCAGAGAGCAGAGGGAGGCTATAGAACACAAGTGAATTTATAACACCTCTGTTATACGTCATGAAAATGGCAAAAAAGGTCCCTAGGGACAGCTCAGATCTCAAAACAAGCATGAAGAATTATCACAGGAAAAATCAGAGAACAAATACTGCAACACCAGTATTCCCTATCAGCTGTGCCAATAGGAATAATGATTTAACACTGGTGTAGGAACAGTTTGGTTGAAGCGGAAAAGTATAATCTGCAATTTCAAGAGAATGAAAAATGGTAAGAATATGAACTCATTGTTACACTGAGACCACCAAAGGCTTTACTGGATGCACCAGTTGTCCACAGCACAGGTATACCTGTTTTCCATGAAGTATTCCAGATAGCTCAGTGGAGCAGGTGAAGCATTAAACAGTCTAGCTTAGAGTCAAAACCAAAGCATTCCAGTATTTCCTCTGACTGAAATCCAAACAGTGTTTGTTGACAGATATTTCACCTCAACATAACCACTTCCAGAATTGAATCCTGAAGCTGGCAAGCCCATTCCTGTTTTTGTGGGTAGTTTTGTTTGGTGATGGGTTCATTTTGGTTTTGTTTCCTGTTTTTTCTTTTGTTTTGGGTTTTTTTTTTTTAAATGCCCTCTAAAAACCCCAACAAAGTTGGCCTATTTAAAAACTAAGCAACCAAGCCACCACAGTAACTTACTTGTTCATATTTTGGCAATAAGATACCATATCATACAGCTTCTCTTGGCCAACATTTTCCATCACTACCATTGAGCTGATTCTGAATATATCTCCGAACCCGTAATACAAAATGCAGTCAGCTTTTTGGTCATCTCTACCTGCAATGCATTAAAATGAACAGAAAATTAAAACCTCAACCAATTGCCCCTCAAAAAGTTGAAAAGCTTTTCTCCGCATAGACTCAAATCTGCCTTTAAAAAAGTACTGAAACGAACAAGATCAAAAAAACCAAAACACCACAAAATGTTTTTTGGGGGGGGAGGAGGAGATTGGCCAGAACAGGCATTTAGTGCTGCTGAACATTGATCAATTCTTAAAATTCCCTGCTCCAGACTCCCCATCCTACTTGTATTTCTGAAATTCATACAGTGATTAAACACCATCTAGAGACAATCTGAGCAAATCATACATCCTAGTCACTATACAAAATAAAAAAATGAAAAATTGTATGTCAAATCCATGTCACCTTATTCTGGTAAGCCACAGACGTGATAAAAATCAAGTAATTAAAAAAATGCAGAGTGGAGGTCTAGGTACCCAGACATTCTTTGTTATACTGCAGTAGAGGCCAGGTCATGAATGCAGTTTATATTTACAGCCTCTTTACAGAGGCAGTGTCATTTTACCCTTTGAAAACTATCTCAAAGCCAGGAGACTTTGCACAAATGCCTGGAAAACTGAAGGACAGTTTTACTGGTTTAATGGATGTAAATGGCAACTTCACAAAAGCCACTTCCTAGAATACCTGCACGTCCACTCTCTTGGTAGTAGTTTTCCATGGACTTGCTCATAGAGTGATGGATTACAAACCTCACATCAGGTTTATCAATTCCCATGCCAAAAGCAACTGTTGCCACTACAACCTGGAAAAAAGAAAAAGATTAAGAAATCATCAAGGTACCAAACCACAATTTGTTTAAATGAGACGTAAGTACATGAACAGTATTTACTTAACCTGGATTTGATTTGTTGCCCATCCTTTATGAACTTTGGTTTTATATTTAGCATCCATGTTTGCATGGTAAGTCCCTGCCTTGATTCCCAGTTTCTGCAAACTCACAGTAACTTGCTCAGAATCCTTCTGAGAAAAACAGTACACAATTCCTGCACAAAAGTGAAAGAGGTCTTGTAATGCCTTAAAAAGGCCAAACAATCCCCAATACTTAAAAAACAATTGTGAAAGTTTTATTAGCTTATAAAAGAAATAATTTAAAAACACTATACAGTCTTTGAGCTTGTTTAGTCCATGGTATTGGTATTCATGAAGGAAACTTCAATTATCAGCTTGGACCTGATGGCTAAAGAGGAAATACAGGTGCCAATCCATAGAATCATGGAAGTATCCTATTAATGCTCAAGGAGGACAATGCTTATTAAAGCTACTATAAAGAGGTGCTGCTATTCCTTATGACATCTATGGCATCTCACCTGAGGTTTAAGTTAAATCTGCTTTTTGTCATTAGCCAGGCTGGGCTAAATCAGGGATTATACACAAAGCCATGTGATTTGTGATCATCTTAGCACAGTTTGTGCTCAGGGAGCTGCTCCTCACAGCCACAGAGCTCCAAGCAGAGACAGGGACGGACTGCTGCTCCAGAAACCTGGGTTCTGCTGCCTTGGAAAGATGTCTCTCCTCTTTATTTCCACTACGTAATTTATTGATTACACAAGTCCAACCTTTACAGTTCTGCTTTTATCTACAATTAACCCCATAACACCCATTCTGGGCACTGAGTAACAGATGACCCTTATGATCAAATATGAAAAAACATGTTAAAGATAACAAGTATCCTGACACATAGATACTAAATAATGTGTGATTTAAGAACACAGAGACAACCTTTTCTGAGCTTTGCTTTTCCAATCTTAAAACTTCCTATTATTCTTACCTATGTAAACATTGTTCTACAGACATCAACATTCCAGTTCAATACTTCAGAAGATACGAGTAAGCAGTAAAGACATTTAAACACCAATGAACGAAGAGAGAAATTATTCAAGGTATGGATCTTATAAATTTAATTTATTCTAATGCTGGATGTTTAATGTATGGTAAAGGCAGAATTTCTCTACATGCTTCAAGATCACTTGAAAACATCCCAATATCCTTGTAATGCTGAAGGTTATGAAAAATAACATGTGTCTTTTTGACACTTTTTACCTGACAGTCCTTTGTATCTTCCATTAATGGTCTTAACTATGTCCTCAATGAAATCTTCGTTATTTGAAGGCTTATGCCGAACCTCAAAAATATATTATGCACAAGTCAGAGTTCAAGTGGGCAAACAGTCTGCCAAAAACCTTTTTTCACTTTTTCCAGTATAATAAACACAACTCTTCTGCCATTTAAAAAAAATTACTATATTCTCTTTATGAACAATCAGATTACAACTCGAAAGTCCACAGAAAAATAAACCCCAAAACAAACCTGCAAGCTTTCCCCACAAAGAACAATAAACAAACCTGTGGCCAGAGTGAAAATACAGCACAACACAATAATTCACAACCTTTTTGCCATCATGGGACATATTTTCCAACAGGTTGAAGCAGTCTGAACCTGCTGCCTGCCTCTCTCCTTCCCAGAGACAGCACAACAGCACTGCAGCCAAAAAAACAGGTAACAAGACCTACCTCATAGTAAAGGTTGGGTCGGTTGAAGGAAGCAGTAAAGGTAATGCACTTCTGAACATGCAAAATGTTCTGAGCATCCTTTAAAACGTGATTGGTAGCTGTTGCTGTCAATCCAATCAAGGGAGTATTGGGAAACTGTCTTTTCAAGATGCCAAGAGACTTGTAGTCTAAGCAAGAAAACAAAAAGGGGAAAGAAAAAGATTTTTCATACCACAAATGCAAACTTAAAAAGACATTCATGTAGATAGTATTTAATGGGGTAATACTGCAATAAATGTTATTACTGCTAAACTACTACAGAACTAGTTTACACATCCAAAGGAAGTAACAAGCAGATTGCACTTGTCAAAAGAGATGCCTTCTAATTGAATTTTAAAGAAGCAATCACAGAATCATTTGGGTTGGAAAACACCTTAAAGACCATCTCGTTCCAACCCCCCTGCCATGGGCAGGGACACCTTCCCTTCCACTACACCAGGTTGCTCACAGCCCCATCCAACCTGGCCTTGAACACCTCCAGGGATGGGGCATCCATAACTTCTCTGGGCAACTGTTCCCATGCCTCACCACCTCACAGAAAAGGATTTCTTCCTAATATCCAGTCTAAATGTACTCTCAGTTTGAAGCTATTCCCCCTTGGCCTGTCACTCCAGGCTCTTCTAAAAAGTCCCTCCCCAGTTTTCTCTTAGGCTCCCTCCAGGTACTGTAAGGCTGCAATTATCAGCCACAATTCAGACGGCAAAAATATATGGAAATATAAATTTTTAAGAAGTTAGAAAAATATGTGTGGCACTGTATTAAACAACACTCAGGTTATTTTGCAGGTCTGTTTTTACGGCTTTTGAGTAAACGGAACTTTTCTAATAAACAAGCAATGTGGAATTTGGATACATAGCTCAGACTGTAATAATAAAAGATGTTAAAGGCTCAGTACTGCCAATCACCTGCTGCCTTAGAACAGAAATGCAGCCAGAGGTACATATCCAAATTCCACACTGCCTGTTGAACTAGCCTGGCTCTTGGCTCAGGCACCACTTTCTAGAAAAACCGCTAAGAGTGACTTTACAATTAATATTGCTTCAAATCAGGTTTTCTTTCAAAGACAAAGAAACAGTAACCAACAATATTCTATAATCTCCAAGAGAGGAAAAAGACTGAAGCACACCTTCTTTTCCTGTAAGCAAAGGACATTTGTTTCCACTTGCTTTAGAGATGATTAAAATATGCCTCATGAATTTACAAAATGCTCTACCTCTTTCACCGTAGGTGCCAGGGAGTAGTGTACAGAATGACACTTTCATGTAGCAGTAGATTAAAGGTAACTATTGTCCATATTAAAGATGCCAGCTAAAACCTTTGATTTTGTAAAGCTCCAATTAAAGTAAGCTGAATAAGGCGTTTTTCAGAATACTGACAGCAAAATCTATGTTGAAATCATCACTGGTAGGGACTTAGCTCCTGGACAATTTGCAAATTAAAATCCTTGAGCTAACACAGGTACTTGTCACACATTAAGAATTTACTTAACACATGAAGAAAGCAGCTGGCCTTATTTCAGGCCCAAGTCATTATGCACTGATGCCTGAAGAACCGTGCAAAAGGCATTTGTGAGGAGCATACCAGGCCTGAAGTCATGGCCCCACTGACTGCAGCAATGCACCTCATCCACAGCGATGCGAGCCAGGCACCCAGCCTGATAAGCCTTCTCCAGCTTGGACATGAACATTTTGCTCTTTGCAATCTTCTCAGGGGTCACATAAATGAGCTTCAGTTTTGAATTCCTGTTCAGCATTTCTGTGTGGACCCACTTCACATGTTCCTGTTCAAAACAAAACGAGAGAGCAGGGGGTAACAAACTGGGACAACACACTGAGGTTGCCTAGTGCTAAGGCTCTTAAGAGGTGATTAGCAATTCATAAGGTGTAATTAACAGAGACTGATAAACTGTTCCACGGTATTGACCACTACAAGCCTTTGTAGAAGATCACGATATATAAAATGGTCATTTTAATACTTAGAAAATCTGTGATGGAACTTTGAAGAAGCAAAATGTTGAATATGTGTCTTTGCTCCATCGTGTGGTATCAATATTTTCCCAATAAACTATGATGTACCAAACATGCCTGTGATACTGCAAGTGTAAAATAACTCCTTGCACACAACAGTGGTTTTTATTACTGAGTTTTCAGAGTGCTCTGCATCAAAGCAGGCTTCAAGTTTGGCACAAGCACATTTGACTTATCGAATCCAGTGTCACATGCAAGTTAATGATCACGGCCTCCTGCTAGTCAGGAAATAACTGTAAAAGAAGCAATTGTCTAGTAAGAGACTGGGAAATAAGTTGCTTCTTGGCCTCTGGATCAAACAGCTCACCACCCTATAGTAAGAGAGAAATAATTATATGTAAAAGCCTGCACTGCTCAACATGGTAGTAGTGGACAAAAATCACCTACTTCAAGTCTAGAAACTGAGTAAAAATGTACAACACACACCAGCCAAAGGTACTTCACATCCTCTAAATAGCTCCAAGAAATCTATTTATTCCACAGAAGGTGTTGGTTCCCATGTGTTGTTGTCAGTAAAACATGAACACAAGATACTTAACCACCTTGCCCATATCACAGCACCCTCCTGGCTGTTGATAGAACAGCATTAGCTGATAAATCTCTCATCCATTCAACATTCACAAGTAACTACACAGAGGGGAGACATCAGCACATACACCACAAAACACGTGAAGTTAAACATACCTTGCTGCTTGAGGCATTTAATAAAGCTGCAGAAATACCAAGCTGTTCCAAAACCATGAGCTGATCTTCCATGAGAGATATCAAAGGACATATCACCAGTGTGAAACCTGTAACAACCAATCGTTGTGCAAACTGAGCAGTTCAGATGTCACAAATCTCCTCTAATTCTTTTTACTGATGTGTCAGCCCTGCTCTGAAGACACTTCCAGATGTAAGCTTAAGCTTACATCTCAGCAGCAAATTCCCCTCCTAGATAGCTGGCACGTGAGTGCCAGATCCCATAGGGATAATTCTTATTAAAGGCCCATGGCATGCACTTCCCCACAGGGTCTAGACCACAAACAACTGAGCTGCAACAGACAGAGTATAAAGATATACAAAACAAAACAAGTTGGATATCTGTGTCATGAGGTGCTGATTTACCATAGAACTAAGCAGTGACAGGTAGTGGTAAATTTGGCTTTTGTAAACAAGTAAACTTCCAGTGCAATTGAATGAGTTATTAAAAAAACCTAACAAAACCAAATCAACCAAACAAAAACCACACCAAGTAATGTTCATTCTCCAAACAACTATAAAAGGGAGAAAATAAATCTAATTCTTTATATTATGTCCTTTTTTTTCCCCCCTTCCATACCATCAGAACAGACAGCTGGTAACTGGTAACAAAGGCTCTTTCCACCACCCGTAGGCATGACAAGAAATATATCCTTTCCTGCCATTGCAGCATTTACTGTTTCAAGTTGCAGGGATCTAAACTTCTGGAGTTTAAATTTGCTCTGCAGTGCAGTCTTTATCTTCTCATACCATGGAAAATCTGTTAAGGGAAAAAACCAACTCAACAAACACATTTCATAAGCAAATTAAAATGTAAGAAGGAGGAGTAATTTACATATTCAATAACTAAATCTGGCAGCAACACAATTTTAGATCTGGAAAAGTGTTTAAAGATTCAATAATGGCACAGAAAAAGCTCCACACAACCTGAGTCTGGATACACCATTTTCTAGGGTGGACCTTTGAAAACCCAAATTGTAAACACAGTCCACCTCCAGACCAAAGCTCTCATTGCACATGGATGTGAACTAATGTGAAATACTCAAAACAGATGAACTTCAGAGTGCTAATGATCGTGTTAACTCATTAGTCCAAAATTAACTAGAAATTAGAAACCCCCCTGAAAATAAATAAAACCAGACACTGAGCCCTACAAGAGTTACTCAAATGCTTCCCTCATACAAATGCAGCAATTACAAATAGTATAATTGAGTAGGGATACAATTTTTCCATATATTCCATCAGTAATAAGCATTTGTAAAAACAACAAAAAAAAAGGAGGCGGAAAAGTTGTTTAATCTTCCCCAAAATCACCACCCCAACATGCTTATAATAGGTTTTTCTTTTCTTCAATAAAGAGCTAAAGACTGCATTTTTTAAAGATGAAATACTGTAAAAACTTAAATTATGCTTCCTGATGCATCTTTTTGGTACTATTAAAATTAAAATGCAGAAAAACCGTGGGAGCTCCGGGTTACACCACATGCAATGCAAGAATTAACTCTGGGGCCTGAGGTGACATTGCAAAGAAATTTACAAAGAGCACAGTCAAAATCCAAGGCTCTCTGAAACCAAGAAAAGCCTCCCACTAACTTCCATGAGCTTTCTACTGGGAACAAATTTAGCTGCTGCTCTTGTTCAACGCATACACAGCATCTGATTGCAAAGATACTAATTTTCAAAGCACAGGAAGACAGAATTAGGCATAGAACTACACAAACCAAGTGATTTTTTCAATAGCATAATTTGCAATGATAAAGTATCAGTATTCTTACATTTGCATAATACTCCTCAAACACATAGATAAATATGGATTCAACTACAACATTAATTTCATTTTTTAAAAAGACAAAAAAGCTTATATATACAATAGATATAGGCATTTCCAAATTGAAAATTAAATTAAAATGGAGAAAAAAAAATATCTGAGTAAAATTTGGCAAGGCATAACATGGCCAAGAACCACCAACTATCCAGGACTTCAGTTAATGTTTAACTTGAAAGACAGCAGCCCTCACACCACCACGAGGCACTTGCCACTTGCACTAATTCTACCACAATAATGTATTCTAGGTTATTTTTGGCAGTCGGCATCCATCTAATTCGCATTAATTTGGTAAGACAATGAGGCTACATAACCCATCACAAATGCCACCAATGTCCTACCCACTCAAGCAAGAGGAAACACAAAACCAGCAAGAAACAACTCTAAGTGCAAAATTGTCAGTTTCAAATCCTGAGAAAATCCAGAGCAATTTGTTTTACTACACAAACAAGGATAAGTATTGCAATATAATTTAAGTATTTAGTATACAAGTATTGTAATAAAAATTTACTCTGGGATTCTAAGAGCAAATCAAATCATGACTTTGCAACAAGCAAAGAATTAAAGTAGTTATAACAGGCCATTCTGACAGAACAGATAATTCTGCCCAGAACAACTCAAGATTAGTATTTAGGAATATCCAGTGAGACAAGTACAAACATTACCCCATTACCTTGGCATGTCAGCCAGCTGATGAAAATTGAATAGGACAATACCATTATCCAAACAAAACTCTGTATAAAGTGCAATTTCCTCTACTGAATTAGATCACCTTTCTGCTAAAATATTAGAATTTGAATCTGCAAACCTTTTTTGTTCCATTCCTCAGCTGAGGTTTCAGTGTCTTTACTTCCACCTGCCTCCAAGTCTCCTGAGGACTGTTTTATCAGATTCTTTACTCTCATCTTCTTTTGAAGGAGTTCCTGCTGCTTATCCACAAGCTCCTGTATCTGCATCTCCACTGCTTGCAGCTCATTCTCAATGGACACCAGCACCTCCTCTAGCACTGCAAGGAAAAGCAAGAAGAAGGCACAGTAGAGACTAGTCATGTGCTGATGCCAGTTTTAATTATATTAATTGTACTCCAATCCCAACGTAAGCATAACACAAACAAGTTGTTAATAGAAAGCATTTATTTACATGTGAGAAGCAACATTAACCTCAGCAAGTCAAATTCTTCTGGAGCTGAAAACAGGGCCATTAGCAAAAAGCTAATGTTTCATGCACCAAGATCTCCCTCCTGCACAGAACAAGAGGATCTGATGAACAACAAGGTTTGGATATAGCAGAAAATGCTTTTACAAACACAAGCCATCGTTCACGTGAAAAAAATGAAGGAAACACTCCTCAAAAGCTTAGGTTACACACGTGAATCTTTGGCAGGAATTTGCCTCTTTCCATCCCAATAGGCATGTGTGTGAATTGCAGATTGTGTTCTAGAAGCCAATCCCCAGAGTTTAAAAGAATAATTAACACATACGCCTGCATGCCAAGCATGTATCACTATTTCAGAGCCAGGTCAGAAAAGCATAAGAAGAAATTACTTCCTCCCCCACACCCAGAAAACCCAAGAGATTTTGGTCCAACCAGAGCAGATATGGTAATATGGTTATGGAAACAAAAATGTGTGATATGGAAAAAATATCCTCATTTCAAGTGGCACAAAATGGTGACAAGTTGTCTTCCTAAATGCCCACTGCTACTCAGCAGAAAAGAGTTACAAATATCTTAAAATACGAAGCACATTTTCAAAATATTGAAAACCAAGTAATTTCCTTGACAAACTTGATTTTCATCATACAATAGCTTGGGTTGGAAGGGACCTTAAAGCTCATCTTGTTCCAACCCCTCTGCCACTAGAACAGGTTGCCCAGAGCCCCATCCAAACTGGCCTTGAACACTTCCAGGGATGGGGCATTTGGGGTTAGTTTTACCTAAGAAATAAAAAGTTTTCCAGTAAAAGAATTTTTTTCCTTCAAATCTTAAGTACAATAGCACAGACCTCACAAACTCTTTTCTACATACCATAAATTCATATAAATAACAATAAGTAACATCAGGTGATTGTGTCTGTTAAACAACAGCAAAATGAACATATGGAATATTAATTGTGGATTACCTGCAACAGCTGTCATCTTTAGAGATTAAAGAATGTTATCCTTAGGAGATCTTATTTAACCAAGCAACTGTCACTAAAAAGAAAATGAAATAAATATATCTTAAAATATATTTTATAAGGCAACCTTCTCAACTTAGAACAAATTTACTGCAGGAGATTCTTCATTACCAGAGCTGTTAATATAACAGTTTAAGAACTGGTTAATTTAATTTGCTTATGTAAAGAAGCTCCACTAGATGACAACTGCTTTCTCCCTTCTGCAAAATGGATGAACACAAACTCACAACCAATTCCACAACTCACCAGGCTTCTAAATGAATCCAAGTGAATTTTGACCAAGTCATAAATTTCCTGCAAGAAGAATGCTCTAACGTAGACCAGTCACTCACCAAGTGTCCATTATCTTTTTTGATCTCTTCAAAGACCATTTTACAGAAGTCTGAACACATTATGTTGTGCCCCTTAGAAAGGGAGCCACCATAAGACCTAGAGGACCTGTTAGGAGGAAGTGAAAATGTGGTTTGGTTCAGAGAAGGGGGATTGATTTTGAATAGATCATCAGTGAAATGAACATAGAATTCTATCTATTGGCTCATTTTTTGAGCAACAATCTTCGTCATATTATACGTTAACAATACCAAAGTCAAGAAACTTGATGTTTTCTCTCTGTTATTGAATTTTGAACTATTTATTACATAGATAGAAGCAGAGTCTAATGGAAGGTGAAAGGGAATAAATTCAGCAGATCCTCACTATCAGCTAATTCCACCATAACAAAGATCTTCCCCGCTCCTATAAATGGAGGAGGAAATATATATTAAAAATGATGTGTGAATAAAACACTTCAGCATCACCCAGGGCCAGATCCAGACGCCTCTTAATCCCCTCCAGGGATGGTGACTCCACCACATCCCTGGGCAACCTACTCCAGTGTGGGAATATTCATACGCATATAGTGTGACTATTATATGGAACACAGACACGAAGATATATAGTGAACATATACATTGGAATATCCTCCGCACTCCTCACCCACACGCCAGCCGCGGGCACGGTGCTTTTCAGGCCGGAAGCACCTACTCGGTAGGGCTGCAGGGCGGGGATAGATGGACGGACGGACGGAGGCTGCGGACGGCAGGCAAGGAAGCCCCTGCTCGGCGATGCAGGATGGAGCAAGGGAAGGAGATTGCTGGGGGAGGCAAAGAAGCACCTGCTCAGGGAGTGCAGGGAAGGGAGGCACTTCCTCGGTGGATGCAGGGCGGAGCGGGACGGATGAAGAGATAGAGACTGCCAGGGCCAGGCAGGGGACGCCACCGCGCCTCGCTGCTGTGTCCTCCCGTGCGGCGGGCTCAGGCCTGGCTC
>NW_008238447.1:1444260-1461662 GCF_000691975.1 Corvus brachyrhynchos | reverse complement strand
GGAAAGGGAAATGGGATGGAGAGCGATAGGGGAGCGCTCGGCAGGGTCCCTCGCCCTTAGGAGAGCTCTGTCACCAGCGCGGCCGGCTTTTGTCTGGGGCTTGGAGTGCTCAGTGTGCCGTGGTGTGGTGGGATCACAGAATGGTTTGGGTTGGAAGAGACCTTAAAGGTTATCGAGTTCCAACCCCGTGCCATGAGCAGGGACACCTTCCACCAGACCAGGTTGCTCACAGCCCCGTCCAACCTGGTCTTGAACACTTCCAGGAATCGGGGGGCATCCACAGCTTCTCTGGACAACCTGTTCCAGTGCCTGGCCACCCTTACGGGAAAAAATTTCTGATATCTAACCTAGCCCCTCTGTGGGTTTGTACCCATCGCACCTTGACTGATCACTATGAATGAATGAATGAAAGCTGAGCGGTAAACAAAGTAACGCTTAGCTCGTATCCTCCCGTGTGCCTCCCTGTGGACGTCAGTGGTCTGGAACCACTTAATTTTCTGTAAATGGCTTTAAAAATACTTGTATGTGGCCATAGTTTTGTTTCCACTGAAGTACTTGGAAATAGAGATGAAAGAAATTGGTGCCAGACTTTTTTCAGTGGTGCCCAGCAACAAGATGAGGCGGAATGGCAGTAAACTAAAAGACAGAGCTTCACCTCAAGATGAGGAAGAGCTTCTTCCCATTGAGGGTGGCAGAGCCCTGGAAGAGCTGCCCGGGGTGGGCGTGGGGTCTCTCTTTCTGGAGACGTTCCAAACCCACCTGGACACATTCCTGCGTCACCTGCTGTAGGTGACCCTGCCTTGGCACGGGGGTTGGACTGGGTGATCTCCAGAGGTCCCTTCCAGCCCTAACAATTGTGATTCTGTCATAACAGCTTAAGCTGCAAGGTAAAAGACAACGTTGGGCCTTTGATTTAAATTACCATCTCATGTATGATGCATTTATCTTATGATTGCCACAGAAGGATATGAGTCTTCCTGATAAGCACCACAGCATCAGTTATGGAGGATGGTATGAAAAATTTAGAAAAAAAAAAGTTAAAATAACCAAGTTTGATAGCAGGATACTGGAAATTGAGGTATTGGAGAGCCAGTTAAGGCCAAGGATGAAGACAGGCAGCAGAGTCTAGCAGCATTCAGGGTCAATGATTTCTTGAGATATTCAGATATTGTGCTGCTTCTGGAATGAGTACTAACCCTTGGGGTTAATTTTTAGATTTCGGAATGTTTAAACCCTTATGGGCATTGTTTTTGCCTTTAACTTCCTGTCTGGAGTATTTGTTAAGCAGAAAAAGAAAGATCTCTTCAGAGAGAGACTCACTGTTTTTCTTTTCCTTAGTTCCTCATTTGGACCTTCAGCTATTTCCACTGCTAAAACTGTTGGTTTTAAATGTCAGAGACAAGAGTAGTAAATGAAATACTGTGACATTTAGGGATTTTAAGGATTTGGGTTTTTTTTCAGTTTTTCTGAAATTCTGAAGATAGTTCATCAGATATTTTAAAACTCATGGCTGTCTGGAAAAATACAGAGTTAGCCAGAGAGTCACTGGTGGAGTAGTGTGATAAATACCTGGAGAGAACCACTGCATTGGTTGATGTTTGGAAAGTTAATTTTGCATCTGTAGTCTAGAAAATAGTTTTAAGTGGTGCATTGAATGGTGTTATAAACCACCAGTAATTGCAAAAGAATGCACTTGGCTTTTCCCAAATTAAATTTTCAATACTGAAAAATACTGCTAGCAAAATAATAGTTATACATTGAATATAAACTGTATTAGTTTTTGTCTTCTGGGAGCCTATAGCACACAATTCCTTTTTATGTTGCACTATATAGTGCACTATAAAAGACTGGGGATGTGCATTGTCTGCCCTAATCTTTCACAAGCAATGTATCTTAATTTTTAATCTTAATATCTACTAAGATGTTTTGACACAGTGCTGCAGCACTCGTGCACAGCTTATGGAATTTCTGGAGAAACATTGATCAAGGTTTGATCCCTTGTCTCAGGAAATCATAATCAGAATAAATGCAAGCTGGCTAGTGTGTGTTTCTGCATTTCTAGGCATTGATATGTTGTATTTGACTAATGTGGGAAAGCTCTTCTGGCAAAGGAGAAAGCATTTAAAAATAGTCTGCTCCCTCTATAAATATTCATAGTTTGTTGTTGAAAAGATTTTATACAAAATGCCAGCACTTTTTCTTTTCCTTCCTCTAAGAACAGTAGTTAAATATATTTCCAAATTCTGATATAAATCAAGTCAGTAACACCCTCTGCTGAGATATCAGCACCAGAGGATAATAGTCGTGGACCATTCATCTTCTTCCAGCAGTTATTTTGGGATAATGAGAATAATGTTCCTTTCTCTTTTTTCCCTTTCCCTCCACTAACCAGAGAATATGGGTGACTTCTGAAGTGAATCAGAATCCATTGTGGCAGAAGTGATTACAAACACGTTTCGGGTGATTAGAGAAGTGTCAGAGTGGTGATTGCAGCAGCTGTTGGGAGTTGGCCTCTGCCTCCTTGCCAGATCCATACCTTGTGCTGTGTCTGCGGGAGGAGTGAATACTCACTTCCCATGACTGCATATTTATCTTGCTGGCAGCTGGTAATTCCTCTGGAGTCCTGCCTCCCAAGTTTTTTCCCTCTAGAATACAGATTGTTTCTGCTCTTCTGAAGTAAAGAGTACTAGAGAAAAGGGCAGTTGCAATTGGTATATTGCCTTCAGTCAGCAGATCGATTGAGAATACAATTTGCAGTTCCATTTTTCATTGTGAGCAAGTACAGAGAGTGCCTGTAGTAAATTGATTGTACTGAGTTACTTAGTGGTTTTAATTGTGGGGTGTTAAAATGCTCATAGTAACAGTTTAAAGTGGCAGGCAATACTACAGAACTACAGCTCTAACAGCATGTACTCTGCAGCCATGCTGAAAGCCAAGCCCTTACAGAAGTTTGGGGAGTGGCATGTTGCTGGAACAAATCTCTTTGAGCCGTTTTGAAATTTATTTCCAGTAACTACTTGGAAACAGGCCTGAAACAGGCGTAGTTATCCTCCTTTACTCCCAAGCTCATCAAGTGACAACAAATGACCAACTACACCTACTAAGTGCAATTAAAATATATTGAGGTAGATCTGCCAACAGTAGCACTGAAAGCTGTGATTGTGGGTGTGGTTTTTTGTTTGTTTCAGGACAGGCTATGCAAAACTATTTGGAATTTCAAAATACACATATATATGGGCACATACTGGGCTGCCAGCCTGTCTGTAGTATTAGGGCTGGTTTTGCTAAGCTGTTTTTGTGTTCTATAGGTTTCTAAATTGTCTGGTCACAGGGAAAGCAATAATAAATGCCTGTGTTTTTGCAGACGTGTTGCTGCTGTTCCTGGTTTTTCTCTCTCATTCAGTCTGTGTGAGAGTCAAAGGAAGGCTTTAGAGATTTAAAATTAAAAGCTGGATGTATTATTTCTAAGAGCAGTCTTCAAGATACTTTAGAGGCTGTTATCAAATGGTAGTTTTAATCATAGCTTGACATTTTTAGCCCGGTTTCTCATACAAACCTTCCATCCTACTCTTGGCTTCCCAGTATTTCTTGAGCATCCTTTGCAGAACTCGAAGTTTATAGAATTACTTAGATTGGAGAAAAACCTTTAAGAGCATTGAGTCCAACTGTTAACCCAGCACTACCCAGTCTACAATATAAGCAAATATATAAAGTACAAAAGATATTTTTAAAAAAATCTACAAATTAAGATCATAAAATGAAAAATTTCATAAAATGAAACTGCTATACAACACTGGCAGTCTAGAGATATTGTATCTGTGTAATGTAAATCTATCATTTAATTATGAAAAAT
Organism: Corvus brachyrhynchos; assembly: GCF_000691975.1. Taxonomy (NCBI): domain Eukaryota; kingdom Metazoa; phylum Chordata; class Aves; order Passeriformes; family Corvidae; genus Corvus; species Corvus brachyrhynchos. The sequence continues at coordinate 1,457,809 of NW_008238447.1, read as the reverse complement.
GAAATATTAAGCATGAAAAATATAATTGAACATTAATCCCTCAATATTTACTATCTAATAGTTTTGTGAAAACTGGCAGTTGTCTGGAGACCCAGGCTAGTGTCTGATAGCTGTCAGCACATGTGTAACTTGGAAAACTCTTTCAGGATTCATTCAAGTTGTGTTCCATCTGGAAACTGGGGAGAGTTGGACTGCTATGCAAGGTTTTGGGCAATTGAACATGGGGTCTCAGGAGGATGGAGAGAACCAGGGTACTTACATTACTGTGCTAAAGATAATGGGATAAGATCTGCAAGTTCCAGAATATTCTGAGTTGAAAGGGAAGGATCACAAAGATCATTGAGTCCAGTTCTTCTGTGAATGACCCATACGGGAATCAAACCCATGACCTTGGTGTTATTTGCACCGTGTACTGACCAACTGATCTAATCTGGAAAACAAAGTTTGATTTTCTCTTTACAAAACAATCCTTTTCTCCATACTAGCAATTAATCAAAAGGGGCGTATGTCTTTGCCGTATGTATGCATTGCTTTTGGTTGCATTCAATTTCAGTGTCTAGTTCCAAATACGGACTTTTTTGATAAACAGCTTCCAAAGATCTGTCTGTTGAAGTAATTGGTATCTACAAGATTTACAATATTGGTACACTCAGGGAAGTTTCTAAATTTAAAATGTCTTTAGATTGGATGTTCTAATTTTTTTCCCGATTTTTATGTATGACTTTATCTTGGTACCATGTTTTGTTACATGCCTAAATTTGCTTTTTTTCCAGAGATTGGAATGGGACTAACAGGCTTTGGAGTGTTTTTCCTCTTCTTTGGAATGATACTCTTCTTTGACAAAGCTCTTTTGGCTATTGGAAATGTAAGTGCCTTTTCTGCACTGCTTAGAATCAAGTATGTGATCTATTAAAGATAAACTAAAAATAGAAGAGTATGTTGTCAGTTTGAAGCTGCATGACAAAGATTACTGTGGTGATTTGGTATAAAGGAGGAGTTGTGCTCAGTGATAGGAGTGATTCATTTTTCCTGACTGAGGTTAGAACAGCTCACACTGATGTGAATATCACCTTGGGTCAGGCCTGTGGGATGTTGGTAGACAAGAAGCAGCTTGTTCCACAGTTGTTGTGCTGCTGCAAATGTGATTTTTTGTGATCCTCTAAGATAACTGTCAATTTAAGTATATATTTGGATTGCTAGCGAATGTAGCTTTGCAGTGCTGCATGAGGAAAGAAAGAAGTATGAATTGCTGACAGTTCTGGCTTTAGAAGAGCCAGACCCCCTTCATAAGGAGAGATTCAGTATCTTCAGCTTTTACCAAATCGAAGTTGTTGGTCAAAGCAGCACAGAAAATAAATCCTCGTCCTGGTACACGAAATTTCCAATCCAAATATAAAATGACAGGGTGTTTTCTGCATGTGATAATCTCTGTGTCTCTGCTGTTCTCAGCTTTGCCAGCCAGCCAAAGCACAGCCTGGTTGGTAGAGGTTCACCCCCTCATGCTGATGCCTAAAAGTCTGCAGTCAAAACAGATCAGTTTCATTTTCAAATACTGAGATTCACTGAAGAAAAATACAAAATAGTGTATCTGAATTTGGGTGCATTAGTTGAAGCATTGTTATGAACCATCAAATCAAGTGTGCAGTGGAAGAGGGAAAAATTAAATAATGCTTATTTTTTCTTTTCCTAATGTAAGGTGGAAATATGAGCCCCTGTTTAGGGAAAATGATGAAAACATAGGTAGGAAGAGACAATGACAGGCTATGTGGTAACCAAAGATAATGCAAGAAAAGGTACTGTATCCTTGCAGAGAGTTGTTTTTATTAAAAATAGTTTTATTAGAAAGGGCAGGAGGTTCTAAGACAGTGATTAATTAAATACTGTACAAACTTAAACTTGAGTAAAATAATCTTGAGTAAAATCTGAGATGCCATCGCTTTCTGTGCTTACAAGCTGAAATAAGTATGAGTACTGTTGCTGCAGGACACTAGAAGTAGTTGTAACTAGTTGAGACTAGTGTGATAGCTTTCAATCTATACTGGAACAATTAAACAGTAAAAAGGCTCTACACAGTAAAAAACAACTGTTCAGCTGTTTTCCTTCTCTGGTTTTGCACTATGAGTAGATCAGTACAAGCTATTGAAGATGTCAGTGGCACAGAACAGGTGCTTTTATGTGTGCTCTTAGTTTTCAGGAACCTTTGCTGTCAGTAGTACGAAGCTTCAGCACCACTTGTGGTTAAGACTGTATGTATGTGACAAGGCAGATACAACTGTTGTCAGCAGGTCTTTTGTCTTGAGTGTGTTTGGCAGTGACCACAAAGGATAGACTCTTTACTTTCAAGCAGTTGAGAGCTACAACTGCTTTAAGATGGACCTTACAAAAGAAAATCAATAGTAAATTCATTCTCACCATCTGTCTTTTGGTATTAGAAGTTGTGCAAGAAAAGCAGTCCAATTTTTTAAAATATATATGTATATGTTTACATGCTGTACTTGGGAACATAATTACCTATTTTCTTTCTTTGGTTTGTTTTTGTCTTTTCTAGGTTTTATTTGTGGCTGGCTTGTCTTTTGTTATTGGTTTAGAAAGAACATTCAGATTCTTCTTTCAAAAACACAAAATGAAAGCAACGGGCTTCTTCCTGGGTGGTGTGCTCATAGTTCTCATTGGTTGGCCTTTAATAGGAATGATCCTTGAAATTTATGGGTTCTTCCTATTGTTCAGGTAAGTCTTGTTTGAAAATAACTTTCTGTGTTGGTGTATCTAGGAATAAATGTGTTCATGTAGTGTTTCTGTGTTAGAGTTGACAAAGCAGCATCCTTAGATTTTTTGTGAAATTGTTTATTTACAAGTTGGTAAGTATTTTTCCAAGACTCAAATCTGCTAATGTTTGTGAGGCATTTACCAAAGTGACTTTGATAATATTGATGTCTAACCAAAGAATTGTAAAGCTTCAAAATATGTGGGAGCCCAAATTGTTAGCAGTGTGAAGTTTAAATATTTCCTCACAGAAAAGGGATACTTGGTACTTTTTTTGGTGGGGAGTTTGTTCCTTTCTTTAACAAACAGGGCAAAATATTTAGTTACTACCATCCTAACCGTCCTAGGTTTGTAACCTTACCATTTCATCATTATGGCAGCCCAGGGAAAAGATGTTTTCTGTCATGTTTCGTTACAATTGTGCCTTAGAGTCAGAACTGCTTGTTTGGGTTAGCAGTATCTTGACTGAGTTAAAGAAAAATGGAAATTCTAACTTTTTTAACAGCCATCTTGAAACATGTATAACTCTCACAGTGTGTCACTTAAGTTCTTTATAAATGCAACTGTAATAGTGAAAGAATTTGACTTGTTACAACCTGCACAGATATCTGTATTTTTGTCTTTATTTCCATGGTTGAAGTTTCCATGCTTCCCTACAGAAAAAAGCAAAAAGTACGCACAAAAGTAGAAAGGGAGGCTTCTAGTTGTTCTTGGACTTCTGTCCCCATGCAGACTGTTTCACTAATGCTTATTGATCAAATTTCAGACCCTGAAGTGTTCAGCGAATGGCTAAATAATACTGTCCTGTTAATCAAAGTGAAACCACTGTTCTCCTGGAGCTCTTTTTGTACTCAGTAAAATCATATGTTAATCTGGTATTTAGTTCAGATAAAATGTTTATTTTTAAAAACAAATCTGAACTTGGCTCCTGCTGCAGACAGTGACATTTCAGAAAATGTATTTTGTGGGTTTAATGTATTTCTTATTGTTCTACTCTGTGTTACTTTGAATTCTGTCACTGCAAGTGCTTTGATAATCACAGTATTTCACTGAATACATTGTCACTTCTTGCATGTAGTGCTTGGTTTAATCAGCCAGTACAGAGCAAGTAGAATGTGTTTCCAACAAAACACTCTCCTTTTAAAAGATCTCAGAAGAGTTATAATGTCTAAGCAGGTATGCTTATGGATTATCTAGTGGTGCTAGCAAGGTAAAATAATGTTGAGAGGTTTATAAAAGATCAATAGTTACCCCTAGGACAATCCCTTAGCCTGAAGGGTATCAACAAGGGACAGATAATTCCATCTGATGATCTGTTTTAATTTAAAGCATCTGGAGACCAGTGGTTTGGACTGAATGATCTTAAATGTCTTTTCCATCCTTGATGATTCCGTGATTCTGTGACCATCTTTTCCAGTGCTTAATAGTTGATAGAATCTAAATCCCTTGCTTCAAGGTTGGCTAGTGACTACTTCAAGCAAAGCTTTTTGTTTTGCTTCAGTCTTGTCGACTTCAACCATCATCGTGTTGTCAGCAACTTGCTCCTTTCTGCAGAAGTTAGAAATGACGTCTTTCCTCAAGCATCATTTTATACTGTTCCTCAGGATCTTCTGCTTGGTTGCATAGCAGAAAACTGACCTGGCTATTGTGGGACAGTTGTTGTAATCTAAGGTGCTTTTGGAGCCTTGTTCAGATTATAGGTGTGCAGAGTTATGGCTGACGATATTATCCCTGCTGTACTAACTGTTCTTTATTCTTGCATACAGCAGTTGTTTTAATCTGTTACAAGTGGTTTGCCCTGCATCACAATTTACTGGACTACTGAAATGATCCGGTTTCTGAAAAAAGAAATCTCAAAAAAAACCCTTATTGGTATGGATATTACCCAGCAAATAGTTCTTAGCAGTGTGGTGAAGAGGATGATAACTTGTGAAACTTCACTGTTTCGCTGTGGCTGAGGCCTCATTGAATGTTAATCCTTATTCCATGCAGGGAATGTTCAACACGAGATCGCTGGGAATGCCACCAGCTGGCTGCAAACAGCTGAGATACTGCCACAGAAAATTTGTTTTTCTGCTGCAGAGATTAAGTGGGCAGTGCAAGGTCTATACCATAGCAGCTATGCCAGGCAACATCCCTAGGGTCATGATTCAAACTGATGCCATGATGATTTTTTGCCTTTTCTTTTATACCCCTTTTATACCTCTTTGCAACTTCTGTATTCTTGGTGGTTTTTGGCCTACATTCTTGGGCTTGTTTGTCAAGCTGAGAGACTAAACGTTTTAGAAGCTTCGTAGTTAGGGATCAGTGTGCCCCAGACCCCAAGGTCCTCTCCAGAACACATTTTGTAAACTAAGATAGAACCATCCAGGAGAAGGTTCCTTGGGGAGGGGAGCTCACTCGAGCCTCTCATTGGGGAATCTTTGATAGATATGCTAATTAGTAAGACCTATAATGTTATACCCGATCTTTTGGGGTGGGCATTTTGCGGGGTGCATTTCAGTGCATTCGACCTGGATGTGTGCACCTAAGGATCCTTAAAATAAATACCAAGGTAAAATCCCTTTTCCCCTTCTAACCGTGTTTGACTCTTGATTTTAAGACCAGGAAAAGGCATCAAAACTGCTGACTTAAATTTGGGAAATAAATGAATACACAATTCTGTCATGCTCCATTTTCTTTAGTTAATGTAAAGAGTACCATACATGGTTTTAATTACTCAGAACTAACTTCACCTGTTTCTACAGTGGGTCTTGAATGTATTTTCTATAATATAGAGTAATTATCTCAAAATATATATGCTAGTTTTGAGAAATCAGTTTTGCTGACTAAGTTGGGTATTCTCACCTGAGTTACTTTTTGATGAGCTGACTGAGAGTTGCCAGCTACAAAGAAAATTAAATCCATTTAAAAATACATCATTTCTTTCCTGGTTTTTTCCTTTCTCTGCTGAATGTGTGTTGATATATTTGGTAAACAAGAGTGCTGCTAACAAGTTGCAAGATTTTATGTAATCGTGGTTTAAAAATTACCTGCTATTTTTTTCATGCTATGGCAATATGAGAAAAAATTAATTATAAAAACTAATGCAATCTTCTGATATCTTACCTAAAGGGGGTTCTTTCCTGTGGTGGTTGGCTTTATTAGAAGAGTTCCAGTTCTTGGATATCTCTTGAATTTACCTGGTATAAGCTCGGTAAGTTTGGTATTTCATGCAACAATTGAAGCTTGTTCTGGTTTTTATTCCACTGATTAGCACTAGTTGAAATGCATCAAAAATAAAGCAAATATTACTTTGGAGCAATGACTTCAAGCGCATTCCTGTACAGTTCTTGCACCATACACATCACATTCATTCCCAGGGAGAGACTTGTAGGTGTAAAAGGAACAAAAGGACACGTTTGCAGAAGCTGCCCCTGCTCACGGGTAGTGAAGTGGGAAGAGCCCTGCATTGTGACTGGAAATGCTGGGTTTCTTCCTGCTTCGCTGTTGGCCCTGGGTGACCAGATAGGTAAATTCTGCCACTGCCCTGGGCCTCTTCTCCTGTCTGTACAATGAGGAGGATGCCATTCGTGGTGCAGTATTTGGGTGGACTTATGAAAAGTGGCCTGTAAAAGCAAACAGTGGAATTCAATATTAAGTTGCAGCTTGTATGGTGAACCCAGAAACTCTCATGATGCATAGTCATTCATCAGACATATTTATTAAGGTCCACTGCACCAGGGTACATCTTTTTATTACTAAGATTTGTATTTTTTCAAATGGAGTCTTCAATTTTTTTAACCAAATGGCCAGGGATTTGAAGACAATTAACAGGTACCAGTAACATGCTAATCCAGGGTGTTTCAGTCAACTACTTTTACTGTGCTAATTTTGGTATGTATTTTTAACACAAGCATTTGTAATACTCGTTTTGAAAGTAACAGTTTAAATAGCTACTACTAAAAATTAATAGTGTGAATAACTTAGATACATACAGGCTGTTTTTTAAAAATGAGTGTTCCAGATCATCTCTTCCAATCTCACAGTTAGGCCAAGTTGTGGCTCATAATTCATGATCAATTGAATGTTTCATTTGTCAATTGATCTTAATCATATTTAGTTTGATCATAATGGGGTTAAATCTTATTTTTAAAAGATAATTGTTAATGTTTTGTTCAAAGCCTACGTAGGCTCAGAAGAGAATCCACAGTAATGGTCAGTTGAAATATCTTCCTTGGTCTACTAATGCATGTGTGGCTGAGATCGTATTGTTTTGTTTTAACCATTAAGCTGGCAGTGTTATCTGCATTCTTCTATTTCCTTTCTCATTCTGTTGCATCTTCATGTTGCACTGTTAATGTCTATATGAGAAAAACATGTCATGCAGAAACACAATTGCAATTGTAAGAATTTTGGTTTTCACAAACCTAAACCATGAGACCTTGGTGAGTACTACTTGACTCTCATTTCCAGTCACATACTAACTGTGTAAGTAGCAAGCAGTATTTGAGAGTAGCTTCACTGTATATAAATATCATCAGCTTAAAACCTTTTTGTCTCCTTTTCCACAGCTTGTAGATAAAGTTGGAGAAAGCAACAACATGGTATAATGATGAGAGGGTGGAAGACTGATCTAAACTTTTACTGTATTATTTATAAAATCCCTTTGAAGAATACTCAGCACAAAGATTAAGTTGTGTACAAAGGAAAAAGCTTGTTGCATTCTTTACATAACAGTTTAATTTAAAATGTATAGTCAACAATATACATTAGAAAAGAAGCTCGGCAAGTATGCTTCTAGGAAAGTAACTCCAGAGTTCAGGAAGCAAACTGAAGAGGGGAAAGTCATGGAATAACCCATGTTACAACTGTTCAAGACTATTTTTGTTGGTTTTGGAAAACATGCTAGAGGCAATGAACCCTTGTGGAATTAACAGTGCCTGTCCTTTACCTCCTTATTTTGAAGGTGCAGTAGAGCGAACAGGCCTACATTTTTAAGGGTGACCCAAATTTACCCAATCCTCTGCTTGCTATCCTCAGAGTGCAAAAAATCAAACAGGAAACTTCTTGTGTAACAAGAGATGCATCTTTGCATGAAGGTTAAGATGACTATTCATCTATAAGTGTCAATAAAAAGGAAACCCTACACAGTTCTGTTGTAAACATTTTTGTAAATATCTGGCTGAAATACAGCATTGTTATCTTAGTGTTTCAAAGCCAAATGTTAGTTGATTGTATTTGCCTTCCATTTTGGAATATGCAAAAGGTCAATCTTTAATAACTTTGGTCTTAAATGTTGGTTCTGAACATGTAGAGCTCAATGGGGAACTCTGGAAGCTGACTGGCAGTCCTTCCAGGTTGTTCTCCTTGAGCCATGTTACATGTGCATCCAGATGAGAATGTAGCCCCTTGTCACTAACATGAAAACTTTGTGAAATATGCTTAGTTCACAAAAAAATGCATTAGGTTGAGGTGCTGATGTGAACCCTGTGAAATGTAACTTATCAGAATTTTGAGCTTTGTTTTTAAACAGTTTGAAACTAAGCTTTCTTTGTTTACTCTGGAACTACAAATTGACTTTTATTTTTTACGGTAATAAAATGGAAACTTAAAGTTTTGTGTACGTGAGTCTCTGGGGAGAAAACTGAGTGTCTGGAGCTGACTAAAGATCAAGTGCCAATCTCCATGTGTTTGTAACTTGTTGCTGGGTTATCTGGTTATCTTCAAACAATTTTTCTTGGTTACAGAAACAGCTTTGTTGTTACAGAGGATTCTTGGCTAACCTGGAATAAATGTCCCCCCCTAAAGCATGGGTCACGTTTCTGCTTCTCATGGAATGTTAAACATTGTGCACTTTCAATAGTCCTAGTTACAGTGTCCTCACCTAACAAACCGGGCTCATTCAGTGAATTGTGTTTGTGCAGGCCGGGGGGGGGAGGGTGGTTCTGTTGTATTTCACTTTCTTTTCCCTTTCATGTAATCCTGAACCAATTACCCAATGTAGTATTAAAAGTAGCTATCCAGCCTAAAGGTCTAATGACTGGGGGGGTGTGGGTTGTTTCGTTTTGTTTTTTTCCTTATTATGCAGTTAAAATTGGAATTTTTCAAAATAAGTTTTAAGTTAAAAGAATCCTTATGTATCAACCCTTTTGAAAGTTGCTTTGAAGTTTATTTGTATAAAACATGGAGTTTTTTCATTGCAAATGTAAGCCACAATCTGCTATCATAAATACTTAATTTGCTTTCTTCTACAAGAGGCACAAAATTATTCAGAAAAAAAAGCTGTTATTTTATAATTAATAACATCTGAAAAATAAGTGGGTTTATTATAAAAATGACCAAAAATGGCTATATTTGCTTGATGGCATGTGCATTACAGTTTACAGACAGGAGTAAATATGACTTGTGGGCTCTACCTCAAGAGATAAACCATTTTAGATAACCCAATTTTAACTGCTCCTATAGCTCTGTTGAGTGTTACAGTGACTAGAGAATAACACTACAGCAGCTTAGCCAACTCGTCCTGTTTTCTGTGGTAGGGCACTAGTCTGTGCTGTGGGAACCAAGTGCTGTCTAAAGTAGACAGTGTTCATCACTTACCTTAGAAATCAGCTACCTGAAGGTTTTCATTCTTCTCTCTTGAAAAATAATGCGATAGGAAAGGTGGATTGTACCACATGACTGTGATTTCTGGCTGCAGCAACTTACTTGGTAAGCTGAAGTACCTTCATCAACAAGAAAGCTGATGATGTCTTTTGGAGGTGGTTAATGTATTGCTGTGGATGATCTTTTGCCTCTGAAAAGTTGGGGTATAGGCAGGTCATCTCATTTATATTTAATTCATTGTTTTTAATCAAAAGTCAATTTTTTGTCACATGTGAACTGTTGTGAAAAGCATCAGAGGGAACAGAATTGTATGTTGAATTTAGCATAGTCTACCCCTCAAGGTAATCTTGTCTTTGAGATGGTTTTGCCAAGATAAATGTGGGTGGCAGCAAAGGTCAAAACAACTTAGCCTTAAAGTGTTTCTGTCCTTGTAAAAATATCTCTAACAGAAACATGCTTGGAATGTTTCCCCTTTTAAATGTAATTTATAATTGCTGCTTTAAAACTCGTAAGGATGGATCTTACTCTGAGAAAATGAATACTGTAAATATCCTTGTCATACCTTGAATAAATGGGTACCTTTTTTATAATTTGTCTTTGTGTCTTTGTCTGCACATTTTAAGAAAGTCTATTGACAAGTTTTCCTTTCCAGAGGGTCGGGAGTACAAGCTGTTACTGCTTGGCTGTCTTACACTGTTGTGGCTTTTACAGTAAGTAGGGGCTTGGATTAATGTTAAATGGAAAGGTTTCCTCCCTTTTTTACAACAAATCTTTTACATAAGCATCCCCCTAGTTTTTCAAGTTCCAGTTTTGAGCACAGCACAACAAAACATGAAATTTCAGTTACTTGGGAAACTACCTCCTTTTTTTTTTCTGAGGAAATAACTGTGAAACTTCAGGAGAGAAAGAGCATGTGTCTAGATCTTGGAGCAGGTTTTTAGTCTAGTTCAAGTATATGACCATGAGTTCCCTGTGTCCTAGAGAGTGGCCTGATAAGCAGGTTTACCATTCAGTGGTGCTCTGCAAGCTTGTAGCCCATTGTTGAGGATTTTCACAGAGGGAGTAGAGCAGCAAAGCAAAGCTTTTAACTGGTTGTTGAGGTGTTGGTGTTGGTGCTATGTACCAGTTAGTACCCTAAAAACTTAATTTGACCAAAGTTCCAGCCTCTCAACTAACTTTGACCAAAGTTGCTTGTATAGTAAGGATTCCAAAGAACTGGCACTTCCTAATTCAAGAGGAAAAAACCCCACAGCAATGTCTGGTTCCATTTGTTAAACTATAAGAGGTATAATTTTAAATCTGTATCTAGCTCCTGGCCAGTTACTTTCAGTGACTAGTTGCCATTCATTAACCAGGAATACTTTGGCTTTGTTACTGCTCACAATGTGGTACCATATGCAGTTTAGAGTCTGTCAAAAGCAGTGTAAAGAAAGGAATCCTGTCCCTGTGGCAGATGTCAAAATCAACGTTTTATGGGATTACTTTAAATTGTTTACTCACCAGATTTCAAGGCACAGATTCATCTCCTTGTTGCCTTTCTGGATCATTGATTATCAGTCAGGCTGGAGAGTAGAGTCCACATCCCTAAACCAAACATCTATCTCCCAGCTGTCTCTTCAGAGGTCACTGCTAGCCCTTGGACTCCCATCTCTGCTTCTCTGGCTGCCACATCCTGGCTCGCTTTGGCTGTTCTACCCTTCAGTACCAGCTGTGACATCACTGGCATGTCATTACCAGACTGATTTACCAGCAGAACTTGGCCCTTGTGGCCCATTTGTTCTAAGCTCTGCCCCTCTAGTATTGATCTTGGCACATTAAAGCATCTCTTAGAAGACTTGGATCTCATGTTCAGCCCAACAAAGAGATTCTGCAGCTGCTGTAATCCATCACCAAGCCTAATTTCACCACAATTATATGCTATAGCATCTTCCTCAAACATATAACAATTTACAGAAAAATGACATGGCTACTGTGGGGTAATTTGGTGTGGAATTCATTATCTCAGACGAAGTATTATGACTGATAACTTGATATATGGAGCAATATCTATTTATAGGAATGCATTTATGTGTTGGTTACCAGTCATTAATGGTAGTTTAATTAACAGTTTACCTGCTGAGGTAGTGCATACCCAGAAATGTGCTTGCCAAAAAGCATCTGTGCTGCTGTATGCTTTCTAGCAGACACCATTTTCCATTGAGTACTGCTTTTCCGGGGAGTGTGGTGGATCTCCTCTAAAAATATATGTTTGGGGTATCTTACTGCTCACAGAAGCACTGAGCTCATAGCTGAGCATCACAGGACATGGTGGTCCCGCGGTCAGGGGTTCCCCCGCGGCCACCAGGAGGAGCCACGAGGAAGCGAAATTCACAGGCCCCGGGGTCAAGGACGGCAGGAGGAGCCTGGGGGCTTGGGGGATCATCGGCTCCCTGGGAGCACCAGCATGGAGCCCCTGTCCCTGCAAAACCTGGGCAGGAGGTCAAGTGATGATGTGCTCAAGGGCAAAACGTACCTTTTCTTGTCTTCTTTTCAATCAGCCCCAGCGCACGCTAACAGCTCCGAGTCCTATTGCTGGTAAGCGGGACCTGGAAAACAGCTTGAAATTTCCTGACGGGTTTTTTTGTGCACTTCTTTCTGAAGTCTTTTTAGGCTTGATTTAATTTAGGCTGGGGAACCACAGCGTGGCTTTAGAGCACAAAAGAGGATGTTGAGCTTTTTATAGAGCACCGTCAGAGCTGAAATGTTGCACGTCAGCCCCTCTCTGGGCTGGCAGGATCTGAAGCAGCCGGGTTGTACTTGGGACGTCTGGAAAGCAGGCTTTCCACTTTGGCACAGCCTAGCTGCCTCGCTGCCTCCTTTTCTCCAGGCACTCCAAAGCTCTTCCAGTAACATTAGAGAAATCAAGATTTCACATTGATTTCTACAAGTTAATTCTACTGCTTTGAAATACAAGGCTTTTTTGGATCCAGATGTTTTACTCCACCAAACCCACACACCCATTAGGTCAGTCTTTGAATATTGATTTTGTTTTTGTAATGAAACCAAGCAGTTCTACAGTGAATCTTCCAGATGCTCCAGCTGAGTGGCTTTTATCATTAACTGTCAAACTTTGTGATCCAAAGAAGGGTAACAAAGCTGGTGAAGGGTCTGGAGCACAAGTCCTGTGAGGAGCAGCTGAGGAACCTGAGGAAAAAAGGAGGCTTGGGGGAGACCTTATCACTCTCTACAACTCCCCAACAGGAGGATATAGCCAGATGGGGGTCGGGGTCTGCTCTCAGGCAACCAGCAACAGGACAAGAGGAAATGGCCTCAAGCTGCCCCAGAGCAGTTTAAGTTCAACATTAGGCAAAATTTCTTCACAGAAAGAGTGATTAGACATTGGAATGGGCTGCCAAGGGAGGTGGTGGAGTCACCATCCCTGGAGATATTTAAAACAAGTGTGGATGTGGTACTCAGGGACATAGTTTAGTGGTGGGCTTTAAAGTGTTGGGTAATGATTGGACTCAGTGATCTTAAAAGTCTTTTCCCACCTAAATAGTTCTATCATTCTATGAACTTGTGTGGAGAATTGTCCTCCACTTGCTTCTTCCCCCCTCAAAAAAAACCCTCAACTGCACAAAACATCAAGTGTTTCCCCTCTCACTTTTCTACCAGCTTTTAAGCAGGGCTGAGTGGGAGACAGAAACAACTTTGGGAGCAACATTGGATGGGGAAAACAGATGAGCAAAGAATCCTGGTACTCCCTTTAAAAGGTGAATGAGGGGGTTGATTTTGATGAGCTCAGGGTTCACATGACCCCGGTGCTAAAGCCTCAAATAGAGCCAGCTGGGGTGGGCTTGGCCCCTGCTGCTCACCCTATGTCTCCTCTGCTCCTAGCTCTGGAACACCTAAACTCCTTTAAAAGCTTTTTGAAGGCTTTGCTCTGATGAAGATGTGACCTGTAGGAAGCCTGTCCCATTCCAACAGGGCTGGGGGCCGGCAACACTGGGGTGAGGCAGGTGCAGCCACCCAGAACCTTCTGGAAGAGCCCCTGAGGAGGCAGAGGTGAGGTGAGTAGCTGGAAAACAGAAGGCTGGAAGAAATGTTGAAAACAAACTCTGTTCTTGGTTAATTCCCGGAGCGCGATGTTTTTCTTGCCTCTCCGGGCAGAAGTAAGCGACACATTCACAAAGTGCTTGTTTAGGAGGAATGCGTAAAA
>NW_008238447.1:1439470-1444242 GCF_000691975.1 Corvus brachyrhynchos | reverse complement strand
CCTCAGAGGGTGGGAATGAAAGGGGGGAGATGTGTTTATTTGGTTCCAATTACTCTCACGCATGCAGGCCTTTTCCTTTCAGTCTTTTTCTCAGCATTTCCCTGGTTGTCAGATGTTGTGTGGCTGCTTTCCCTTTTATCTTCTCTCCCGGCTCTTGGTTTTTAATGTTTCTTTCTGTGAGGGTAATCGTGCAGCCCGTGCTCTTTGTGAGGGCGCCAGCGGAGGCGCTTTCCTCCCTTCAGCATCTCCGATAATCGCTTCCTACTCCCGGGCTTTTTATCTGGGCTTTTTACACCCAGATCACTCTGCTAATGGGTTTTACAGCAGAGCCCGCACACAGCGGGGCTGGCATGGCCAAGGAGGTGGGGAAACAGCGAGAGGATGGAAGTGAGGAAATGAGTACTGGGAGAAGGTGCTGCCGCAAAAAGATCTCGCTGATCTGCAAATCACATCCCCTGAAACCTTGCATCCCACTCGAGCCCTTCCAGAAGGAGACAGCCCATGGTGCTTTCCTCTTTCTGTCTCTGCAAACAATCCTAACTTTCTTTTCCTTTTCCAAAAGGAAGACTAGTAATTGCAACCATCCGCTTCGCCCATCATTGTTGTAGTCCCAAACGACCAGTCTTTAAAGGACCTCTCCTTCCCCAAAATAAAAACATTTTAAAAACACCCCACCCTACTATTTTGTACATATCTGAACACATATATGTATATAATTACACAATACTTCACATATATGTATAATAATTACATAATACTTTTTATTTTCTTTTTAGAGATTTCTACAGTACCAACCTGATTCTTAACCAAAGATTTGTCTTCCCCTCACTTTAAAAGCTTTCCACAACTGTATTCCCAGTTCTGCAAGGCAGCTATATGGACATCATGTCCAGAAATTACTTTCTTAATAGTTCTTATGAGTTTTAGTTTTGTGGCTGAAATCAGACACAAGTTATCCCTCAAAAATATTGTAGATGAAAGTTGATGTTTCCTTATTTTAAATATTTGTGCCAATGCACTTACATGCAGTCATAGAAACTATGGAAGATTAAGTTTTAGTAAAAAAGCTAAAGTAGAAGTAAAGTATTTCACAAAGATCAAAACATAACATTCTGGTATTTCTGGAAGAGATACAATTATTTTTTTAAATAGCTTTGGAACACATTTCGACAGGGCTTATATTACAAAGAGCTTTGAAAGATCAGGATCAAACTGAAGCACAGTCTTTGTCTAAGTGATACCTTTTGATTTAATCAAATTTTGTTTCTCCACATTATTCTACAGGAAGTTTCCATGCCATTTCAGAAGAAAGAAGAAAATCTCAGAATCCTAGCTTTCTCTTACATGGAAAACCTGGTTTCTACCCACCTTCTCCCTGTCCTCTTCAGAGGATACAACCAGGGTTGTAGAGGAAACCTTGGAAAGTGTATCAAGAAGGGATTCTGCTCTTTATTATTATAGAATTATAGAACTACAAGCTTCCTCTTTCAATACTTCCCATTTGGCTTTGTATCGTACAGCCTTTTCATTTCCACAGCAGTAGTTTCTCATATTTCAGTGGCTTAAAGGTGAGCTTATTCAGGTCTGGTTTGGAAAATGTGTGTGACTCAAATTCTTCACCTCATGAATCCCTAGAACTTGTGGAAACACTTTGGACTCAGAGCATATAAACTACCTTATTCTCTCATATGTGTGAAAAATTTACTTATTAAAACTTCTAAAGTTTAACAGTGCTGTCAAGCATTCACAGAATTCTTGGCGTTAATAGAAAAACTAGCGTTAAAATGAATAATGTTTTATGAAAATTAAATATTTAGACTTTAGAAAATGTAATTTCTTACTGAAGGATCAATGCAACTGAGTGAATCACTAAAGATCTAGTGTCTCTTGCCTTGTAACTTCTGCAGCGTTACATAAAGGTCTGTAACTAGACTGAGGTAATGCAAGCTATCCCTGCAAAAATACATCTGTATGGCACATTTACTAATGGCACTTCAAGTTTTGGGATTTTTTAGCAAGATGCAACTTTTAAAGTAAGTTGTGCAGCTTTTCTGAGTTTTGGTCTCCTTTTCCTGACTTTTATTTGCAGGTTCAGGGCCAGCTTGGCCCTGAATAAAAGCAAAAGATCAATACAAAGATCTCTTTTTATTACATATCCTAGATATATAATAAATAGTGGTTTGGCTTTCCACAATTCCTCTGTAGTTCAGATAATATTTCTTCTTTTCCTTTCCTTCTCCTATTTCTTAGTTTTGCCCAGGCCATGGATTCTGCTCTGTACCTCAGTAGTTGGCAGCAGTTTAAGGATAACTTGAAATGCGCCTGTATGGGTGGAGCATGTTCCAGAGAAGTTTTAAAAAGGGCTGATTGTTCAGACTGGTAAACTGAGCTCTGGAAACAGTAAAATTGCGCTCAAACAGATTTTTTTGTTTGTTTTTTTTTGGTAGAGGGATTCAGGATACTGAAGTGAGTCTGGAGAAAATGTACAACCTGTAACAAGAAATGCAAAAAGATATAGGGATAAATATGCCATTGAGAGGCAGAGTCAGCACGATTTTTCTGAAAGGAAATCCTGACCTGTCTATCTATAAACTTCTTCAAAGGAAGTAGAGGTCCAATGGGTACCATCTAATTCGATTTCCAAAGCATTTGACAAAGTCTCTTAGCAAAGGCTCATCGAAAAGAAAGGTGCTTTTTTGGTTGCTCTCTTTAATTGGGTAAGAGATAAGAAACAGAAGAGAGAGTCTGTAACTGAGAGAAGGGGAAACTGAGGCAAACAGAGAAAGGACAAAGTTTGCTGATGAGTTGTAAAGTTTTCAGGGTAAGGATGTTAATTCAGCCAAACTAGGGCTATCGGCAGCAGGACCTTATGAAACTGAATATACAGTTGTAAAAATAACATACAATAATGTCTGTGAGTATAAAATTATGCACATAGCCAAAAAAAAGAGATCTCAATTTATAAAATGAGAGGGTTATGAACGAAATGTTGCCTTTCAGCAGAGAAATCTTAGGATTAAGTAGTTCACAAATCGGTTCATTTTAGTGCTCATGAACTAAGTCAAAACAGGAAAAAGGACTATAATGAAAACAAATAGAGGAGCAGAAAAAAGGCAAATTAAAAGTAAATATGGTGACCTGCTTTTTGAGAGTGTTGTGTAGTTCATGTCCCCATCCTAAATCAAGGATGATCAAGGTTATTGAATTGTTTTATAGTAAACAAAAAAGATTAGAACTCCTCATCTGGAGAAAGGAGATGGCTGACAGAGGATTCAACAGCTGCCTGTAAAATCACAAATGACACCCAGGGGGTGAAATGCTCTTCATTTGTGCTTATAGTCTCACAGTATAAGAAAAATGGAGAATGATGTGAAATTTGCAAGAGGCAAATTCAAAATAAAGCATTATGAGTTTTTCCACAGAACAGAGCTAAACTGTGGAACTGATGGGCACAAGATCTGATAGATAGCAAATTTTATGTAGGTTCAAGGACCAAATTAATAGAACAAAAATCCACGAGGAACTGTTAAGCCTAGAGACTTCATCTTTCAGGAAGTTGATGTGGTATAAACCCTTTGAGGATAAGAGTGTGTGCTGAAAAGAGTATATGGAGCAAAGTGCCTCTATGTGCTTATTCTCTTCTTGAAACTCTTCTGCAGGCATTATTATTGTGTACTGTCAGTGACAGGATATTGAATTAAATGCACCCTGTCCTGATGATGAGTTTTATCTGCCTGAAGCCTCTTTGCTGCTTTCTCTGCCTCCTGTTTTTCGCTCCCTCTTTCTCCTCTCCTAAACAGCTGCTGAAACATCATTGCTCATGTGAACTTGCATTTTGGGTACTGTCACTTACCTGTGTTCTTTTGGAATCCAAAATGCTTGCAAATCCATTAAATGGCACTTTTTTACCTGTCTGAAGAGCAGGAGGAACAAAAATCTACTTATGTAACCAATCTCTGGCACTGTGCAACAGAGAATAATTTATGTACATCGTGCAAAGCAGAACTTCGCACTTCTGACAGTCGCACTGAGATGAAACGGCTTCCTACAACAACTCTAAAGGAGATCAGAAGGGGAAAACTTTTATGAAAACATTAGTAAAGGAAGAAAAGACGTAAATGTAAAATCAGCTATGATGAAAGTAGGCACTTTGTGAACATGACACTGGCATTTTCTCTGAAAAATTCGTGGCTTTTTTCTTGTATTAGTTTCACTAGCAGCAGCACGGGTAGAAACAACACAGTGGACAGGCTGCTATCTTTATTCTTTTGTCTTCGGGTGCTGGTCAGCTGCCTGCCAGGTACCAGAACTCGGAGGGGTAAGGCAGGAGTGGTGGCCAATGGTGTGCAGAGCTGTGCAGGTACCTACCAGCCCTTCAGCATGGACTGGGGGCACGGGTGAGCAGGGAAACATCTGGCAGCCCCACTAATTCCAGCTAAAATGCAATGGCCTCCCTGTGTTGGGTGGCAGTGCTGGGGCACTAAGCACCAGCCGTGCCCGGAGCGGTGGCGGGGGAAACAGGGAAGAGCTGGCGATGGGAGGGATAACTGAGGTGTTGGTGTGTCAGCCGAGTCGGACGTGAGACAGAGGAAATGACTCAGAAAACGATGAGTGGGTTAAGGCTCGCTAAGGAGACGGGGCTGAGGAGAACGTGTCGCCCTCAGTTTGAATTACAGCACAAGCACTGAATTGTCTCCGCTCGGCCGGCGCCGTGCACGATGCGGGGCCATTTTAGGGCCGGGGCAACCCGGGCGGGAAAGGTGCGGGCGGGG
>NW_008238447.1:1360551-1439313 GCF_000691975.1 Corvus brachyrhynchos | reverse complement strand
CTCCGGCCGGCCCCGATCCCGCGCAGCGCCGGCGCCGCTGTATCCGCCCCCGGGGCTCGGCGATCCGCCGCTCCATCCCTCCGAGAGCCCCCCCCGCCCCTGCCAGCATGATCAAGGTAAGCGGAGCGGGTTTCCTGCCGAAATCCACTCGTCCATCCTTCCGGAGATGCGGAGCAGCAGAGCTTCTCCATGGCAAATCGGTAGCTCGCCGATTTGTGTCCGCAGATTTTAGTGCCCCGATTTACTTGTGCTCTGCGAAACGGATTTCTGTCCCCGATGGATTTGTTGTTTGAGATTTAGAGGCAGGATGTGTGTGATTCTACCTCTTTCCTTGCTCTTTCATTTCAGACAGCATCTGTGGAAAAGAAGTAATTCTGTGGAAAAGAAATAATGAGGGGGGATGGAGATGGAGGAAGGGAAGGTGTATGATTTCCTTTAGGGGAATTTCTTGTTTATGGGACTCTCAATGATTAAAAAAACCTAAACAAAAAAACAACAAACCAAAAGCCTGCAGAGGTTATGGTCTCCTGGCAGACATCAAGTATTTTTATGCCTGTGAGTTTGTTAAAGCTCTTATGTCTGCCCTTGTACTAAAATAGACTATGGGTAAAATCCAGTAACATGTACTTAGAGGTTTTTAGTAATTTCAGAAATAACTTTAAATAATGAGAGAGGAGTTGTCGGTAGCAAACACTAATGTGGCGCATGAGCATCTGTGGGCACTCTCCTTTTATGAATGTCATGTTTATGCTCTTCTACTTAGTGAGGCTGATCTGGGGATTAAAAAGAAGTCTTCCTTGTCAAGCCAAAGGGCATGGAGTTAGCACTGGTGCTTTTCAATTAGACCAAGGAAACACCATAGCCACGTTACACCCTGTGGAACAACTGCAATAATGCTTGGGTTTTGAGGAAGGTCGGCGCTGGGCCGACTGTGAACTGCACAGCTGCAGTCTGATGCCAAAGTTAACAGCTGAGGAAAACACGGCTGAGTTATTTGCTTTCCTTGGGTCACTTTAGCAGATGGAATATAGGCGCAACAGGTATGTGACTGGCAGGTGTCTCCCCAGCTCCTCTCTGCTGCTGATGGCAAGTGTTCCTCACATCCAGCAATACTGTCCCCTGGGTGACTCTGGCAGTGGTGCAGTTGCTACTCATGGTGGCAGGGCTAGGATGGATGAGCCTCTGGAGGAGCCTTGGGATGCTGTCATAGCCCTGTTTGCCCTCCCTGCAGCTGGAAGGTGGCAGACCAGCCATGGCAGAAAACTGGTCTGAAACCACTCAGGGAAAATACCCAAGAGCTCCCCCAGCCACAATGCTCAGAGCCAGAATGGAGCATCTGAAGGAAGGGGCAGACTGCTGTGTTTTATTTCGTTTCTGATGTACCTGTTGTGTGTCAAGGAAAGAGGGCATGGCTCCGGTTTCCACGGTGTCCTCCAGCACCTCTCAGGAATGCGCTGGCATGGCCTTACAAAAAAAAACGAGTAACAGGGAAACCATAGACCTACCAACCTGTCTGCTTAAAGCAGCGCTGACATCTCGTTGGCTTCTTCTCACCTGCTCAAAACCAACCTTCGCTTTGTCTTTTTACTGAAGAAGACATGGAAGGAAGCAATAGCTACAGCAGTAAAAGGATGCTCTTGCCACTTGGAAGTGATGTGGCCTTGGGCAGGTCGGCACTTGTCTGAGCCCTTTACCCTTTATTTGCCTTGTCTGTTCCGACTGTCAGCTCTCCAGGGCTCTGGCTGTCACTGTGTGTTTGTAGCGCATTTATCAAAGGTACAGAAAATTATGATTTGATTATCACCATACTTATGTAAAAACTGATACATTTGTAAATGTTTCAGTAATCAATAGCATTATTGCACCTCCTTGTCCCTTCATCTCTCCCTTCATCATTTCCTGTGTTTAGTCACGACCCTCTATTTTTCCTTGAACTATTTCCAGCTCAACCACAACCCTCCCTTTCTGTCCTGTTTAAAGTAATGTATAAGAAATGATTTACGCCTCTGGTTTCTGCAGTCTCTGCCTTGTCCACCTAATGCACCTGATTGTTACTGACAGGCCTAGCACTCCTGTGTGATCCAGTGGATATGCTGATTTTTTGCCATGCAAATTGAGCACTGAAATATGCTGCAAAGTCATAGGTAAAAGAGAAGATTGCAAAGTCATAAGGTAGCTTTAACACTACTGGTATCTTGCTAAAATAGTCCATAGGCCGTATTCTTG
Organism: Corvus brachyrhynchos; assembly: GCF_000691975.1. Taxonomy (NCBI): domain Eukaryota; kingdom Metazoa; phylum Chordata; class Aves; order Passeriformes; family Corvidae; genus Corvus; species Corvus brachyrhynchos. Next base: position 1,437,087 of record NW_008238447.1, on the reverse strand, counting down.
GTTTAATTTGATAGATGAAAATAATTCAGATGGATTTCATTAGTCATAATTTATCCCTGGGAGGAAAATGTTAGGAAAGGAGGTAAATCGGTTCATTAACTGTGTAAACACTCAGGTGCTCTGCATTTATTCAGGCATTTTAAAACAAATTAGGTGACGTGGGCATGGTAAAGAATTAGAACAGGCATTTTCATTGCTTCCCTGTGTTATGCCATTTTCTTACATGAATAATCATAGCTGAATGTATAATGCTGAAAATTACCAGTAGGTTTGAGGGTAGGACCTTCAGTGTCAGAATGAAGGAGCCAAGGGGTAAATTCTCTCTGTAAAATTCGCACAATCAGCCTTCTTAGGCCACAGATGTGAGGGCTGGCACGTTCGTGTTGCCACAGGGGCACGTTACGTTCTTCATGCTGCTGGATAAGCTCAGCAGGCAGCTCCATGAGTTCAAGGCACTCAGTATTGATTGTGGCTTTTGATAATGAATTGTGGCTACCCGCCTGCAACGATGGCTGTAGTGGAGAGATTAAATGCCCAAACTTCATCTTAAAAGTCTGACTTTAGATGGTAGTTGAGCATAAATCAAAGTAGTATGTGACCCTAATATGTTATGTTCATAGTCACTTCCATGCTTGCATCTTAGCGCCTCCAATTCTAACACAGGATGAAGTGAATGGGTGGCCCTGTTTACCTTGGAAACAGCTTCATTATTTTATGGCTTTATACATTAGAGGTCCAGGTAAAATTGCATCATAAAATAGAGCACCTGTTGCAGAAGGGCAATTTAGGAAGTATTACCATATGCTGTTGCAGAGGAAAATCCAGCGTTATGCTTATGGAAAGCACCCTTTGGTGTGTACATCTGAGGATCCCAAACTTAACATGAGAATAGTTGAAACTATCTTTAAAATGATCAAGAACTTTTACCCATCGGGTTTTTTGTGCATCTTGGCCCATAGTTTATTACTGGTTTTGCAAACTAATGTCATAATACCATTCCAACAGAGTTATTCATTTACTTCTTCCCTTGAGGTCTGCAATGTGTTCCAAGTTTTATTTTAGAGTATACCTGACGCATTAATGAAGGGCATCATATAACTTCCCAGCAGGTACACAGCTACTGCTAACTGCTGCTAACAGTTTGCCTGTTAGAGCATTTCACACACCATCTTGATAAAAACATTCCTAGTAAGCACCATTTGTATACCAGGAAAAAGTTGTTTTTCCTGGTATACAAATAGGGTTTATTTCCACAAGGTTCTGATTGGAATAATTTCCACTAGGATTCAGAGACATCACTGCCACACAAATCATGTCCACTTGTTTAATTTCATTAAGACTGTTGTCTTAAGGGTCATCACTTCTGTAATAAATGTTTGAATTTGCATTACTCTTACTGAGAATGAAGTTTTTGAAACCTTTGACACTGTGAGTTTGAAGGAACAGAGTGTGTTCAGTCCGGAGAAGGCTCTGGGATGCTGTAACAGCAGCCTTCCACAATCTAAAGGAAAATGATGGAGATGTGGCGAGGCTTAGCAGTGCTATATGGCAGGAGGATGAGAGATGATGGCATAAACTGAAACAAAAAAGGTTCAGATGGGGTATAAGGAGAAAATTCTCTCCACAAGGACATTTGGGAAGTGGGCTACCAAGAGAGACGGTGCAGTTTCCATCCTTGGGAGCTCTGAAGACCCCGCTGGATCAAGCCTTAGAAAAATGGTCTGAGCTCCGAGCTCGCCCTGCTTTGAGCAAGAGGTTGAATTAAAGACATCCTGACGTCCCTTCCAGCCTGGATTTTCCTGTGGTCCTGAGAAGAAGCTTACAAACTAATTTTTTTTAAGTCCAGTCTTAGTTTTTGACACACTCAGTGGTGTGGACCAATACATCTTTGTCCAGAGCCCTGACTGCTTGGCTTTTAACAGCACAAAGAAGTCTGTGCAAAGGTGGTGTTTAAAGTCACCACTGCAGGCAGATTTCTTTGCAGAAGGTATATTCTTTAACATGTCAGTATAGTAGTATTATTTTCGTTATTATCTTGAGGAAGTCCCTGTGCTTAACAGAAGAGGTTAAGCTGGAAAACTATGAAACACTGAATAATTTTTGATTTCCAGGAATGTGAACATTAAATTGCTGCATCTGAAATACAATTTATAAGGTTACCACATAAAATTGCATATTCTACTCTTATAAAATGATACATTTGCATATCATCATGCAATTAATTGACAATTACAGATAGTCCACCTGAAATCATCAGTAAAAATACAATTTCTTTTGATGTAGAGTTTCCAAACCTCCATTAAAATAAAGGAAATTCTTAATCAAATGAGTATGGAAAAGAAACTTCAAGTGTTAACATTTACTATGAAGTTACCCTCAACATAGCTGGCAGGCCAGTTGCTAAGTAAATTTCTTACCAGATGCATGATGCAGGTTTTATTTCCCTGATTTTAAAGTTTGAGGAAACTGGTGGAGAGGCTAAGTTTTTGATCCTGGATGAAGAAAAAGTGTAAGTTTTTTTTTTTTATAGGCTCTATAGTTTATAGTTGGTTTGTTATGAACTATTTTTATAGATTTATAGTTGAGTACCATAATTATTGTTTGAGAACAGAACATCAAGATTTATTATCAAATTTTCAACATCACAGCCCTTCTGAATTCTGCCCTGTGGCAATGCCTGCTTAAAATTTGACAAACCCCTTCCTAATTGCTAGAAAGTATTGCCTGAAATATAGAGGGTAAAAGCTAGAAAGAATGAATAAGCATGAAGTAATAGTTTTAGCACAGGGTATTACTACATGTAGTGGCTACACAGGTACAGTTTTGCCACAGCTGTTCAGCTGCATGTCTACATGCATGCAGAAAAACCATAATTTTATTCACGTGCTCATGTATTTGAGGCGTTTATCCATCATGAGTACATCATCTGTGCTTTTCAATATTTTTAATATTATCCTTTATCTTTCAACACTTTTTCAGAGACCATTTTTGGCATTTACCATTTGATTCCCGTCTTGACACCTGGAGATAGAAGTTCAGTAACAGCATTCCTTTCTGATTGGTCACTGAGCTGAAAATTAGCATTTACAATTGTTTCCTTTTAGATTTTCTATTAAGGTGGTGTGCTGTAGCCAGCAATGTTTTCACCATGTTAATTGGGCAAAATATTTATTAGAGCATACATATAAAATTAATGTTCTGTCCTGCCATTTCCAGGTGAACTGGATTTCAGCAGTGGACAAATCAGATGCAATTCTAAACTGTTTTAAGGTGCTCGAGATTAGCTTCATACATTCCAAAATGTCACAAACATTGATGCTCACCTAGATTGAAGCCCCACAAAGCCTTTTGTTCATGTTATAAATGAGTCATTCGTCAGTTTAGATTTGGGGAGCTGAGCAGGGCTGTGTGATCAATGATACAGATGTTGAACTGTAGGAGGACAAGCCTACGTTAGTTGTCATAGGCCAGTTTATTATCTTCATTACCAGTGCATTTCAAAGCTGTCATTTTTCTAATAGAGACTGCATCACTCCTGATTTATGTTTGTCATAGCTTTTGCCATGCTATGATTTGGGCAAAGGTCCTCTCTTTGCTTTGTGTACTTCATGTGTGCTGAACGCTCACACCTCTACAAATACCTCATCTGTGACCACACTTTTCCAAGGCCACTTTTAATGTGCTGAGTGATATTTTGCTCTCAAATTCCCTGGGCAGCATTCAGTTTGCTCTGGGCACTGTCAACAAATGATAGGGGATTTCAGATGAAGGACTTGCTCATGTTCTTTAGAAAGGACACATAGGATAAGTTTAACGCAGCTCCAAAATTTTGGAGTGTTATAATCCATGATTTTTTCCTCTCTTAGAGTTGTTACACAGTTGAATACATATTAAATAAGTGGGATAGCTCGTTCTGTCACTAGTTTGAAATATTTTACCTCTTTTGAGCAGATGATATTAAGAAAAGCAGCTTCTTCTGGGTGTTATCTTCTTGTACCACATTCAAGGGAGTAACATGTGACACTGCAGTGACCCTGTAGTTGTGCCCTGCTTTTCCTGCCTTGTTAGTAAGCTTCCGTGGGATTATTTACGTTTGCTTGGTGTGGTGGATAATGCTTATTACCTTCTGTTACACCCTCTGCAACTCATAAAGGATGTAAAGCAATTAAGTTCCTAGAATATTCTGAGCTGAACATCTATCATGCAAATATGCTCCCTCTTTGTTGTTACTGGAACAAGAACATTTTTGTAGATGCTGTCCTCAAACAGGTCCCAAGGATTTTCCCTTTGGTTTAGCTGTGTTCCTAGTGCTTCAAAAAGGAAAGCTTCAATTTCCTTTCTACTTTGTTGAACTGTGTCCAGAGCAGTGTTTGAACATACAGCAAAACACACATCACAGGGGGTATAACCCAGGCTTTGGAGAGGTCTCTCGTTGCTTCAAACCAATTATGCGAGGCTTAAAACCCACTGGAGCTGGTATAGGCAGGTGTTCTGCAGCCATCACCTGTGTGTTGGTAGGCAAGAAACTTGAATAGGTTATAGCTGTGAGTAGTGAACAGCCAAACCCACTGTAAATCAGTCATTTGGACCTGTTCTTCTTCCTTGGGAAGAACGGTAATGGATTTGATGGGTATGTTTTAGTTCCTGGGGGGCTGTGCATACCCTATTCTGGCACCCCAGTGAATTCCCTGAAGGAGCTGCCAAACCAGGTGAAGTGTGCCAGTGGGACAATCCATGCCTCAGTTTCCTGTTTGTAGAAGAGATGGATATTTCTGCCTTCTTTCACCTAGGTGTTGTGACTGTAGAGCCAGGCTTCCAAGTCTTACAGTGAGGAGATCCTTTAAAGCTTATAAATAATGAGGGTCTTGGTTCTGTATCTAGAACAAACAGTTCCAGCCTGCCATCAGAATCCAAGAGAACACAGTATTTGCAATATTTCCAGAAAGCTTGCTGTCCTGTTGGGGTTTTCTTGGGGGCTTTTTTTGTGGTTTTTTTTTTTTCCCTACCCTGCCTTGCATCATCTGTTTGAAGAGATACAGGATAACTTTCATGCATCTCTTAACAAGACCTGCTAGATCACTGTGAGCCCTGAAAGCTCGGTTCAGGGTCTTTCTGCAGCATTGTGGCTGAATGTCTAGGAAGAGCCCACATCTGCGCGTGCATGGTTCTGCCTGCAAGCAAAGAAATGTGGCTTTGCTCAGTCATTTGAGAAGACTGACACAGCAGAGGAACACATTTTTAAGGAGCATTCCTCTGACTAGTGGAGCAGAGTGTACCTGCAGACTTGAGCCCAATCAGATCCCCAGGTTAGATAGCTGCTGCCGTGCTTTATCAGCTTCATCTGTTGGACACTTCACAGGCATACCAGCCTCTTGGGAAACAGAGAACAGGGAATAACAGCACTAACAGCCAACACACTGCGGAAAGTCATGCTTCTTGTGCTTTTCAGCAGTGGCATTTGATAATGGATTATGATTAAATAGGCCATGTAAAGTTACCAGAGCTAGATGTGGTATCAAGTCAGCCTGCATCAGCCCTTTATGTACCAGCAACCACACGTGCACTTGCATTCGTGAGCCAGCTGTGTGAGTTACAGTTCTAGGATCGCTAGTGGGACTGTCCATGGGACTTAACGGTGGAAAAAGTAACTCCTTCCTCCAAAAGCTGTTTTTTTCCCTCCACAGACCTTTCGTTTTCAGTGTGTCATTTTTCTTTGCTCAGTGTCTTATGTAAACCTTTATTCCAGTGCAAAATGGACTTAAGTGGGACACGGTCTGAGCACTCTGAGAATAGCTACAAATGACCCCTTATACAGGCCAGTGATTCTGGCCTGACCTCGTGCTTCTCCTGGTGCTGCTGTAGTTAGGAAGGAGCTTGCAAACAGGACTGTGTCCTTAAAAACAGGTTTTTGTCTGCTAGCTCTTTTCTTTGAGCATGTCAGTTCTCATTTTGGAATCCATCACTGTCTCTGCCGTGGTTTGGTTGGGTTTTTTCCCCCCAGGAGTCTACAATGATTTATTTTGCAAACTGCAGAAGCTTTGGTCTCCTGCACTAAATTGTCTGCTTCCAGTTCTAAGCCCTCAGTAACTCTTCAGACAATGATTTGATTTGTTTCTGCTCTCTATGCCTTCATGTTATTTATATTTTCATTTGGTAATTGCATAAAACCAATTGCCTTGGTCATCAGCTGCAGGATCTGTGTGGAGTTTCCACCATCAGGCAATTTCACAAATAAATTGCAAGCTATATTTTATGCATCTTTAAATCAGATCTATCGTTTATCTGTACAGCTGTTTCAGAATAAAAAATATAGTCAGTGTAACTGAATCTCCAAGGAAAATAAACAAATTAATTTTTATTGTTCTTAGGCTCATCTTTTCTGGTATAACAGTACAGTTAAAAGTGCATCCTGCTTAATTTTACTATAAAATCTTAAAATGCCAGTTTAGTACCTGGCATTATAGAATATGTGAGCAAAATGTTAGAGAAAACATAATGAACACAAGCTTGTGATAAAGAGCAAAACCCTGTTACAGTGCTAGGGGAAAGCATATAATAGCATTTATACCCTTTCTTGTTGCCAGTTTCATACAAAAAAATCTCATATCAAAGAACGGGGCCTAGACACAAATGAAGCTGTGGTGCCTTTCAGAATTTTCATTTATTTTGTTTGAGCAATCACTATATCATACAGCCATGAGACACTATCTACTTAGGAAACAAGCAGATGAATTTATAGGTCAACTTGATCCAGCTGGTTGCTTTAACATGTTTTCCTTCATGCCATTCTAGCAAACAATGCACTTGTTAAAAACCTAATTAATGCTAGAAGGGACAAACAAACCAACAAAAGAGTCACTTAGAGGCACTGTTCATAGGAGTTAGAGATGCAAGAGCTCCATTAGGTCATCTGCCTCTTCCCCTCGTTGTGCGAGGCTGTTTTCCCAAATCAGAAGGGAAGAGCCAGTAAACTGTGAAGACAGAGGAAATGGCACTGGGGAATGACAGAGCAACAGGAGGGTCATAGGAAGTAAAACAATCAAGAACAGTGTGAGCAGTGGGTTTAGAAATCGAGGTTGAAGCACACTGCACTTGGAGGTCATTTGTGAAGAGAATTTCTTTAGAGTACTTGCCTATTTCTGCAAAGAAAATAGGCAGGAGAATTGTATAGATGTGCAGGAAATGTATTAAGACCAAACTGACTGTTGATAAAGGGGCACCATGCGGAGATTACAGCTGCTCTGTGTCCTTTATTGGATGGGACTGGTGGGAGGCTTTCAGTATTTTTCCATTGGGGAGGATCACGCTTGAGACTCCATGTTGTATTTCACAGCTCATGTAAATTTTTCTGAAATATGTGACAAAATAAATTCAGCCTGAAGCTGAAGATCACTGGTCAGGTTCTCCTTAGGGTATTAGTTTCCAGCAAATTAATTTGTTTTCTATTTCTGCTGATCTCTTTGTTCCTTTACGGTTCTTGATAATTCAGCTTGTCAAGCACCCATTCTTCTTGGACTTCAGAAGTAGTTCTTCTTCAGCTTGCCTAGCCTCGCTATCTTTCAGGTGAACTGAGACAAGCTTTCTTCTGCATCAGTTCAGGCATTACTGAACTTACTCAAGTATTAAACACTGAGTCAAAAAATTGATATTAGTTCTGTAGCAGGTTCTTCACCAGAGTGCTGCTTGCAATGGCTTTACTTTGCAAGCATTGTTCTGCCTTTATTTTTCTCGTGAAACCAACTTTGTGTGCTTTTGCAAAGTGATATAGCTATAACTGTTACTGAACGTGAGTCTTGGATGGACTAGCTGAGTATTTCCACTTCTTGATGGTCTCTGTTTTAAGGTTTTTCTAACCAATAAGTTGTGCTTATTGTTCATATAATCCGAATTGTCTTTTATTTAAGCATAATAAAAACAGTGATGCTTGTTTTAAGAGGAACATATTTCAGTTTTAGTCAAACTAATTAAACTGCTTTAAATTAAAGACAGTAAACTGCTCAAGTCAGGGATAAGTGCCTGCACAGTTCTTTGGACTAATTTAATTACAATCTATTTCAATTCAGCTTTATTTTATGCAATTCAGCTTTCTTGGACATAGAATCTCTTGTATGTTCTAAGCCCCAATGCCTTCACTGTGAGGCAAAATTATTATTAAATAGCATGGAAGCCTTCTCTTTCTGCTACACTAGTTGCCTTGTGTTTTTCTTTGTTGTATGCTGTCATTGCACAGCCTCTGTTTAACCAACATTAGTGCCAGCCCAAGGCTGAACAAGCAGCCACAGTAAGGTGATAATGCCAAGCTGACAAGGCATCAGGGAAGATCTATGTAAAGAGGAACAGTCTTAAAAAATGTATTGGAAGTGCAGGAATCAGGACTGTAAATTGCGTAAATGGCCCAGCCCAACAGATGTGCTTGGTGACACTTGCATGGTAGCATATGTGTTGTGTATGTTCATGTTCACATACCTGCAATATAAAAACAGGATTAAAACACTTTTGTACTACTCTGAAGCTGAAATAAACATGCCTGGCTGTTGGCTTCCACAAATGAGCTTCTTAAACTATGGAAGTCTTTCACAAATGTCATTAAATAAATATTTTTTAGTTGATATTAAAAACAGTATTATATGACTTGGCCCTTCAGTAATTTCTTTCTGTCTGACAGTGTGCAGGGTTTTTTATTTTGTTTTGGTTTTTGTTAGTTTTTTTTGTTAAGCTGTGAACATTATTACTGGCGGGGGGGGGCATTCTGCAAATTCATCTTATGTGGTGTGGCTGCAAAATTGTATTAACATTTTCTAGGGACAGGTAAAAGCTGTTTTGAGGTCATGGAAGTGGTTTTTTTCTGACTGTAGCAATACACGGAATAGATGGCATTTGTGCATGTTGGATTCCATTGTATACGTGGCGCAGAAAGGCAGCTCTGATTTGTACAGCTGGGAATGACAAAGTACCTGTCACCACACACCTCATTTGGCTTGCCTGTACGCAGTACCAGGGTATGAGTCATGTATCGGGTTTGTTGATCTGCTGTATTCCTGCAATCTGGCAAGTGTTCTAATTTCATTTTCCTTCCAGTGCAAATTAGAGCATGAAATATTTCTTAGACACTTAGTAGCCAGAAGCAGGCCTGGGGAAAAAGCAGTAAGACACCGTTTTGGCTTGGAGAAATGTCTCAGAAACCACTTTCTTTGTTGAAAGCTGTCTTTCATATGACTTCTGACTGAGAGGAAATTCCTGATCCATCTTTTCTGGGGCCTGATGACTGCTACAAGATATGATGGTGTTTATAGCAGGAGATGGGTTTCCTTTGGTAGAAGGAACTCTGTGCAATCACTGCTGTGCATCTGTGGCTTATTTGGTTTCTTTAGGTTCTTGTCCTCCATGAATAGCTGATGCTTGCCCAGAAAAGCACTGTCTGTGGTTCTTTCATGGGCATGAAATTAGGTTTCCAGATGTTCCCTGTCACTGGTGGTACTCTACTAGGGCACTGGTGCTGTTGATGAAATGTTGATGAAATTCTCCATTAGAATGGAGTCTGTGGGGGGCTTCACACAGATGACTGGTGAAACCAAAAAAGATGACTAAGGATTTTGGGAGCTGCAGAACTTGAGTAGTTTTGAAAAGCATCCAATATGATTTCCTAGCTGAAAGTGTGAGCTCTGTAGACAACATTTTCAATTTATTTCTTTACTCTTGCCTTCTGCTAGGGAAAGTTTTCTGCTCCCTGGTGGTGAGAAGAGTTCTCAAACAACAGGGAAAATTAAGTGAAGAGAGAACTGATTAAAGAGTCAGTTTTCTTTGAGAATGAGTGACAAAGTACATGGCATATAGAGTTAACTGCAAAATTTTTTTGAGAACTGGTGACTTTTTTTTTTTAATAAATCATCTCATATGCTATAGATTAAAGAAATGCAGTTTGCAGTTGAAATTCACAGTGATGAAGCTCCTGGTAATCTTCAGTTCCTGTTTCATAACTGAAGATGAGCCAATGAGATAGAGTAGCTAAACCCCAAGTGCAGCAGTTTGACAAAGCACCTGGTGGAAGTTTATAGAACAGACAGTCCCAAATGAGAACAAAGATGCTGATGCTTCTGCTGAGTGTCTTAAAAGCACTGGAGGACCTAAGGCACACTCATGCAGTCTAGGAAGCCTGGGGAGTTTAGGGAGGAGATGGGCCTGTTTCTGTAGCAGAAGGATGAATGATCTGACTGCATAGAAGTAGAGAAGGTGGGCCAAAGACAGCAGGGAAAGCATTGACTGCAGCATCATGATACTAGAAGATGTTGAAGATATGTATGTCTAAGGCAGCCTGAGGACCAAGTGCAGGAGTTGAGGGTCCAGGTTTGGGAAAGCTCTAGCAGAAGTGCAGGTGACAACTATTAAGCCTAAAATTTGCCAGAAGTGCCAGTAAGTGTTACATACACAAATACCCACCTAAGGCTTTACCTCTGCCTTGTATAAGAGTTAGGTTGGAACTAAGTGCTAATGTGAGGGAGCACTGTTATCCAGCTGAGTGTATTGTGATCACTTGTGTCAGTGCTAAAGGATTTATAATGGTCATTATATCATTGAAGTCTTCTGTAAAAGTAAGAACAGAATTACTACTCAGCAGGTCTTTATTTCAGTAGTGTTCCGCAGAGATTAAATGACATATAAACCCCATTTTTTAACCAAGTTTAATCTGTTGTAAGACTTTACACCTCATTCTCATACAGGCTTTACAGTAATGTTAAAATCAATATGTTTTCAGTATTTTTGAAGAAACTCTACGAAATACTCTTCTATTTCCCATTTAGAAAAAGCGGTTACATGTGCCACAGAGAAAACGCTGATGTCTCTACAGCACAACATAGGAAATAATGTCATGCTTGTGTAATTGTACAGCAACTTGAGACAGTCTTGAGTGACTTCTGAGAACATGTTGACCCAGTGGCTCAAATGTATCTTTAGGATAACATCAGTGTTTTAATGGAGGCAGTTTTAAATCTGCTGTGCTATTAAACACAAAGGGCAAATTTATGCTTGCCATATCTCCCTTGGCAAGGTTGGCACTAAACCAGGGAGCAATTTTCCTTATTGCATTTAGCAACATGTTTCAGATTTATAAGCCCTGGAGCCATTAAAATATGACTCCATTAATTAGAAAGTAATTGTGGTATTTCTTTCTAGTGCCAAGGGATTAACTCAGTTTAATCTCAGTGTGGTTAACAAAGGCAGTTAGCTATTTGCTTTAAATATGAGTTAAATCTGTAAAAAATAATGACTTCATGAAGAACAGGATTGGCCCCATGGCATATACCCAAAAATTGGGCTGTTGACTTCACTGAGTTCAGTGGTAATCTTGAACTGAAGGGCAACATGATGGAGCCCCCAGGGGGCTGTTCCTGTAGGTGGTCTGTACTTGAAATTCACATGAAAGCTTGGTATCTTTAAAAAAGATCATGAAAGAGAATATTAAACTGTATCCAGCTTCAGTGCTCTGTGTTGATGCCAACTCTTGCTTTAGGGCAACTTCACAAAGCAGCAACAGGAAGAAACTGAAGCATAATGGTTGAGTACTTGTCAGTATTTGCTGTCACCAGTAATTATTAGAAAATCCAACTTGGCATAGTGGATATTAGACAAAAGCCAGCAATGGAGCTGGAGCTCCTTGAGATATTCTTGTTCCACAGCTGGCAGTTCCCATCCTGTTAGCTGGTAACCAGCACACTCTCCATCTTAATTTGTTGCGGTGCACAGAAAAATCAGTTGGCTCAGTTCATCTGTGGAATACTTCATTACTGTAAACTGATGGTGTCATGAAGGCTTTCTAGGATTTTACCAGTGAATTTGGAAGTATTTGAAAAATTACAGGGAAAGCAAGGACCTGTTATTATACAGTGTCCTTTGCTTTGGGTAACACTTTAGCCCTGCTTGGGTCTGCCACTGAATGCCCATGCACACTGCCGAAGTCTTGTCTTTCTGGAGTAGAAAACCGTAAGATTTAAGGCAAATAAAACATACTTTTAGTGAAGGATAAAGCATATTGAGATATTGTAAAGAGATTTATGATATCTCTTGGCACATTGTCCTTTAATGGATAGGGAGGGTCCTGTAGCCACGATTGCCTGCTTTGCTGTAGAGGGTTAGAAAAAAAGAGGAACAGAAGGGTTAAAGCTGAGAAAAGGCAGGAGGGATGTGGGGGGCTCCCTGGGGGGAAGGGGAGAGGAAGTGAGATCTGCTGTGGCTGAGAGTTTGCCTTTTACTTTTTGTTGGTAGCAAGGCTGTGATCTGTGGAAGGTCCACTGAAAATACTGCTTTTTGTTTTTTGTATGTTTTACCATGTTCCCAAGATCTGTAAAAAGGGAAAAGAATCATGTTATTTACTTTGTGTGTCATGCTTCCCAACCTGTGATGCGTGTGGTCCCAGCCTTGGCCCCGCTCTTTGGTGGCTGCTGCAGGGCTGAGGTGGCTGCTGTGTCCCTGCCACTGCCATCCACCTGCATGCAGCCCTCCCTGTGGGGTGAGGGCTGCTCCCTGGTGAAGAGCTGGGATCTCATAGGCTGACCATGAAAGGTTTTCTGTGCATCTTTTCTTGGGGGGATTATACCTTTCATCTGGGGCTTCCCCACCTGGACTGGGAGTTCCTACCCAAGATGCAGCCAGGCTGAGGGGGGTGGCAGGGTGAGAGGCAGCCACCAAGTTCTCTCTATCTTTCTGGCTGTGGTCCCTTATGCCATCATCCCAGCCATCCTCTTTCATGGCTCATCACCCCAGCCTCTTGCTCTTGGTTCCTTCTTCCCTCTCCCAAGCCTCTGCACCCACTTTACCTTTTCAGCTCTTTCTTAAAGGCTCCTGGGAAACAAGGAACCCTGTCAGGGCTGTATTTGTCTCCTTTGTTCCATGCTGTTGGGTATAACATGCATTTAGTGGCTACTGGCAGAGAAGGTCCAGGTAGTGCAGGAGGGATGCTAACCTGATGCTGTGGGAACTGGGAATCTTGTTTTTAGGTAGATGGCTTGTACCTGTCTGTTATCCCTCTGTTGTTGAACAGAAGGATGCCTGGAACTGGCACTCCTTTTTTTTTTTTTTCCTTTCCCCTCCTGGTTCCTTGGCAGAAGCCTGAAGTTCAACATTGTAGATGATGCAAAATATTCTCATTATTTATTCATATAGGTGAGAATTCCTTATTACTGTCTTTGTTTAATGAAGGATTTAACGAAACCAATTCTTTTTTTTTTTCTTCCATTCTCTTTGTCTACTCAGCCTTCTCTGAGAAAAGGCAAAAGCAAACCTGTTAGGTAGATACTTTAGTAGAGAAACTTGGCTCTGATGGAATTGTGTAAAAACCCAATTTATTTATTCAGCTCTGAATGAAAGACTTGTGATGTTGTCCATAACCTTGTACACTTCAGTCATAATCTAGTCTAGGATGTTATATGTGTATATATATATATATGTTATATATATAAAGCCCTGAAATGCAGTTGCACAAAATAATGCAAATGAAGTAAATGTGAGAACTGAGAAGACGGAAAGTTGTGCTAAGAACCTACCACAAAGTTCTTACTAATATATTTACTGATGACAACGTCTGATGATTCAATACAATCTGTCCCTGAAATGAATTAACTGAATGTGTGTCAGCTTTTCTGCAAAGTGCATTGAATTTGATTTTCTCTGGTTTTATTTTTTCTAGGGCTGCCAGAATGAGTGCACGGGTGGCGGATGTTCGGGAGAAACAGGAAAGCAAATGACTGAATCTTTCAAGGTATGTATCAGTGGTCTTCAGAAGCAAGTTTTTCCATTGGGTCCCAAAGTTGCAGAGCTAAGGATTGCAGAAGGACTCCAAAGTACTGCAGCTCTGGAACATTATCAGCACTCCACAACAAACAGGGCTATGACAGTAAGGAATGCTGAGCAGCTGCCAGGAACTGACATGAAATTGCATCCTTCTCTTTTTATTTTAATCTTATTCTTAGAAATGAGCTCAGTTAAGATACTGTTCTTTTCCTCTGCTTCCTTCCTGAATGCAGTGCTAGTAACTAAGAGCTGATTTTAAAAACTGTGTGGATACAGATGTCAGCTGCCAGTTTTCTGTTGAAAGTGCAGAGCCTGTCAGCAAGTGCTCCTTTGAATTCTACATCTGTCCTAATTTCCTTTTTTCCCTGCCTTTTATACTTCTTTTACCTTTATTCTTTATGACACACATCTGTAATTCTTTTCCTCTTATATTCCCTGATTTACAGTCTTTAAAAAAGCCTCATCTATATTTAGCAGAAATATAAAAGTAGTACTCAGAAAAACTCATGTTTTTTCAGCAGTTCCTTTCCTGTTATTTCTGACTATTGTCAGCAGTACATGAGATGAAAATATGATGATACACTTTGTAAGTGACATGTTCTTCCTGATGTTTTTGGTCAGTGCCACTGCTGCGCAGTCATCTGAATTATTCTAAAGTAATTATTTCCCCTTCAGTTGTTAGGCTTTAAATGGATATGAAAAATTAATGCTGCAATAAATATGTTGGACCCTTTGATAAGGTTTATTCTGATGTTGGTCTCATTGAAAACACGAAGAATTCTTGAGAGTCCATGACTACAGAATTTCACCATGTAGTAACATGCAGTTTAATTTCTATTTCCTCATTCTCAGCCCTTTCCAGTTCTTCTCTTCCTCATTTCTTCTTGTTGTGTCTCTCTGGCAATTCTGCCCAAGGAGGAAAACTCAGGATAACTTTTCAGCTAGAAGGTCTGATTTGAAAAATGTTAACAAAAACAGGCATGCAGCCAGTTTTGAAACCACAAGAAACCACACGTCTCGAGTGCAAGGGTTGTTTTGTGAATTCACCTTCAATAAATAGACAGATCTCACTAGATTAATTCAGCAGAGTGTGCTGGTGTATTTGCAAACAAGAATTGCTTTACAGAGAGGAGACTCTTGTGTAACCAAACTGAGCTGTGTCTTTCACTCATTGAGGCAGTCCATAAGGAAGGCAAAGTGACGACAAACTCTTGGTAGTGTTTGGGTCACAGGTGAACTTGGCATAAACTAAAGCAGACTTAAGGCAGATTTAATTATACCAGCAGTCAAGCAGGTGCCTTTCCAAAGCTCCCAGTACTGGGTGGCACAAAGTTGGATTTAGTCCAGATTTCTTTCTATTGATATTTGTGTGTCAGCCAGAATAGCAAATCATTGTAGTGGAGAGGCTGGGTGAGGGGAAAAATACATTAGCAGGTGGGACAGATGGTCATAAAGGGAATAATGCTAGGAGAAAGCAGCTGGCTCAGGCTGAAGTCTAATTTGTAAGACTTCATTCCTGCCTTATGGCATTGTTTCTGAAGATTAGCTGCAGTCATCAGAGGGGAATAGATTTCTAGAAAATACTGTACTGTGGGAGGTGTGTGTATGAAAGTTAAGGTGAGAGTATAGGTCCTGGTTGTAGTATCATACATTATAATAATTATTTTCAGCCTCTTTAACTTCATAGTAAAATTAAGAATGAAAAACTTCATAAATGAATCAAAAAACAGCAACATAAAATGAAAATAAAATAGCATGGATTAATTCTAGGAAACTTCACAAACATTTTTTTGGAAGACAGTTACAGTTACAATTTCAGAAACTATAGCTAATAATATTTCAAAGGAATCAAGTTGACCCATGGGGCTGACTGTACTGAAGAAAACTGCAATTTTGTGCCAGTGACCTAAGCAATCCAAGATTGTGGGAATGTAGAAAACAGGGTATGGTTTTGGTTAAAGCTTACATAAAACATATTGTTTACAGTGGGTCATGCCCAACATTTGAATGCCAGATTAGCCCTCTGAAGACATTTCTGTTTAGAATGCAGTGCTGTGCTTTTTAGGTGGGGTGAGCTGCTTTGAATTTCACTGCAGTTTCTGTCTGACTTTGAAAGGCGGAGTCAGAAAGTCCCTGTACACTGGGAGGGAAGGAATGAATGTTACCTATGATTTTTGGCAGGCAGTGAGCCCCTCTGCTAACTGCTCGCTGTTCTCTAGTCTCATGAACTTCTTTAAAAGCAGCAGGTCGGAATTGGTACTTCCTTCATCCTGACTGCTACTGAACTACCTTAATTTGACTCAGTTCTGCAGTTAAAAATCTCATCCTGTCGGGTCTGTGATTTATTAGCATTTAATATATGGCATTTAGAGTTGACACATGAGCAGTGATCTTGGAACAGCTAAGAAACATTAAAGGAAATCGTGATTGTGCTACAGTTTCCTGTATTGTATAAAGTGTCAGAGCTCCAGAATTTATCTACTAAGCTCCTTCCACGTGAGTGAAGTCTTCCTCCCTCCCTCAACTGTTGTATGCATGCATTAATATATCTGTTTATTTAAATAGCTGATGGTGATTTGTGCCCACACCTAAGTTGTAGTTTCTGTCTATTGCCAGCATTGGATCTCTGTGAGGGGGATATTGCACCAGTAAGGGAGAGTACAGTCATCCTTTGTGCCACTGAATGTTTTTTGGGAAGTTGAATCAAGAAATGCACGTCTGGTTTTATTCTTACACTTGCATCCAATAATACCACTAAATAGCACACAGTTATGTCTAAGGCACTAAATTTTTATGACTAAAAATCTGGTAGGTTCTTTAATGCATTCATTCTGCTTATTGTGCTGTCACAAGACAGAATGACTGTTGTTTGGAGAATGTAGCAGTCTGTTTCCATATGTAACTCTGATTTGGTTTCTTTTAATGTGTGAATTAGCTCTGACTTGGAATTCCTAACGCTTGATGTTAAGAAACTAAAGGCATCTGTGATGTCTTTTATTTCTCTCATATCCAGAAAGATGATTTAATGTAGTCTTTTGTCTTGGAATTTGTCTTTGTTTTCTCTTTGAAGACTGATACATGGAGCACTTTAAAAAGGTATTACCTACTCCTGTTATGTTTCTCTGAGTTTCAATGATCTGAAGCTCTGGAAAAATTGGCATCTTAGTGGTGCAAAGTTCAGTTCTTTTGTTTTACTTTTTAACAGCCTATTCAGTGTGCCAAAGTAGTGCAGACTTTCTAGGGAATTTCTAGGAAATACTGGCTAGTCTTGCTACACCAAAGCAGAATGGAGTAGCTGTAGCTTGCAGGCGCATCTGGATTGAGTTGCTAATGTGAAGACCTGTGGTGGCAGAATGAGAAATGTTTAACTGGGGCTTCTGTGTCTCAATGGCTGCTCGTGCTACTCTGAATATCTGTGTGTGCTCCCACACAGTTTTCTGCAGACAGACTCAACCTTCCAGGCTCCGAGCCAGTGGGATGTGAGCCCGTGGCAGACTGGAAGCTGCATGGGCAGGTTAGTGCAGTGCTGTGCTCCAGCTGGTGATCCCTGTTGGGATCTTGGACTTGCTAGACGAAGTACAGTGCTCTGCTAATATGCTTGCATGGCTTCCACTTTGAAGCTATCTCACGTCTAGCCAGGTAAAATGCTGGTTATATTGAATTTTCTGTAATGATGTATGGTTTATTATTTGTTTCTTGCATTGCTCTAATGTTTTAACGCCCAAGCTGTGAATTAGCTGACACTGTGCTAAGTATTGTACAAATCAGAACATAAAGATTATTTCCACTCTACATGCATAAAATCCCCCAAAAAATCCTAACCAAAGTCTGAAAATTTTTCCACAGAATCTAAAGCTGTAGTGTATTTTACACTAGAAGAAGCTGAAATTCTTTTTCCAGTGCAGGCATTTGTGGTTCAAATTGAGAGATTGCCAAAGAAAGTTTTACATTGCTGTGAGCCAAAACCATTTTTATACTAAATGGGCCTATGATTTGTGGCAAATACAGTGGGATATAGGATTCCTTATTCTGGGAATTGGAAGAAGGAACAATCCATTTTGAAAAAATAGACGGTTTTAAGCTTTATTTTAGAAAACTATTTTATATGTGAAAGGTTTGCTGACAGTGATAACAAACAGTTCTCTGATCCTGTTTTTTTTAATGAAAGCTGAATATTGTTTTTTCACCAAACTTTCTTGTTTCCCATCCAATGCAAAGATCAAAGTGTATAAAATAAAGAATAGTCTAATTTTTGAATTAAGGTCTTAAAGTCTAAACTAATTGACTTTATCACATTAGCATATTAGTGTGACAGGGTTAAAGTTCCACTCCTTGAAGAGTTTAGGAAGTACCGAGCAGTTTTCCTTTGTTTAGGTAAAGTTACTGACATGCTCAGAGCATATGGATCAAGGGAACACTAAAGTAGTTTTGGAATGAGGAAATACACGCAGTATAGTTACCATATTACCTGCAAGGCCAGCGAATATAAAGCAATTTACATGGTTTTTATGTAAAAAATATATATAGTTTTCAAATTATATACATGGTTTTAAAATATATATTATTTCCTCCCCAGCTTGTCCTCAATTTGTCATTTTCTACTGACATCAATAAATTATTTATCTGCCAAAGCATATGTACACTCAGTGAGGCTTTTTGTCGTATTGCAGCTGATGATTCTTCAGGGGTTTGACTGTTGGGTGGGGATATTAGAAGAATACCCTTCATTGCCATTTTAAATTCTTAAGTTATATTAGAATCCTTTTAAATGGATATTAGAATCCATTTTAAATTTTGCTTGATGAGACAGCACATTTCCTTTATATTAAGTTGTATGGGAAAAGATTTATTATAGAAGTTTAATGATATCTTGATGCCGTGATGAGCAGTAGCTCCCCAGAGTGCGTGTATAGAAAATCTGCTCTTATATAAACTGTCTTGAAGCAGTAAGAGACAACCAATTGGATATCTGTGTGTGGGTATGTGTGTGTAACAAGCTACAGTAAGGATCTCCAAATATTTCGTGAAGTAGAACCTTAGCCCATCCAGTCCATCCTCCCACTGAAAGTGCGGCTCTCATCAGCACTACAGCAGGACAGCTGTGGCTTTGTCTGCTGAATGCAGTGCTGGGCTGCTCTCTTAAAGAATTTTTGTTTTCCTGGTGTCCAGTCTGATCCTCTTAAGCTAAAACCATGTCAGTTACCATTTGGTAGGTCATCTCTGTATCACCTCCACGGAAGTACATAGCTGTAGCCACTGTTAGATCAGGAATACCAAGCTAGAGGCTGGTTCTGTTATTGCCATAACAGTATTTAGCATGTGTGGGCTGGGCATTGCTTGAGAAAAGGACATTCCGATTTTATCTTGATTTCAGCTGAATCTGTTTACTTTGTGTTATTGTCACTGGTAATAAAACTATTTGCTTTTTGTGATGTGTTGGATAAAAACAGATTGACGAGTAAATATTGCTAAATCACTGTACTTTCATCTCACCTGATTATCCCTCCTAGTAGGTATGTATATGCTGAAGAATTATTTCGGGTGATACAATCGAATCCATTCCCTCATCTTTACCTGCCAAGAGGAAAACCAGCTCCAGGACAAAGAGTGCTGAGTGGTTTCTGTGGTATTCTGCATCCACATGGGCATGGCATAAACTCTTTTGAGTATTACTATTAATAGGTGGACCAGACTGACACATATCTGCTGCTCTTGTTCCAGTTATTAGGAAAGAATTTGGGACCTGTGGCAGCTCCTTTCAGTTTCAGCTTGATGGCAAGTGGTTCTGTGTTTCTCTTCAAGTGGGTAATGTTCTTCAAATAGTTGCAGGCTTTTAGCAAATAGATTTTCTAAGCTGTAGTAGAGGAACTGATTGTCCCATTATCTGAAGCTGAAGGATTTGCAAATAAAGCTAATTGTCTTTAGCAAATAACAGGAGCTTTTAGCCAAGATAAAAGGAAACTGCTAAAAAAACAGCCAAGGGCAGTTTGGCTGAGTTGATTCATAGCACAAGAAAGTGATGCTTTATCACTTTTTGCACTAGGAGCTTAAGATGTAGTTGGTGTCTGTAAAAGCACAGAAATGGTACTGGAATTTTGGAGATTACTTTTAGCTTGTATCATTTTCTGGGTTCGTTTTTCCCAAGGTAAAGAGTTGCTTTTAAAATGCAAGGCTTAGCACCAGTCAGTGATTCTCAAAGTAAACTTACAAACTGACTCCAAAACTTAGTAAATCCATAGTGTCCATACCTACTTCCAAGATTTCTTAAATTTTGATGTCATTGTGATATCATATCCCCAGTTTTGATAGTGAATGTTTTCTTTGCTGAACACACTTGAATGGAAGCTGCAATTTAGGAAGAGAATTAAGTTTGGTTGGTTTTTCTCCATAGGGTTCTCTTGGTTTTCCTGCTTGCTTTTGGAAGGATATAAGAACTTTCAATGAATTAACAGCCTAGAGAGTTGGAAGAGGTTTATGTTAATCCCATATTTAGTCCCTGTTTCTAAGAAAGTACTGAGTGGAACGAAATGGCAAACTCTGGCAGTTTCATTGGCAGATCAGACACTGAATTTCGTGGCAATTTGTAAGTTTACCTTCTGTCTACCACTGTGAAAAGGAGATGGAATCAGAGAAAAAGGCAGGTGTGGTTAACTGAATCTTTGAAATGGTTCCCATAACCTCTGTATAATACAGACACTGTACCATGAAAGCATTTTATATTTCCAAAAGGTTTTGAATGCCTGCATTCCATGAATCCTCTTCCCTGCATGTGTGCAAGCTTATTAAAATCAGGTAAGAAGATTTAATTGCAACTGCTCAGGACTTGGACATGTGAGATTATGATTCTATTCTTGGCTGTTCCACACAACATGTTTGTAACTGGCCAGGCTACTTAGGCAAAATACTTCCAACTTGTTTGTCTGACATTTAGGTTTGCAATTCATTTCTTCGTTCAGCATGGCTACTTCTTTCAGGGAAGATTAGTTGCAAAAATCATTTTTTGTTTCAGTTGCTTCATGTGAAATACAAATGATGTTTTCCAAATCAGGAGACGGTAGTATCTTGAATCTTTGTTCAAAGATGTGTTATTGGTGAAATGTCAGAGACTTCTTTATTCAAGACTTGTGTGACAGGCCAGTGTGAGCCCTCAGCTTGTATTAGACTCAAATCTTCTCCCAGGCAAACTCTTTCTAAAAATGAAACATTGTGTTTATGCTACAATGCAGAAATACAGTGGTTGTGAGGCAAGGAGCAGCACAGCATCAGGAATTGGATTAACCAAGCTGTCAGATCTTTGAGAAGAAGCAGTTTGTGTTAATACTGGATCATATGAATTAGGTAACTAGCCAATGTCTTCCATTAGTGAAAAATGGTCCTAGTTCTGTTTTGATGGAACGGTTTGTGTACGAATGCATGAGAGGACTTTCTGCTATTAGAGAATTGCAGTCTGTGTTTGCCTAAATGGAATTGCTTCTTTCTAATCTGAATCCCAGGTGTGTCTACACTGCAGACGTGAAGTGCAGTTGCACAGACAAAGAGGATTTTTAGAGTTGAATTGCCCAAAAGTAACAGTGGGCTTGCAGCAGTGTGTTTTTCACACCAGTGCAATGACTGCATTTAAGCCTGCTCACACTTCCTGATGACCCCACTTAGTTGATTGGAATAGCTGTTACCAAACAGAAATGATTCATAGGACCGAAATACAGTAAGTGTGTCTGGTTTTTATTCCAATGTTAAATAGTCTCATCAGCACCTTGGTGGTTTGAATTATATAGAGAGAATCATATTTGAAATGTTTTAGAGAACTTTTTGATAGAAGAGATACTAAGTGACTGTTCCTTGTAGATCTGAAAATACAAATACCTGGAGTAGAAGAGGTAGACCCCACTAAATTCAAGTAGATTATTTTCTTAAGATTTCCTTAATATCAGATGGAAAGTTTCCTTAGGATATGTAGGAGCCCCATCCCAGCTTCTTTCTTAGCCTTAAAAACACATCTTTCAAAACTTCTCAGTGGAGAACAGACTAATGAGTAATGGAGAAGAACCCCCCAAACCTAACGATTATAAATGCATGTAATTTTCCTGAAGCAGAAGAAATGGATGAGGCTGTAAAGATTCAAGTAGTTTTACCTGTCTTACAATCCAGATTCCTACAAAGCTGGAAGAAAGGGTCTTTATTAACTTAAATGGTTTCTGGAGCAAATCAGTGGGAAGTTATGCAGACAGCATTTCAGCAACATGGAAAAACTCATAAAATTTAGCTAGTGCTATTGAAATGAATGATATGTTTTTAGGGCAAAATAAATTTCTTCTATGCTTTCTCTATCATCTAGCCTGATTGTAGCTTTCCAAGATCTTTATTTCCCTTCTGTTGTGTTTTGAGGGCTTTAGAATATATTCTCAGCTGTGCTGCTGCCCTAGGTGCCCTTTTCACTCCTTTAGGCAAGAATTTTACGTCAATTCCAACCACTTCTCTGTTTTCTTGTCAGAGCAGGTTTACTTCCTGCCTGCTGCTCCAGATCAAACATTGCTGCACCAGAGTTGGAGCCTCTGCAGGATCAGGGGAAAGGTTAAAGAAGCCAGCAGTAGGTTATGCTGCCCTCATTTTCTTGCAGAGTGTAGCAGAATTTCATTCTTTGGTTAGACAAATATTTGAGAAGTATCTGTTATGAATAGTTTAGGTTAGATGTCTTGCATAGGATGGACTAGATATAGTCCTTCCAGCCATATTTTCTGCTGTTTCCATGACTGTCTCACAACTGATTCAGAGCCTTGACTGTCTTTTGCTTTGTCATTTGTTTTGTGGTTTATTACCCAATGTACAGCCAACCTGATGCAGTGATTCCAGGCCTCAGTCCAATTACATGTGCTAACATATTCTGAGATTAAGTTTCTGGGAAGCTTTATGTTGAAAGATTTCTGATATTTTTGATATGTTCCCTGGGATCGCAGAAGGATAATTTTTTTAAAAATTTTTAAAATTTTTTTTTTTTTTTTGGTAGTAGAAGTTTTCTGATATTTTTGATATGTTCCCTGGGATCGCAGAAGGATAATTTTTTTAAAAATTTTTAAAATTTTTTTTTTTTTTTGGTAGTAGTAGTAGGAAAAATAGGCCTTTCTTCCTCCTCAAATCTTATTGCATCTTGGCACACTTTCCATTCTCAAGCCTTAGGCTCTGCTGTAAATTTAAAATAGTATTGATGGTAAAGGGATTATAGGATAGCTTACATGAACGTTAATTTTATACTTACAAGCT
This sequence comes from Corvus brachyrhynchos, assembly GCF_000691975.1. Lineage (NCBI taxonomy): Eukaryota > Metazoa > Chordata > Aves > Passeriformes > Corvidae > Corvus > Corvus brachyrhynchos. The sequence goes on along the minus strand of NW_008238447.1, from coordinate 1,414,044 downwards.
GGTAATAGATTTCTAAGAATTTATTTGACTTTCTTACTCTTGTTTTGAGTTGATAGAATTCTGTGTTCTTATTATTGCTACTGTAGACTTTATTATTGTGATAAGAGCTATACAGGGCTCTGTATAGAAAGTGATGGTCTCTGCCCCCAGAACTAGTAGTCTTTTCCGAAGAAGATGGTGGTGGGAAAAGAAACAGGGCATGACTGGGAAATGAATGTGGGATCTCCCACTGCTGACGAGCAGAATGACTTTGTGGTGGGTGAGGGGCCTGGCACATGCCTGGTTCTGTGGTGCTTTCTGGGCTGTCTGTGGTGCTTTCTCACCCACCATTGTTTCTGAATTGACCCAGGCTGACAGTGGTTGTCCATCTTGTCTGCCATGGAGCTGTGGGAGAGCCACGTTGGGCTGTGTGGCGTTTGTGACTGCTGTTCATGTCCTGAGCAGTACTGGATCCTGTCTGCTCCGGGTCGGGGGGAGGTGGCTGCTGCTCAGGATGCCGCCTGGCTGACAGGGCAGGGGCTGCTGGTCTTGGCAGTCTGGGCTGGCCCATGGCTGGGGGACCTGCGGTGTTTTTCAAGCTGTGTGTCTGAGTTTTGTGCTCACTGTTATCTTTGTGCATCAGATGTGGTCTGTCCCAGGGTGCCTGGAAAGGCTGCTGCTTTTGGACACCAGAGAGCCATGGGAGAGCCTGGATGTTGCCTGACTGGAGGGTCTGGGGCTGACAAGCTCTGTATTGTCAGTGGGGTCTGCAAGAAAAGGCACAGCAGCAGTTCCCAGATGGGAAGCAATGAGTTGCTGCTTGTGAGGACAGTGACAAAGGACAACAAGTGATGGCCTGGCACAGCCCTAGTTCTTAGTCCTTCCTCCCCGAACCCCCGCGGGGAGTTGGAGCTCCCATGCAGAGCACTGGATTGCTGCTTTGGCAGCTAACCCCTCTTCCTCCCTGTGCTCCCTGCCTCCTGGGCAAAGGCATATTCTGGCATGGTAGCAGATCTGCATCTCATCAAACTGCCTGACTGCTTGGTCAGCTCCCATCATGGGGCTCTGCCAGAGAAGGAGGGGGAAGTGTTGATCCCCAGCTGTCCCAGCATCAGGCAGATCCAGGCAGTCCCTGCTCTTGTGTCTGCCCTGTTTTCAGCTTCCCTATGAAGCTGAGGACAAGTTATGGGACAGAAGGTGACCAGGCCTGCCAGGGAATCCCTGGGCTGGCACTGTGCTTGTGCCTGATGTCTCATGAGAACACCAGTGCACAGAGCATGTGGATTGGTTCAGGATGGGATCCAGTTAGCTTTGTGTGGTGCTGAGTTTCGGATTTGTGGCCAAAGCAGCGTGGGTGACATGCCACTGCTTGAGCCACAGCTGAGCAATGAGTGCACAGTGCCGAGGCCTTTTCCGCTCCTCACCCCAGCACCAGTGAGCAGGCTGGGGGACACAGGATGCTGGGAAGGGGATACAGCCAGGACAGGTGACCCTGCTGGGGATAGCCCACTCCTCATTACATCTCAGCAACACAACTGCAAGCTCCTGCTCCTCCTCCTGCACTGGTGAGGCATCAGGTGGCTGGTAGTGTGAGCCGTTGTGGCCTTTTGCATCACTTGTTCAGTTTTCTTTTGTTTTCCTAATTCATAGAATCATCAAGGTTGGAAGAGGCTTTAAGATCATCAAATCCAACTGTCAATCCAGCACTATCATTGTAACCCCTAAAGCATATCACCCAGATATTAAACTGTCTTAGCCCGCGAGGTTTGGTCCTATCACCTACTGAGCTGTAATATCCTAAGTGTGTTGAAAACCAAGATCTGTTCAGTGTCCCATCAGCATTCCCAATACCAGTGACATAAAGACCTGCACAAGCTTGGTTCCCCACCCCTGCCCTGTCAAGCTCTCCGCCACAACTCACAACAACCCCAGGCAATACCCCAGGCGTGGGGAAGAGTGGCTGGAAAGCGGCCCAGTGGAAAAGTATCTGGAGGTGCTGGTTGACAGTGGCTGAACATGAGCCAGCAGTGTGCCCAGGTGGCCAAGAAGGTGAGTGCTGGAAAAGATGAGCGAGCCACAGCCATAAGGACTGAAAGGCAGGAAATCCTCATCCCTGGAGCCTGCTTCAATAGCATTCTGTATAGAGCCAAACTCATTCTCTCCGACTCTTCTCAGCTATGCTTTGTTACCTTTCCCCTTTATAGTAATTCCTTGTGCTTTTTGTAATCTGTGTCCTTCTCAGAATTTGCTCCATTGCTGTTCACAAGTGCAAGGGCAAAGCAAGTTACTTGATTTTGCCTGTGCTTCCCTGTTTGTTATTGCATGAGAAGGCCCTGATCTTTCCTAGAATATGCTTAAAAACTCAGTATAAGATAAAAAATTATTGCAGTTGCTTGTGATCTTGAATTAATCACCTTGACTGGAAGTCAGGGATGTTCATACCCTTTTACTTATTTCATTAGAAGATATTGCAGTGAGTCTCACTGGGTGCATGTTAACATTTTGAGGATCTCTGCTGAAACTTGCTGCTGTTGTTAGGTAACCTGTGAGCTATTTTATAGCTGAGGCTGCCAGGTGTGTTTTTACTCAAGTAAGTGATAGAAATGCGTGGCCTAGCACAGTGTTTAGAAGAGTTTGGGTATGTCAAATGAATTACAGCTGTTACAGCTGCCCAACCTACTGCTTATGGTCTAGGATTTTCAGTGAAAATAACTGCAGCCAAGGATGATTTGGGAAGGCATTGACTTGGTAGAAAGAGTAGGACAAATATGATCTTGCCGTCTGCACCTACCTGAGACAGCTGTGTAGGGTAAGAAAGGTAGGAATGCAACGATGAGAGTAACAGCTCTGGCCAGGGGCTGCTGTCAGCTGCAAATCAACTTAAAGCTATTGCCAAGGCCAGGTAGAACAAGCATTAAACTGACGGCTCGGCCAGGGGCACCAGGATGTCTTGTCACAGCTTCGGTTAGAATTGACATGGACCAGCATGTCACCTTTAATTTGACCCATCTCATAAGTGAGAAGATCTGTTTTGATCAAATGATGAATTTTAGTTTCAAGAGGTCACAGTCACATTATATCTTCTTTATTTGGGCTGGGTAAAGCTTTGCCCTGAAAGAAGCTGCATTGGAATTAACAGGCACTTTTCAGATGAGGGGGTTCTCAAAAAAAACATCTTTTTGAGCCAGTGGCCCTTTGCAGGTATAATGTTGCCATATAAGCCCTGAAAATCAGCAGTATCCAGCTGGCTTCCCCATCACTCCATTTTGCCTCCCACAGGCAGGGCAATCTGATGCTTCCTATTCCCTTACCAGAGTGTCCTGGGCTGGCATATTGGCACGCACATCTTGTATGTACGTTCCTTTCTGCTGTGACATGGAGATTTTGCAGGCTCGGGACAATGTCTTTATCATTTTACTTCAGGCAACAGGTGCTAAATAACTGCCTCACCATGTGCCACATCCACTTCTTTTTTTAATCTCTCTTATCCTTTTTGTTCGGCATTTACAGGTTTTCCTTCCAGTTTAATGGTTTTATTAGGCAACAGCGTCAGGAGGTGCTTGAGAGCATGTTGGATAAACAAAGCCAGCAAAACACAAGTCCAGCTGAAAATTCCCCTTTGTGTTGGCAGTACAAACTGTGGAGAGATCTGGATGGGTGCTAATGCCAATCCCTAATGCATCCTTAACATGCTGCTTTCAGGGCTTGGGGAATGTTGGCAAAGGAAAAAAGTAAATTGCTGTTTTTAAAGGTCATAGGAGATAGCGGGGTAGCACTGTGATAATCTTTTAATGAGTGATATTAACATAAGAGGCATTGATACTTAATCAGTACCCTGGCATTTGTCACCTGGCTGTGCTCTGCTTCCCTTTTGTGGGTTCTTCTGTGTGATTTCCCTCTTGGTGCTGCTTGAACAAGTGAAGCCCAAAGGGTTTGTGAGCCAGGTGAAGTGTTGTGTAGGGCATCCTACTTCTCAGGGACCCAGAAGAGGCTGAGGGTGCTAGTAATACTTTGTGCAGACCACCCTGTGGTGGGAGTACTCCAGAGATGATCCTCCAACACCTCCTCTCAATGTGTCATCCTTCACAGAAAAAGAAGACCAAATGCATTGCAGCACTTGATGCTGTCTTGACACAAAAAGCATTTAGATTCTGAAAGATTTGGGTGCTTTTGCATGCTGTTAATTTGCACTGCTTGGTAAAAACAGGGAGAAAAAGACATAGTGGATAGAGTCCTAAGAAAGGATATTAAGAAAGTAATGGCCAAAAGAGTGGCTCTCCAGAGATCTTAACAGGATTATAAGAATGAGAAAAATTGCCTCTTTTCCTGTTGGATGATTGTTGCCCTACTGGTCTGTGCAGTTTAGCCTCTCTCTGAGGTCTTACCAAGGGTGTCCCTACTGTTGTTTGAAGGAATTGTTATGGGTCAAGTGCTGTACCTGACATTGTTGACTCAGGCATTGGCACGGTGTCTGGAGGAAAGCTGGTTTCTCCAAATTCTGAAGGAGGTGAGAAAGAGCAAGTGGGATCCCTGGTCAGATTGTGCACTTCCAGGAAGCTCTGTGGTCTGGGAACTGTTTCTTTTCTGGATAAGGATCATAGTTTCTTACCTCTCTAGGCTTTCTGCCTTCAAGGGACTCAAACTGAAGTGCAGTGAGTGTATTCACTTGTGGCTGCAGCTTGCTGCTCCCTCTACATATGCTTGTGGGTTTATGAGAAGAGCCAAGTTAAAATTCATTCCCATCCTTAAATAAAAGCCATTTGTTAACCCCAGAAAACTTAACAAACTGTTTTGGAGTGATGCCTTTCAAGCAGTTGTGCTACCACCACTGAAGAAGCAGCAAACAGGCATAAAAGCAGAAATCAGCACACTGATGGGAGTTCTAGGGGTAGAGGCTTCATATGATAATTATCGTCCCCAGGCCAGTTTATTGTAAAGATAATTACCCTAATGAAAGTGACCCGAGATGCAGAAGGCTGGACTCGAGGGAAAGCAGATGATACCACTGGAACAGGGAGTTCTTTAGAAGCTGTGGTTCTGTGCAGAGATAAACACAAAGATATGGTTGTGTTCTACATACTCACTTAAGCCCCACTGACATCCCTGCTCCCATGTAATTGCTTGAGCTGTCTTGCACTGTGGACAATAGCAAACACTCCTCTGTGGCTTTTATTTTGATCCCTGTCTTCTGTGATACCTTTTTTTTCTAAAGCATGGTAAGAGTGGTAAGAGGTTGCCAGGTAAAATTAGTTTTAGGACATCATTAGGTAGTGCTTCTCCCATTGGAGCATTCACTGTCAGAAGAATAAAAGGAAGAGTTAAGAAGAGTAATTGTTGTTTCATCAGATTATGTATTAATTCAACCAGACTAATGCACTGTAATATCTCGACAAGCCCTATAATTGGAGATAGTTGAAACAAGCTTTTAACTATTAATGTGCTCCAGCTCTAAGTTAATTTCACATCTAAGCCATTAAGCAAAAAAAACCACAACCAAACCTAAACCAAAACAACCAGTCAATAAGAAACAGGTTCATTAAAGGCATCTTAAAAATTAGGTTGTTTAAAGAAGCAGGGGTACACATATTCTTTTTTCAAAAGCTTGGGACCGATTTTGCCTCATTTTGCAAAATGTGTGCAGGGGCTTAGAAGTCCAAGACACTGATATTTCTTGCGGAAGCACCTTTTTACAGCATTTGCGAATCATTTATCACTATTCTGGATTACCTGTGTTCCAGTCTATTCCATATGCGCCCAGCACAGAGGACCAGGATTTCACTTGGGGGTCTGTAATAAGGGACAGTGCTTTCTGACTTACATTAGGAAGGAAAATGGAGCTTTGAATGTGATTCTTTGAATTCTCCCTTGCTTTTGAGCAGCACAGTTTAAATGCTCAGATGGTATAGGAAGAGAAGGGAGAGGGTGAATCAAGGCTCTGCCTGCTTTGTAGCCCTTTCTAGTTGTTCAGCCCCTACCTGTGAATAAAAGGGGAGTGACGTGCCAGAGATCCTGCATTCCTTATTTCCCTGCTGTTCTTTCGGATGATTCACACCACAGGAGCTACCATAAAGAAAAATTAACTATCCCAGCCAAAAACAGTACAAACCCCTGTGGTGCATGTCTGCAGCTAGTCATGGCTTACAAGAGAGTCTCTGCAGTCCCTCATGCAGGGAAACATTTAGCCTTCTTTGCTAATGGGTTCTTTCTAGGAAGATAAGCGTGTGAATGAGCAAGTTATTGTGACATAAGTAACTTGCTGCCTGCAGGCTCTGATCTCTCACATTGGTTTTATGTATTAAAGGAAAATCAGTGTAACATCTACTTAGTTGTGATGGGGATTAATTTCTGATGATCAGCTTATATTCTGTGGTACAGCAATTGGGTGTTTCTGGAACTTGTACAGGGGTGTTAACCTTACTGTCCAAGTGATTTCATGTGCTAATTTTCTGGTTTTATACCTTGTACTGCTACTTTAACTCAATTCTTAAACAGAATTTCAAAATATGCTACTTCTTGTATAAGAGCACTGTGTATATGTTTGTGTGCACTTTATGAATATTTCTCCAGCTACGTAGAGGTTAGTTGCCTTTAACCATCATGTCATTAAATATCCCTACAGAGAAAATGTTAAGGCTTGTCTATGTTCACTGATGCAGAATAATTTTAAATCAGTCTGACTTCATTATTTTGATACACTTCATTTTTGTCTCTGTGTTCCTTCAGGCTTCCGACTTGATTATCACCCCAGCTACGACGTTCAAGGAAAAACCAGACCCCACTGGTTTGGTATTTGGAACTGTGTTCACTGATAATATGCTGATGATAGAATGGTCCTTGGCTTCAGGATGGGAGAAACCCTATATTAAGCCGCTAGAGAACCTCTCATTACATCCAGCCTCCTCAGCCCTGCATTATGCTATAGAAGTGAGTATTAAATTGATTTGAAAACCACTATTTTATTAACTCTGGAAGACACAACTTTGTAATACAAGGACTATTACTGCCTTAAGTTCATTAGTATTGAGTTACATTTTGTTTTGTTAACTGGTGTTCTTCCAGAATAATTGCATTATTTATAACAGGGTTATGTGTAACACAGAAGCAGCTGTGGCCTGGGGATTAGAGCACACTTAAAAGTCCTGTCCTAGGGAAGGTGAGCTCTTTCTTGTGTGGTGATAAATTTATTTGAAAAACCATTCTCGTTCACTGACAGTGGGTTGGTCCAGTTACTGTCTCTGATGTGGCAGTGCAGGACTGTGTGAGCCTGTGAGAGTCTCAGAGTAGCTTTAATTGGGGGACTGAACATGCACTTCGTGAAAGTGTCTTGAAGCTGATTTAAAGGTTGATAGCTTGGGTTGCAGGACAAACTAGATAGGTGCTTGTTTGGGACTCTGAACAAATCCCTCAACCTTGGAACTAGATCTGATGCACTCAGTGTATACAAGTGTCTTTAAGGAGAGAACATACACCAAGGAACTTTGGGAAGTGGAATGTCAAGTCGGAAACCAGCGTGGTTAAAGTTTCTGTGCTTAGCTGATTACTGCCTAAAGCTGCCTTTTGTGCCTTCAGAGCAGCTCTGGCTGTACTCACACCTGTGTGGGAGCCCCAGCAGGGTACAGACCCTGAAATGGAAGCCCACTTCTCCTCCCACTTCTGGGTAGGTGGGAGTGTCTCCACTGAAGTGTGTGGAGTTGCTTGTGCTGCTTTTACTATTTCTTATATTTTTCCTTTTTTCCTTTTTTCCTTTTTAAAAATTTTTTGTATTTTAACCACTGGTATAAGGGAAGCTTTCTCTGCTTGTTGTTCCTGAGCTTCTAAGCCTTCACCATTTTTATTTTGACTGATTTTTCCCCCATCTAGTCACCAAGCCTCCAGAGGTCCTGTGTAAATTACAACAAGACCCCTGTGACCGAGGCTGCAGCTCTTGGTCTGCACTTCTTACTTCTTGTAAGAAACCACGCTGGAGTCCCAAATCTGTATTTCACTCTTAGTAGCATATTGTTTTAATGCTTGGCCTCTGGCCTGGTCTGAAATCATTGCTAATATGAATATGCTCTTATTTTTTTTTTCCATTTTTTTTTATTCTTTTACCCGTATTGCATCACGTTTCCTCTAGCCAAGAGGACAGACAGAGGAGAATCTGGTGTCATTGCTGTGGCTCAATGAATACACAGTGGGTATAATAAAAGTGATGAATTTGGCATTCCCTCCCCTTTCTCCTTGCCCTTCATGATGCAGTGTGGTAATCTGGATCTGCTGAACTCCAGATCCAGCTCTCGTGATGTACAGATGTCAGACAATACTGTTTTCACACCACTGTAGCAACCAACCATCGAGCAACCACAGCAGTTGCTTTCATTAAAGCTGAACATTTCTGGAGCACATCACTGTCTCCGTTTTTAATGAGTCAAAGGTTTTACTGAGCTCTGGAAGATTAAAAGCATTTATTTTTAGAGAAAAAGATTTAACATCATGAGAAGGCTTTGTGTTTCAGTAATGATGTGATTTTTACTTCTGTCAAACCATTGATCAAATCTTAATAGTGACATTCCTCCCTTTTCCCTCTCATTGAAAGTTCTGTGAATGTGTTTGGGAGAAGGGCGAGGGGGGGGGAAATGTGTTCTGTGATAAGAAAGTAACATTCCAACAATGTGCCATCAGTTAGTAACTGGCCCAGTAAAAATCGTATCAGCCAGATGACCAGCTATGCTATCCTTTATTAAAGATTTTTTTTTCTTGTGGCTACAATGTCTACCCTAGGAACAACTTCTTTTTCAAAACTGTGCCAGGGTTTCAGAAAAGTTGGCATTGCCGTAGGACTAAGATAAGTTTTGAAGGCAAAAAGTTGTGGGTTCTAATTCTGGTTCTGCTACATAATTGGCATACAGCCTGAGGAAAATTGCTGGGATTCTGCAACCCAATTACAACCCAATTAAAATTTGTCATGTGGAAGGACCTAGCTCTGCCATGAAACTGCATGCAAGCTTTCTAAAGATTGCATTTCACTGATCCTTATGGAAAAATATAATAGAATTTGATAATAGTGAAACCTGAAATATTCTGTTAAAATGACTTATGCACAAATACAGGATTATTTTTTTCCAAATAAAATAATGCCTGTCTAGACTTCCAGCCACATAGGATGCAGTTCCAGCCACTTTTTGTGGAACAGTCAGAGGAGGAGAAGCCTGAGAGGCTGACAGCAGTGATGCAGTTAAATTCATAGCACTTACACTGGAATATATTGTATCAAGAAATGCTTTGGAAGATAAATTCTAAGAATCTGAACTGTTGTCTATAAGCATAACTGAGCCTTTTATACTTAATCTAAATAATACCTGTGTATACATATGTATTAGTGTGAGTTTATATAATACATGTGTTTTCTGTCTATAAGTATAACCAGAAATTACCAATCTGTAACTGAAAATAACTGGATATTTTGTGGGCATGTTTTTTGATGTGGTTTGGAGATGCTGTAAGGCATTTTTCTGGGAGGGCATTGATAGGATAAGGATTTCTGATTGTCAACACCAGTTGTCTGGATCCTGCAGTCCGATGGGGGATAACTATGTTTAAATTTCCTGTGAAGTGTATAGAGAAAATATTTTCATGCACTTTGTCTCTAATGTAAGGCTTCATCACTGTCATTCAGGCTAAACACCATTCCACAGCATAGGGGTAAAAGGGGGAAATAAGTGACCAGTTCCTGCTACAGTTACAGCAAGAACTTTACAAGAGTTCTCTCAATTACCTTATTCTATGCTTCCTAACAAAGATGTGTTTTGGACAGAGCCCTAAAAATAATTAACATGTATTTAATAAAATTCTGTAGATCCCTTATGTAAGTGAAAATGCTGTTTTGACTCAGATATTAGTCAGGATGTGAGGGAATAGTTAAGTCAAACACATGCTACAAATTTTAATTGCTGTGACCAAATTATGAAAAAAGAAAAAAAAAAAAAAAAGGTTATCATGAAGTTCCTTGACAGAGAAAGAACTATGAAGTTTGTATTACAAAGATGACCTGCCTATACTTCAGATAAATGTATCTCACAGGAATGTATTGCCAGAATTCACTAGTTAGCATTTTTGTGTTTGCGTACTGTGAGCAGGAAGGTGAAGATTTTATTTCCAAAGGGTGTGTTCTGCTTTTGCACAGATCATCATGGGGTAACATCTCAATTACTACTTGATTTCTTTTCCCTCCTTCTCTGGCCTGGTAGTTGTTCGAAGGGATGAAGGCTTACCGAGGAGTGGATGGCAAGATCCGCCTGTTCCGGCCAGCCCTCAATATGGACAGGATGGCGCGATCAGCACGGAGAACAACTCTGCCAGTACGTACCCAAGGCATCTCTTGCTCCTTAAGTCAGAGCATGTTTTCATTTTCAGAGTGCAAATCTCTAAAGCTTTTCAGTAGTAGTATTTACCAAACGCTCTTAAGTCTTTGGTAGCTCAGTAAAACTCTTGTTAACTGATATTATTAATTGAAGGAAACTGTTTGAATTGCTTATTTTAAAAAAGTCAGAACACTGAGTGCTTTGCTTTCATTGTTGTCTCCCTGCTGCCTTGGATGTACAGAGTGTTTGAGGGATGGGTTCTGTTCTGCAGGTATTTGCATGCAGACAGCTATCTGATTTGCTCTGGTGCTAATGTTCTCCCTTTTCTTCTTTCCACTTCAGTTAAGTTGTTTGGCCTCTTGAGTGCCTTTGGTTTTGGTAATGCCAGTAGCCTAACACTGCTTTTAGCAATTGTACCTTGACCGGTGAACTTCCTCCCAGGCTTTTTAGCTTAATTGCTGTAAGAACTTGGGAACTTTGGGAGACTTGCTGGCCCCTTGGAGTTGTGAACCAAAGCACTCTTCTGTAGAAGAGATGGTGCAGTAACTTGCAGCATGCCTGGCTGAGTTGGCTGCACAGAGAGTTCTCCACATGCTTTGGAGGCAAGAAGAGTCAATGGTTCCTTTTTACCATCTCAGGAGGATACTTTGGAGCAAAGGAGGTCATTCAGGATACTGCACAAAAAGGCACAGTAGCTAAGACCATGGGATATTAAATTCTGTGAGGAATGAACTCAAGGAAGGTGATGTGTGTAGTCCTGTGCACCTCTACAGTGTCACTGTTGCATATCCTGAGGAAGTGGTCCCTGTAGCATATGGATCTGTAAAGACCACAAAGTGTTCTGGCTTTATTTCTCCATTTGCTTTCATCCATTTCTTTTCCTTCCCAGTCTTTTGACCAGAACGAGCTGTTAGAGTGCATCCGTAAGCTTGTGGAAGTGGAACAGGAATGGGTCCCATACTCAACCTCTGCCAGCCTGTACATCCGCCCTACCCTAATTGGAACTGAGGTGGGCAACATTATTTTTTTCCTTTCTTTAACTCTTGTTTATTTAGGTACGAGGCAAAATCCTCCATCCATAAAGGGAAATACTCAGCAGTCCGTAGGTGACAGGATTAAGTTCGGGGCAGATAGGTTTTTTTGTTTTATTTTGGAGTCCCTCGGCTATAGCGCCACGGCACAAATTTAACCTTGCCCACACCGCCACTTAGTGGCCACACTGGTTCAGAGCACGGAAAGTAAACCGGGTAACTACTCGCAGTGGGAATGTGACAACAACACATGTCAATTTTGGGCTTGTGCTGAAAGGATAGTTAAATGTGACATGGTTATATTAAAATCCTAATAATTCGGAGGGAACGTGATGGAACAGAAATTGCTGTGTACATTTTGTGATTTCAAGTCATATCTGAACTTAGTGAGGAGTTTTTGGAAGATTTTACCCTGTAAATTAAGATGTCTCAGAAGAGACGCTTTCAACAGAACTAGGGACTAGTTCCTGTGTCAATTTATTCTTGAAGCTGACCTTCTAAGAGGCTCCTTAGCAAATAGGTATTAATGTCTCCTCTCTGAGTTTCATGTGTGAGTCAATTCTATAGTATTGATAAAGGGAGGTAGAAAGAGAGAGTTTATTTTATTAAATCCTTCAGGATTCTGTTTTTCAGCAGTAGCAAGAGAGAAACTTATAATGGTAGAGCATAGGGCAAGAAGCTAAAGAATGTGGGTTCCAAACTAGGTAAGCTAAACTTCTGCAGAATCCATATCTGTAAGTATTTACCATACATGAACAATTTACATTTCACATAAGTTCTAGGACTCCATTAATTTAATACTTTTAAACTAGTTGCAGATTTTCAGATTAAAAAATCTCCACTGAGTAACTATAAAGTACTGGTATTAAAAATTGGGGGGTTTACCCCTGGTTTTGTTCTTGGAAATTCCTCTGCTTTAAGCTTTGTTTCAGGATAGCCAACACTGTAGCCTTTCCACTGTGTCACATGTTGTTTCCAGATTGCTGTCCTACTAAGCTTTTATGAATCACCACAATTAGAAACCCAGGCAGCACAATCTTTTGAATGATCATGTCAGCAAAAATATGAAGATCTCAGTTAATCCTGTTAGAAGTCTTTCTGAAGCAGTAAGGTAGACAGAAATCAAAAGAACCCTTTCAGCACCTGGGGGACTTTGGCCAACACCAGACTTTCAAGTATTGATGGTGATGACTTGGAGTGTGAGAAGCCATCTCTCAGAGAGGAGGGGGAGGAGAAACTGTTACATTCTTGGTTATTTCCTGTGCAGTTGGACTATAGTGAACTATTTTTAGCAGGCAGATAATTTTAGCTATCACACAGGCATTCAGAGAGCCAGCACTCAACTCTAGCAATGTCAGTTCTAAGTGGTACTGGCCAGTTCTTCTCACTAATGCAGCTGACAGTGGTTTCTCCACTGTTGTTATTGCTAGGAGTGGTCTTGACACTCCTTCCCCCAGAAGGCTTTGTGGGCTTCTGGTATGATTATATAGCACTTTGTTAAGCTAATCTTTGAATTCTCAAAAGCTTGAAACTATTTGAGAACACTAGAATAATACATAGATAAATTGAATGGCTGTAAGTGGATGGTGACAGTATATAAAATCAGGGTTGTTATGTTGTTTCGATAGGGGGGACATTATAGAAATATTTTTTTCTTCATTGCAGCACTTTACACTGTCCTGGTAAAAGCACTCTCATGCTGCAGTTCTGCTGAAAGCAGTGTTTCAAAAGCTGATGGTGCAGCACCTGATGTTTGAAGGATACCAGTAACTTTTGATTTGTTTACATTCCTTATTTTCAGCCTTCCCTTGGAGTGAAGAAGCCGACTAAAGCCCTACTGTATGTCATACTGAGCCCTGTGGGCCCTTACTTTGCAAGTGGAAGCTTTAATCCAATATCCTTATGGGCAGATCCAAAATATGTAAGAGCGTGGAAAGGGGGAACGGGAGACTGCAAAGTGGGAGGGTAAGAAAACATTATCCTGCATTTTCTACATAGCTCACAAAGCAGATTTGGGTTTTAGTGAGGTATCTAATCCAGCAGAAATAGAGATATTAAATGCAGTAGTTAAACAAACAACATACTACAACGAAGAGTTCAAAATTGTACTTTGCAAATACTCAGTTGCATATTTTTGTTTGAATATTACAGTCAATTGATTTTTTTGCAGCATCTCAAGCTGAGGAACTGCATCTGGAAGGTGCCCATATAATACTTTGGCTCTTGCCCTTGCAGCAGATGACACTGAAGTTACCACTTTGTGCTGCATCATCAGTATAGCAGCCTGCTGCCAGTAGAGCAGGGAGCAGCTCTGGCTGCTGACCTCCTTCCTTGAATTGTCCTACCCAGGAGTTTCTTTGCTAGGCAGGAAGTCAGTAGCTGTTAAGTGCTGCTCAGCTGAGCTGGTAGAATAATCAGAGGGCAGGAAAATAACTTTAATTCATTCAAGCTGATGTTCTGAACCTTTGCTCTTTGTTTATGAGATTTTGCTTACTTTTAGAAATATATTGTTTCCTGTGCATCCTTCATACATCAGCTGTGAAAAAAAGGAGTAGTCATTACTGACTTGATTTGTGCCCAGAGGGGAGAACTTGACTTCAGTGTGGTCAGCATTTTGGAGCTGCTGACTTTTCGTCTTGAAGGTTGTTGACCATCAGAAGCAAAAAGGGGTATTTTCCCCCTCAAAGCAGCAAGGATTATTCAGTCGGGTTCACTCTGTAGGCAGCATTTTAGAAAAACATTTGCTCCTAAAGGATATGGAATTCATTGAGACACAGTTGCATTTCCTGAAGATGCTTGTTCTGTGACTATCTTTTACTAGAAAAAAAAATAACTCACCTCTGGTGATATTTGTGCTCCAAGAGTTTCACCTAACGTATATTACCCATCTGACATGAGGTAGATGATTAAAAAAAACCAAAAAACCCCTAAAAGCTGGAGGGCAATTGTTGCTCTCTCTCCAGGATGCCAACTGCTAAATAAAGAGAAGTGCTTTCTGAGGATTTTTAGTTGCAATAATTAGAATGTCCAGAATATGGGACAAGAGATATGTTTAAGACAATTTGGATGGATATGCTTGAGTTGTTGGTGCTGTTCAGCCCTTCAAAGTTTTTGGGTTGTAGGTACAAACAATCTAGTAAAATACTAGTGGGATACTTACAATGAAAATATCCCAGGGACAAGCTGAGCACTTGCTCATAAGGTAGATGTGTACAAAATCTTGTTTAAATTGAGAAGATGCCCAACCAGCTACTCATAACTCTTTGTTTTTTTTTTTCTGAAGGAATTATGGTTCTGCTCTTTATGCCCAGCAAGAAGCCCTGGAGTTTGGCTGCCAGCAGGTTTTGTGGCTCTATGGAGAAGATCACCAAATAACTGAAGTTGGAACAATGAATCTGTTTCTCTACTGGATAAATGAAGATGGAGGTATGGTAACATAAAGCATGAAAACTTTAACAGAGTAGACATTTGGGACCGTAATCCACAACATGATTATTAGAATACAGATCATAATCTTTTTAATGAAGATGATTCAACAAAGAAAATGCCTGTTCTCTTCTGAAAATTACTAGGTGGCTGTTAGTTGTGAGAGAGGAGATTCTGGAGCAGCTGTGAGTGCTGCCTGCTGATAACAGACTAAACTGCTGGGCTAGTCCACATGCTCAGAACGGCAGAGTTTAGCCATGCACAAGGTCACACATCAGCTTTGGTGTCAGCAGGATGTTTGATCTCCAAGGAGGTGTTGGCTTGGAAGCAGTGCAACTTATGGCTGAGCAACTCTTCAGAGTCTGTAGCTTTGAGTATGAGTGGCTCCCATCATCACGTGGTGACAAGTCAAATATTCCTGAACCTATCCAAAAGTGTTTCAGCATCCAATTGATGAAGAACTCTTTTTTCTTTGAAGAATTCAAAGTTCTGTCCAGTGGTGGCAGGGAGAGAGATACATGTCAGTCAGTGTCCTGTATCACTAATGCTCAAAAGATGCTTTCAAGACATATCATCATTTTTGAACCTGTTTTTACCTCTTTCTACCCACAGTCATCTCTGAGCAAAGTACATGCTGATTAGAAAATTGTCTAGTAAATGAGCAGCCAACTATTTAGGCATCTCAAAACCACCCATTGGGGATGCAGGTATTCAGTGCTTGAGATCTGATAGCTGCAATAACTGGTTATGGGTGATAGCTGCGCTGGTTCAGAAGACTACAGGCAAGTGAATAAAAGGATACCTCATGACTTCCATGAATGTTGGCTCTCCATGAAAATGAAGTTACTGCATTTTTACATAGCAGCAGATGCAGGGGGTCAGACTGATTTCATTGTAGTGCCAGGGGTACCTTTGAAAACTGTCAGCTTTCTGACAGCGCTCAGCTGCAAAAAACAGGCAACTTTTTGTGGGGATAGCAGTGTGCTGTGGATAATGTAGTGTGATCAGGATCCAGCTACCTGACTCCCATCTCCAGTTTCGGTGCTTGTTCTTCTGCAAAATCTTTACCACTTTTGTAAGAAGAGGAATAATACTCCCTCAGTGTTGAATGAGTCTGCAAAGCTTTATGAATGAAGTGATAAATATTAGATATTTTCTTGTTGTTACAGCAGCAGTCTGTTTGTCACTGTAGATAGATGGCCAAATTTATGCCTTGTGGAACTTCGCTGGAAAAACATGAAAATAGATTTTGGCTTGTTCTTCCCAGGGAAAGGACACTGAAGCAGGGACATAATTAGAATTCAATGTTCTCATTGTACTTAAACCAGGAATATGCTGGAATTATCCAGCTGCAGCACCGTAGTGTTCCAAAGATCTGCCAGTCACTGTGTTACCAGTGCACTGCTGAATAGTGCTATTGTGAGGTGGCTGTAGCAAACAACTTGTAATTCCTGCCACCCAAGCAGGCTGTGTGCTGGCAAACCTGTCATTTCACAGGACATGGGTATTATCCTCATGGAGCACTTCACTGTCTCCCAGGGTGTTGAGTAACTCTTAATTTATGGGATCTTTGGCTGGCAATCACTCACACTGCACACCTGTGTCATCACATACCTGCCTGTGGCTTTGCACTGGGATTTAGAGCATGCTTTTCATTGTGTTCTGCCACTTCACAAAGGACACTCACTTAGGCTGTGGTTTGGTTTTGTTATGCAAATGCTGCAGCTGAGAGGGATCAAAAAAAGTGAGGCAGAAATTGCAGATCATCATCAAAAGAAAATGCCCTTCTTTGTGTGTTCTGAGGTCACTGCCGAGCTGTCTGAACTTCTCTGCTTGGTTTATAACCAGAGGCTCATCCCAGTAAAGCCTGGACTGGAGGACAGCCAGGCTTCCAATGGGAGTAGGCTTTCCTTGCAGCCTTTGCTGTATATTTTCAGTTACAGCATTGTGACTAAAGGTGACATGTTGTCCTGGATGGCGGGAGGAGGCTGAAAAAATATTTTGTTTGTAACATCAAGGAGGGAGTAGGGAAAAAAACTGCTCAATTTTTGGTGAAATAGCGTGACTTGCTCTGTACTGTTCTTGTATTCTCACTGCTACTCTGAGGCTTATAATATGACCAAAACTGGATCCCCGCTGTTGCATAAATACAGGAATGTGATACTTCATTCATCAAATCATATTTACAGTTTATGTTCACTAAGTGAAAAATTTAGTCACCCTACAGCCCCTTCCACCTGCCTCTTCAGAGCATGTAACTATCCCCAGAAGCTCTTGACGTTGAGACTCGCTTCCTGTCACAATGTCTGTTCTTCTGCCTAGAATATAGGCTTGGCTTTATGGAAAACTTTAAAATTTAAATATATGTCCAATCTGAAGGTTGCTAACTGTGAAATCTGTGTGCAGTTTTGAAAAATTATGTTTCTTCAAAATGATCTGCAACCATTTGGGCTCTACTTCTATCTTTAATGTTAAGGCATTGTGAACAGTATTCAGCCATTATTTAATATTTTTGTGCTGCTATTAAAATGGTGATTAATAGTACCCACTTCAAAATTTCATAAATTAAAAAGTAAATCTGTTAAAAGATTCTCTGGAACAATCTGGTAAAATTTAAGGCAAGTTTGTTTAGTATTCTCTAGTTGGAACATTAGTTGTGCAACAGAATTGTCTTGTACAATTACAGTACTAACAAGATCAGGATTGTAGCTTCTGTTCTAACAGAGAGCCCCAGCAATAGCATGGAGGGGGGAGCAGCAAATGAACGAGGTGGCAGACAAAGCAAAGGATGGAAAAGTAATTGAGGAAAGCAAATTAACAGACAGATGCCAAGATAGTGATTGCATGAGGGAAAAGTTGGAGAAAAGCCTGAGGGAAGTAACAAGAAAGACCCAGAACAAAGTGGTAAAAGTTAGCTGTTAATATTAGTGAAACAGGGTTTTCTGCATTCTCCTTGATCCTGAAGTTCACTTGGAATTTGTTATCACTTTGGTAAAATACATATTTAGGTGGATTTCTCAGCATTGTTACAGCGTGACTAGTACTGAAGGCATCCCATGATTGTAATCTTACCTGCTCAGTGTTCCTAAGTACAGGTGTGTAACAGGTGACGCTGTGTAATATGGAAGACCTCATTTTAAAAACCCCTTTAAACACTCTGATGGAATTCTATTGTTAGAGCAAGCCTATACCAGGTTTAACAGGGCACTGGGCAGACAGTACTACTACTATAACAATAGCAGGAGTCAACTGAAGAGCAACCCTGACACTTCCCTTCAAATGCTTTTCTCCCCCTTTTTGCAACTATACATTTTAAGGCTTCTATCCCATCAAAACAATTCAGAAGGCAAATGGAGACTGTGAGCTCACAGTCTGTTTTTTGGGAGACGGACAAACTGATGTCATATGGAGCTTGGTTTGGCATCAGTTCGCAGAGAGGATGAGCTTTTGGCATGCCATGTTGGATAGTGCTACCATCTCTGCCGGATACCAGGGGAGCAGATGTTCCCTGGGTGGCCCCAGGCTGGTAGGCATCATATGTATACTTGACAGAATTCTACAGAGCAGCCTGTTTGGAACAATTTGAGACTTTCATGTCCTGTCTGCTTAGTGCTGTTTGGCGGCTGGTTTGGCCTGGCACCTTTTCAGACTAGCTCAAATCAGTTAATATATGTTACTGAGCTTAAGCAGGTCCTGGACAAGATCTGTGGCAACATCACCAAGCAGAGAAGTGTAATCACAAACTTTGGTATCAAAGTCCACAGTATTTGAAGTTTTCTGTTAAAGAAAGGAGTGTATTAGATTGTGACTGGGTCATAAATGCAGAATGTCAGGTTTTCAGTGTTTAGAATCAGGTGAGCCCCGTGGCTCATGGAAAGTTTTAAAGTCCTCACCTTGTGATAGTTGTGCCAGAATTAGGACCAGACATGCATCACAAGTAGGAATGATGCTAGACAGACTTCAAAAAGGGAATGCTGTTATTCCTGACTGTATGAGAAAGAAGAGATGGCTGCTGTATTTAGAAGTCTGGGATAGGTTGGGGAATGTGAGCTAGTCAAACCAGAGCAGAACGTACAGCCTGTTCTGGGGCACCTTTTTTATACATTTTGGCATGGCAGTTTATACCTAATACTTATGTGTGTAAAGTTCCTCATAAAAGGAACATGGAAGCACTGGTAGGAAAGTCCAAATTAATAAATTGAGGGGTGGCTGCATTAGAAAGTACCAGGTATTTCCTGAGAGAATGGATAGTGAGTAGCAGATTCAGTGAATTTATCCTCCACTTCCCCTATCCTATCCCAGCTCCCAGTACCCCCTCTTGCAGAGTGGGGGAGCCCAGGATTTAATCAGTCTGAAGCTGGCAGGCAGTGTTTATGCACAGAAATATCTTGTTGAGTGTTGAAAACAGAATTGAGCAGCTGAGCTCAACCTGCTCTCACAGACCAAGGACAAATACCATGTTTCTCTCTTCTACCCAGCTGCAAATATTCACAGGACCTATAGAAATTAATTTTAAAGAGAGGTTCTCCTTTGAGAAAGGTTCAGTTGAGCCTAGATTCAGTGATCCTTTTGCAACCAGGGAGAAAGGGCACACAAGATACGTATCTTCATGTTTTTATTGGGTTTTTTATGTGACCTAGGTAAAAAATATGCAAAACTCTTAATGGTTTGTGGATTATTGAGCAGGGATAGTATGCTTATAATGTCAAAGAAGAAAAAGGATTATAAATAGGGAAGGAAAATGGTTAGGGAAGAGTATGAAAAGTATTACTGAAAGACTCTGGATGTCTTGACTTAGTGCAAATTTGTGACTGTCTTAAAGGCTCTGTCTGAAAAGAGTAAAAGGTCAGTCTTCTCTGATAATAGAAACGAGTGAGTACACTATGTGATGGTTTAAAATGAAAAAGATTAACTCTGATTGCTGCAGAGACCAGATGGAAGAACAAAGTCTACATACAAACTTGTGTTTTAAGTCAAGTATTTACCAACTATGGATTGTTTACCAAGTGTTTGTTGTTTACCATTTATCTATAATCTCATTAGTTGTTAGATGAACTTTATCTAATGTTCTTTTTCAAAAGCAAACAAGAAACACAAGCTAACAAACCGAACTAGTTGAACAAGTTGAATTATTGTTGTTGGATTTTTCTTAGGATTGCTCTAATTGTGTGAAGAGAAAATTAGCAGGGAAAAAGGGTGTCTAGACTACAACAAAAGATCATTAAGGAAGTCTCCTTCCAAGGAGGGTTGGCAAGATTTCCACTGCTTTGCTGTTTCTGTAAATGAACTTCAAAATTTTTGGTAAATGTTTCATATTGCTGCTGTGGAATGGATATACTAAATCCCATATTCCCAAATTAAATAAAACATTTCAGGGAAAGTTATGATCTGCCCTGGGATCATCAGACATGGCTTTCCCTCTGCCTTTCTACTGTGAATTTGAAGACTGAACCATTTCATATTTTACAGTAGTTGCACAGTGCAGTTATGCAGTTATACCTACAATGTATTGAGGAGTAAAACCACCTACAAGGCATTAGGCAAGTATATATTAATGTATTAAATATGTTTCTTCCCCACCCATGGAAGTGTACTCAAATAGTTTCAGACACTCAACAACAACTTACTTGAACTGAGTATCTGTTTGTGTTCTTGAAGAACTCTGCTAAATATGTCGCATCTTACTGGATAGGGAATGTTTTTGATGCCACACAATCATGGAATATCCTGAGTTGGAAGGGACCCACATGTTTGGTGTATAATTAGTAAACTTTAGTTTGTTTTTCAACCAGTGCTTCTCTTTTGTTTGGCAGAAAATGAACTGGCAACGCCACCTTTAGATGGCATCATCCTTCCAGGAGTGACAAGGCAAAGCATTTTGGATCTGGCACGCAACTGGGTGAGTGTTTTGGCAGTAATGGCTTCAATTATCATGTTATAACATCAGCAGAAGTAAACATTTCTGGTGCTCAGTATCTTAAAGTTCAACTGATCTGGTTGAATCATAGGATCATAGAACAGTCTGGCTTCCTAGAATCGTACAATGGCCTGGGTTGTAAGAGAGCTTAAAGATCATCTTGTTCCAACCCCCCTGCCATGGACAAGGACACCTTCCACTATCCCAGCCTGCTGAGAGCCCCATCCAACCTGACATTGGAAAGGACCTTTAAAGGCCATCTATTCCAACCTCCCTGCAATGAGTAGGGGCATCTTCAACTAGTCAAATTGCTCAGAGTTGAGCTCTGAGTTGCTCTGAGTTCAATTGTCAGAAACTCTGCTTTCAGGTTACCTCTGGATGGCACCTCTTCCCTTCAGCATGTCAGCCGCACCGCACAGCTTGGTGTTGCTGACAAAACTTGCTGAGCATGGATTCAATCCCTTTAATCTAATGGGAACTAAGGGCATGCTAATTCAGGGATTCTCAGGAACATCATCAGAATTCCCACACCTGTCACACAGAACAATACCAAGCTTGTTAAAGTAGCTCCGTGTAGTATTTAACATGAAAATTGTAATTAAATCCACTGGTAGCAGCAACTCAAAGCAAGGAAACAAAGAATTACCATGCATGACCATAGCTATACTTCAGTCATCAGCACATTATTTCTGCATTTAGTTCTCATGCTTCCAACCTTGTTTCTTCTAACTAGCATGCAGCCTACCCAGCCACAGTTTTGAAGTCATCTGTCTGTTTCCCATTCCTGTTCTGTAGTGTAGCAATCCAAGAACTTACTGAACACTTGGGACTAGGTCACATCTTGAAATGCAGCAAACTCTTCCTTACTGTATTCAAAGGTTTTATTGCAGCCTGGGTAAGGATGCTACACAGCCAAAGGCTCATCAAGCCCAGTATCCTGTCTGCTGGATTTGGCTGGGCTAATGCTTAGAGCGGGATAACAGGAGTAACGCATACATGAAATGAAAATTTCAAAGTCTGATGTTTATTTCTTTTCTTGAAACACATCCCTTCAATTGATTCCTATGCATTCTTCACTCTTGTAGGTGGTAAAACTCTTCCAGTGTTAGACTGTCCAGTGCAAATGGCTTTACTCATACCTGTGGCACAATTAATTTTTGTGTGTGACAGCTGCATGCAGACTACACTGGAAAATTTCACTAGCGATTAAAAATATATATCACATAGTTGGCCTGGCAGGTGAAATTAATCAACAGAATGTATCTTGCTTAGGAGAATTCTGAGACTGGGATGCAAAGGCTCTCATGATATAATTGAGCAATTTTTGGACAAACTCGAATGCGCTAGAGACCATGAGTAGAGAGATCCAGTGTCCCATAACAATTCTTCTATGTTATTCCCTAATGTGATAATGATATTCTGCACCAAAACAGAGGCAAGTGCCACTTAATCGTCAGCATTCTATCTGGCAAACCACTGGCTTCTTTGGAGGGTGTCCTTTGATGAAAATCTAGCTTGTGCGATACTGGGATGTTTGAAAAGATCGCAAGATCAGAGTCAAGACTTATTGTCACTAGGCTAAAAGTTTTATTGGAAGTTTTTCAATCTAGAAAACAAAAATATGAATGGTTTTAAACTCTTTACAATTCTTATGGTTTCTTCTTCTTGTGCAGGGAGAATTCAAAGTGTCTGAGCGATACATCACCATGAGTGACCTGACAGCTGCTTTGGAAGAGAACAGAGTAAAGGAGATGTTTGGTGCTGGAACAGCTTGTGTTGTATGTCCCATCTCTAAAATTTTATATAAGGGCAAGGTAAGGACATGTCTCTTTTTTTTTTTTTTACCCCTTTCCTTCTTTCTTCTGAATTTTATCACAATTAATTGCAGCTGAAGCCAAAACCAGGGGAGATAGAAAAGGTGCACTGCCTGGAGATGAACACTGTCAGTATGTTGTTTCCCAAGTGAGGCTGTCAGAAGGGAACTTTTCCTCTTGTCTTCTGGTGTTTTTTTAAAAGCTGAAAATACAAAATCTCAAGTTCTGGGAAAGTGTAAGAAAAAGCCAGTTCCCAGCCTGTTTGCAAATGTAGAAAAATACATTATTCTGCATTTCTTTTATTCACTATTTTTTGCTAAGGTACCTGGGAAGGGTGAGGAGAGAAAAGACTTCCACAGGGAACCAAATTTCTGAACCACTGCAGTCCTTCCTTCTCAAGTTCCTCTCTTCTTCACCCCTCATTGCAGGGATCCCAGCTCTGATGGAAGAGCTGTTTCAAGACAGTGCACAGCTGCTTTCACCTACTATTCTCCATATGGGAGATTTCTCCTGCACAGGTGGAATTCCGCAGGCATTCAGACTGTTAAGCTGACTTGATGCTATTTAGTCAGCACAAAGTTAGTTCAGTGGACTTGGGATAGTGCAGCTGCATAAAGCATTGTGCTTTGTCCTTTAAACATAAGTACAATAAATGTCTGTTAAGTGATACTTCCTGAATGAATAAAATAGAATAAATGTATTGATATTACCTGATGCTAAGATAATGAGACATCGAGGTGCTGAATGATAAGTACTGTCAATATGTGTTGTATTTCTACACAATATACTTTGAAATGAAATACTGTATGTAATATTACTACTCTTGCCTGCACAATATTCCCTCCATTTCGGACAGATCTCTTGGAAGGCTTAGATTTGCCTTTATTGAACAACAGCATAACAATTTGACTCTCTAACTTTTCACTGGCTCAGCAATGCCCTCCTGTTTAAAAAGAACCAACCAAACAAAAACCCAACAAAAACCCAAAACCAACCATCCTTGCCTACTCATAAGGAGGGCTAGCCAGTATGATAAATATTTATTAAAATTTTTGGCAACCGTAAGGTATTCGTATATATGTAAAGCTATTATTACATGTTATTCTCTTTCTCTCCCCTTCTCCCTCTCCTTTATTCCATGCCAGCACTTGCACATTCCAACGATGGAGAATGGGCCTGAGTTAACAACCCGTTTCCTGAATAAGCTAAGTGATATCCAGGTAAGGTGTTTCCTCTTCTATAATGAGATAAAATAATAAAAGGTGAACATTTTAAAGCTTTGGAAAATAATCTTTTTGGTAGTGATGCTATAGGTGACATTATATAATAATATAGATTCTTTTGTCTGCTGTGATTATTCTGCCAATTTTCTTTCCTTGAGAAAGTATGATAGCAATGAAGTATAGTATAACTTTTCCCTATTCATCTTGGAAGCTGCATAAGAGCTGCAAGATATTGCTGTTATCAGTGAAATCTAATGCTGTTGTTAGAGGTTGCTTTTTAAGGGAAAAAGACAGGATTATGAAGCATCTTAACCACAATCACAAGTGAGTACAGGTTAATCAATAAAGAGATGGGTGAGGAATAAACACTCACTGGGCGCAGCCAGCTGATCACCATTTCCATTTCTCATTATCTTTCCAATCAAATAGTCACTTGTCCTTCTTAAAACAGTTCCGTCATCTGACATTTGCTAAATATCAATGTCTGTTTGGAATCTGTGCTTTATCTCTGTGTCTGGGCATAGGAACCAATACCATTTCAGGTAAAGTCAATAAGCAGCAGGTGATGGCCCTTCTTATTTAAGTTGCCTGGGTTTTTTTCCTTATTTAGTGTAGTTTATGGTGTGGGGGATTTGGGGATAGGAGAAGGTCTTGGCCCTTCAAGGGCCTTACGAAGCCCCTTTATTTAAGATCTGATAGCAGTTGCTTGGCAGTATTGTCAGGATTTCTTCAAATTGATTCTGATGGTTTCCATTCTACATTTTTGGCTCAAAGTGTTCTTAGATTTGCTACTAAAATTTTAAACTTCCTGCTGGTAATCCTGTGATCTGTGTCTTTCTCCCTTAAGATAGTGAGCAGTGTAAGACAAGTTTATCCAGTCTTTTCCCTGAGGCATCCTTCCATGCCCTCCCTGGTCACAGAATCTCAGAATGGGTCAGGCTGGAAGGGCCCACTGTGGTCATTTAGTCCCACCTCCCAGTTCCAGCAGGGCCATCCCAGAGCACATGGCACAGGATTATGCCCAAACAGTTTTGGAATATCTCCGGTAAGGGAAACTCCACAGCCTCTCTGGATGATCTGTTCCAGTGCTTGGTCACTGCACAATAAAGAAGTTCTTCCTCATGTTCACGTGGAACTTCCTGGGCATCAGTTCGTGCCTGTTGCCTCTTGAGTTATCACCGTGGTTTTCCACCACCGACCAAGGCTCAGGAGGAGGCTGAAAAAGTGTGGATTGTTACTACACAGTATCTTTCTTGGACCTTTTCACTTTACTTGCCTGTTGATATGGACCTTTTCACCTTTCAGCTGTGTACATAGTCTGAGTTCATCAGTTACATGCCAGGAGTAAATTTGTTACTCCTGGAAAAATGCTGGACCATTACGTATATGCTTACTTCTGGGTTCTCTTCCTTCTTTAAAAAAGTCAGGAGAGTTAGAACACATAATCATTGAAAACATGATTTTAAAGAGACTGATGGTTGCTTCCCCTATAAGAGTCAATCAGTGGTTGCTGGTTGTGTTTCTTCACCTTTCTACCTGTGGAGAGATGGGCTCATTTGGAAGGACCCCAGGATGTCGCACAGAAAACAATGCTGCAGCACAAAAACGGGACTATATAGTATTCTTAAAATGTCAGAGGAGAATCTTTGACCAAGATCTTCTATATTCTCTACCAGGAAAACTGGGGCAGTGTATCCATTTCATGTTGAACAATGGGAATTTGTAAAAAAATAAAAATTCTCAGTACCACTATGTCCTGCATGTGAACCTGTGTCCAAGAGATGCAAGCTCCATATCCACTGTCATTATACCCCTTCTCTTGTGCACAGTACATGCTGCTTTTATTATTTTCATATTTTATTCAGTATTATGTTTCCAAGTCTGTGTTCATGCTGTCCATTGTTCTTTTGCAAGTCTGCCATGTTCAACAGGATGTCTTTGGATGTGAACAGCTGTTCAGTGGAACCAGAGCTGGAGTGACAAATTAGAAACTCATGGGCAGAACTGATTCAATTTCTCATGCCAGTTGAGAGAGACAGTGGTGGCACTGCAATACACATTTCCCTTCCTGTCTCTGAGTAGATATCGTGATTACTGAAGGCTGATAAAGACTTCAAATTAAAGCATGTGCATTATATAAATTAATGGTGTGCTTATGAATGAGTTAGTAATAGTGCTCTCTTCCATAGCTGCTTGAGTTAGTAGATTTAGGGATGAGGTTCTTTCTCTGGGAATACTCACACTGAAATACCACTTAGATTTTTCTGTGGATTTACATCCATTCTTTGAGAATAAACAAGCTTTTGCTATGCCCTTTAAAACATAGATTAAGGTGCAACTTCGAAGGGATGGATAGAAAGTCAGACACATTGCTTATGTTACATGTTATTAAATACATTTAAACACTGCAGTCAAAGCAGCAGAGAAGAGACATTTAATCAAACCCTTTTTCTTTCTCTGCGTAGGTCAGTGGAAAACAACCAGGAAAGGACAATGTATGTGTTAATTTTTACAAAGAATGACCTGGAGGTGGTTGACAGTGGAAGAGGGATGGGATTGACTAGCCTGAGGTCACAAAGCCCTTGACAGAATTAAAAAAGGAAGCCAAATCTGCTTTTATTTGCAGAAAGAAATGATCTTCATTGTGGTATCGCATCCTAATTCCCCTTTTAATTCTGGAAGCAGATGCAAACTGTAGTCAAATGGCAACTCAGACTAGTCCTTGCACCAATTTCTGTATCAGAACATTAGATGATACTACTGCCTAAAGATAGCAAAATTTACAAATAACTGCAACTGCAGAATAGGAACAGGAGAATTAGTAATGAAAAGAAAAAGTAGATGTGATACTTGTGAAGGTCAGTTAGAGGCCTTGCCTGCTAGAGTAAAGAGTAAAACACAAGCACACTGAACACCATTCCTTTGTGGATCTAGAAGTGTGTTTCTTCTGGCTCATCCTGATTTGGAGCTGTTGTCTTTTCCCTGCTTTTAGTGATCTGTTATCTCTTTTCCTGGTGGTGAAGGACCTGTACAGAGGAACTTCCTTTTCTCCTCTGTGGAGAAATTAGGTGATCTTTTTAGCCTACATAAAGCTTCTAAAATCAGTCTTCATTTCTTGATTGAAAGTGTTTTCAAGCTCCCTGAACATAACACTGTAAGGGAAAGGACTCCCTACTCCCATCTGCTGCTGTCTTTCCACCTCTGAATTATTTACCTTCTTGAGCCCTGGGTGTGTTTTGGGGTCTATCTGGAGCATTGTTTACAGGACTGGTGACAGACCTTTAGAACATGGAACCAGTCTAGCAATCAAAAGTGCTGCCTTGGGGCTGTATCCTCCCCTGGAAGGGATATGGCTGCATGCCATGGGTTGCCTTCATTTCTGCCTGTTGATCTCATTCGTTTGTATACAGAAAGACAACTTGTTTTATTTTGGATTACAATTCTCCCTAATTGTACTCTGTGGGATTTGCGATGGTTTTATTTCACATTCAATCAGAATGTCATAATAAAAAGCCACCTTGACAATAAAAAGAAATAAAATGAAATGTGTTTGTTTATTGGAGCTTGAGCAGGGGCATACTTATGAGTGAATTAGTGAGCAGGCCTCAGGGAGTAACTGCATTAAACTGGTGGAAGTGAAGCAGGACTGTTCTGTGTCATCTGTAATGAGTATCAGCATTGCCCTTTCCTAAACCACCTATTGTAATATGGATAAAGCAAGCTATCTTTAGGCTGTGCCAAATCAAAGACAGAAGCAATGGCTTAAGAAATAATGTAAACTACTCTCCAGAGCAATGGATATGAATGTTTTTGAGGATAGACCTAAGAAGTTATCATAAACATACACTGGTTCTTCTAACTTTTATTCTTAAACTCCATTTTTTGCTTTGTTTCAGTATGGAAGAGAAGACAGCGATTGGGCAGTGCTGGTGTCATGAAGGTGGCAGAGTCCAGACCCTGCAGACAGACCTGACATCTGAGTAATGACAACTTCTGTAGCTGCCAGTGCATAGCATAGTCTCAGTATCAATTTGCTCCCCAGGATGATTGTTTCCACAATCTGGCAAATATGAACACAATCATTTTGATTTCTACTGTAATCCTGTTGGTAGAAGCCTGTCTTCTTGGTAGAGGTGCTAAATGTTAGCAATAGAACTTTCCTAATAGTTTTCTTAGTGCCTCCTTATATACAGTCTGAAAACTTGTAAAATGCTCTTCAACTGCTCTTCAGTTTGGTTTGTTTACTGCCACCATCAGCAGAACATGTGTCACATGAGGGTGTTGCCTCTTAGCTGCCCACAGGGTTCTGTTGACATTATTCTGCCTTTTGCTCTGTGGTTGGGAAACAAATAGGTTTAGCCATACACTCCTTCCTTTCATACTCTGCTTGTATGGGAGATTCCCGAGTTTGCATAGCCTGGTAGATGCCCTCATACTCTGTCCAATAACTCTGGCCTTTAGCCCAAAATTCTCTGAGTCAGTCTAGCCTGCAAGATAGTCCCTGTTGGCCTACTGCCTTTTCCTCCATGGGGATGTGCAGTGGCTGCCTGGGCAGTGCATAGCTCTCTAATAGTTGAGTACATCCTTCTAGACATGATTTTAAAGGCTGGGTCAGGCCCTGCTGAGACAAAAATTCCCTTTTGGCCTAGCACAGAGCTGGGTTCTGCAGACACAGTGTTGCCTTCCAGGTGAGTGTCTAGAAAATGAGATTAGACAACTCTGGCTGTGAAAATTGAACCATTCTTCACAGCAACCAAAACTTTGGATTGAGGAATTTCTTTCATCATCCACTCACATAATTTAAGTCAGCAAAATGTTTTTCTTGTCCCTTTCACGTACTTGATGTATCCAGCCTCCACTGACGCAGGTACTGTAGAAGGGCCTTCCTGTTAAGGAACAAGCAGTGTTGTCAACAGAAAATGTCTAGAAGGAAAGAGATTTCATTCAAACCCTGATTTCATTCTGGTTAAGCAGATAATTCATATAATGCTGCTTTCTCACATGCAGTCTTGATGCTTTGGAAGCAAGACAGAGCGTGTAGCCCATAGCTGGGGAAGTTCGTTCTGCAAATGTTCACTAACAATCATTCTGTAATATTTATTAGCTTTCTCCTTCTGCACACAGCTTTGTTGAACAGCTTTAAGATACCTCTTGCCAAAAAGGATAACCATATTCTGTATCAATGTTCCAAAGTGCTACTTCAGTATAAAACTAGTGGAACTTTATTGACACTTTATTGGAGTCCTATAAGAAGTAAAAGTGAAACATTTCTTGTTCTAGTTTGCAGTAGAGATGCACCAATATTAAGGGAAAAATTTAGCACTTTAATTTTTTTAAGACCAACAGTATCTCTCACATGCTTTATAAGTCCTTTGTAGTTACTGGCATGTGTTAACATAGTTTTAAAAGGAAAGTATAATTTCTAATGGACCATCCATGCCTTATGCAGCTGTTAAAGAGCAGCCTTACGGCTTCCTGTTCATTTTTGGTCACATTTTGAAGATCCTCCTTAGCCATCACTTTCTTTTGCTCCCTCAGATCATGACTTTTCTTGTCTTTAACTGCAGTCCAATCTGATCTTTTAATGAAGAACAGTTGAAGGTTCTCTCTGACAATGTAACTATTGTTAAAATTGATGGATTTTTTTTTCTTTAGACTACAACTTCAAACACAAAATGTTGTTTCACTTACAGTAGCCATAGTGTTGTGACCATTTGAATCTGTATCATGTGCGGCTCTTTGTTCAGTATCTTACTATGTGTTAGAAGCTGCTGGTTTTTCCTTTTTTATTTCCTTTTATTTCATTAGATGGGTGGAAAAATTAACATGGGGAATATGTCAAGATGCAGCATGGGGTAGAGAGTTTTATCCAACGAGACCAGTATTGAAATTAGAGTGCCTTTAACCAGAGTGTGGCATGGAGCTGTCTAAAGATTATGTAATGAGCAACCATCTGTGGCTTACTGGTACTGAACTATCTAATCTTTCCCTTAAGTTCATCTTTGATTTTGCAGCAAAAGGAAAAGTGAAAATATCTAACTTCAGATGCGTGGCAGAGTGGTTGTGCAATACCTTACTATCTCAGCTTTGATGGAGTTGATATATGATACCGTATATCGAAAATCCCCATGAAGGCCTCAGTATACAAGCAGTAATCTATTCACTGGGCAGAATGAATAAGGACCAGTTAGAAGAATTATTTTACTGAAATGTAAACCTGAGAGTTGCATAAAACTCTTCTTAAATTGGTTGCAAGTCATTTAACATGAAGAAACCAGGTGGTTTCATTTGTTGTGCTTTGCACTGTTTCCTGTACTGACCAGAGGGACACCTCTCTTTTTTTTTGCTGACAGAGACCTCAAAATGAGGAGAGTTGATAGTGGAATGACCCACAGAAATGAGTGGTCTTTTCTTGCAGGGAAGAATGAAAACGTGGAGTGTGTGTATGTTAATTGTTGACTTTAATATCTTGGTTAATTGCCTTACTCTGGCTACATCAACTCAAAGCTGTGCTTGTTTCCAAGTGGAATCCAGGGCAATAGGTTATAGATTTTAAACTTTGAAACCTAAGTAAGAGAGCTGACAGGTCAGTATAGTGCAGGGAATTCTTCTGGTGTTGAATGCTGTCCTAGTCTGAATTCTGGCACTGCATTCTATCCTGTTAACCAAAGGAAAGAAATAATACGTGTAAATAACAATCAGTATTTGATATTGCATTCTCCTTGTTTTCGCTTGTAAAATTTAGGAGGGAGCTGTGGTATTCCCTGAGCTAATAACAGATTGTAAAAGAACATCTGCACATCTTTTCTCCATGTGCCCTATTTGTTTAATTGCAACAGATTTACATAGAAAGAGTATGGTACATCATAACTAGGCAATTATCCATTCTTCATCACTTAGTTACGGTTCTGGTAATTGATCATTTAAGACATAAGATAGTCTAACATTAGGAGAATTTGAAACTGTTCAAAAAAGATCAACAAATTAATATTGTTGTGTGGTATTTGCATAATTGGCTGCAATTATTTAATGTTTAATTGGGTTGATCAAATGAGATTCAGCCTTTCACATGCTTATGTTTTACAAACACTGGTACTTTAAAATGATAATAATGAAATCTAATTTTCATATGTTCTTTCTTCTCCCCTTCATTCTTTTGATTATTATTTTCAGTATTGAGCATGTCCTTAATTTTCAGTTTGGTTAGCATGATCCATGCCTAGGAAAAAAATCCTTCAAATAACAGAATTTTCATGAAATTGGCATTTCATACAAGCTGTTCTGGTGCCAAGATTTATGGCTTCAGCAATTGGCATTACTTAAGCAGATTGTTAACTGCAGTGAGGGCAAATTCGCTGATAATTTACAAGGACAGACCCAGGTGAGGATGCTAAGAAAGGTTCCTAGGGTAGATAATCTGTTCAGTCCCTAGCAGTGCAAAGCAAACACGATTTTTCTGGGATATAGAAGAGAAGTCTGATAAGACAAAAGCAAGGTAGTGGGATCTCTCTGCCCAGCTGTTGTTTACACCTGTTCAACTCTTTCAAGCCAAAAAGCAGTTATCAGCCACTCCTCTTTGTACATGACCTCTTGTTTGGGTTTGCCTAATTCAACATAGAGATACCATAGATCCTTTCCTGTATACTTATTTTATATTATTTATCCTCAGGCATGAAAAATGGTAATTTGGAAAAATGATACTTGAAAGTCATTTGGAGTGCAAGTTATTTGAAATGTCTGCCTTCCAAGAGGTAGACAGAAAAACAGCTGAGACTGATCTCAGAGCTGCTTAATTAAAGGAGGAACCCTCTTGAATTCAATGGCCTCTCCAAAACAATCTGCATAATCCCAGCAGATTTCTGAGTGTGAACTGTCTGTTCACTGTGCCTTGCTATGGAATAGAATACAAAGATGTACAAGGATGGTGGCACAGCCTGGCAGACTATGGTACAATGTCTTTCTCTGCATGGGATCCACCCTACTGAGGGTAAATTTTAATGTTCTGGTGGCAAGCTGATATCCTGAGAGTGGCAGCTGTAATGATGGCTGAGCATGCCCTGAGAGAGCTGCTCCTTGTTGTCTTTCTCTCCCTTTCACACAGACTTGAACCCCTTTTTCCCCAGCCTTCTATTGTTGTCTCATATCTGAAAGTAACTATTTAAGCAAATTTGCATCCTTCTTGCTTTTAGCAGTAGTAAAAGTTAAAAAAAAAAAAAAAAAGAGTAGATTTTTTTCATATTCCAGGTTTTGAGGGATCAGAATTGTGCTTTACCACTGGAACGATAAGTTATCTAAACTCTGTAAGTGCAGAGTAGCAGTACTACCACTTACACCACATTTAACTCTAATCCAAACTTTTGCATAAAACCTTATTTTATTACAGATCAAATTAAACTTTCCAGAAAAAGCTTTTTAAGCAACAAGAAAGATGCCATGTAAAGTCCAGTATTTCAAGCATTACATTAGAATAGACTAACTTGATTATGCGGAGAAAGATGTTATTTAAATGAGAAATACATTCAGGGTTTGCTGCATAAACCCATAAATGTGTAACGTACGTAGTTCAGAAATAAAAAAATTAGAATACAGAATGATCTTGACAAGAGAATTCACCTCAAACTGGGCTGTCCTATTAAAAAGTGATGCTTGAAGGAATCATGATACCTCTCAAAGGAAATCATGGGACTATTTTAGAGGTGCACTTGGTCATGTAGCACTGAGACAGACCTCTTCATCAATCTTGACCAAAAATTTGCTGAACTGCAATGCTTACCAATTTGGAAGTGTGAAAGACCTATGTTTTACTGTATTTTTTTCTCTATGCTCAAGATTTGGAAAGATAATTCATAGGTCCTAAATCATTTAAGCTAAGAAGCTTCTTAATAAGTTATTTGTATTTTTAGCCATAAGAGCAAAAGAGAATACTGGCATTGCATTGGTGAAAAATACTGTTGTAGCAGTCCTCCTGTCCATGCCTTGCTTTGAGCATGATGCTTATTAGTAGGAATTCCAGGATATTTTCTCTGACTGTGCAAAATCTGAGTACCATCTATAGTACACTTGGCAAATATATCCCCATCTCTGTAAACAAAACTAACCTGGCATTACCTTGAGCAAGAACAGTCAGGTATATTAGGACTTAGCAGATGAGGAACAATACTGAATTACAGTAGTAAATAGATTTGAAATAAGGTTAGTCAATAGATTTGGAATTAAGTTTTGGAATTAGTAGCTCAGATAAAGAGAAGTCTCATTAATCACTCTAGCAAGGTTAACCACAACCAAATATACTAAAAATAATGGTAGTTATATTCACCAGTAGTAACAGCATGACTCTCTCTGAACATGAATTTATAGTCTTTGCTTATCTTAAAACTTAATTTATCGTGTCTGATTTTTACCACAATCCTGGATTGTCATGCCGTGCTTTTAAAAAAGAAAAGTCTCTTAAAATTCATGTTCGTGGGAAGATCTTAAGGAGGATTTAAGACCTTGATATAGAATTTTAAGCCTTTAAAGTATCTCTGGGTAAAGTTAAGGTAGAAACAGAGAAGACAACTTTGTGGAAGTATTTGGCTAGTGTTCCAAATGGTTTACCAACACTGGCCGTTTTTGGTTTTTACCAAAGAGGTAAAATGCAGGGAATAGTTGATAAAATAAGCTTATTGCTTGTTTTTCTAAGCAAGAGTTTGGGAAGTTTCTAAGAGCTGGCTCTCTTAACACTAACTGTATAGTTCTTGATTCTGTCAGGCTTAGAGCAGTCATGTCAGGGAGAGGTGGAGGAGCTCAGAAGCTTATCTCAAGCGGTACTGTCTTGCAGAAACAGATTTTTTTTCATTGTATGATCAAAGTGATCAAGGTATGAACATGGAATCTTTTAAACTTTGCGCCTTTTTATAAAAATTTTGTTTTTCATTTTAGAATTCCGGTACAGTGTTGCTGAACTATTATCTTACACTATCATATTTCAGTAGCTTATAGGAAGAAAGCAAACATTCTTTATGTAATCACCTTTCTGTATGCCAAATCCCCTGTTCACTATGATTCAGTTGCCACTATTATCGTGATCACTTCAGGTGAAATAACTGCACCCTACTTGTACTTTCAGTAAGGACTAAATGCTTGCAGCAAATGCCAGAGCAGTAAGTGAAGTCTGCTGTGTCCAGAACAGGCATGCCAGGAGCAAGAGTAAAAATACCCATCAGGTCAGTGAGGGCAGGAAGTCAGAAGAACATCATTACCATTCTTGTTCAGTCCAACTGAGAGACTACCCAGGTACACCAAAAGTATAGCAGGATCAGAGATTGGTGTTGATATTTAAGAATGCTCTTACTCAGTTGCTTAAATACCTACATCTGAGCCTACATTTTCATAACTTGGGCCCCTGTATCTTAACTGAAACTGCAACATACTTTATATGTTGTAAAATGGTGGAGTATTTGGTCAAACAGGTAATGCTCTGTACCATCTAACAGGTCAGTGATGTATTCTCTTCCCATAATTTGTATTAAGCCCAGTGGTTGACTAGCGCTGCAAGTAGGAGGCAAACACATCATTAACACTATTTCATAGTCAAGGATGTTCACAAAGAGTGGATCTATTCCCTTCATCTCCCGGGGAGACGGCTTAGATTCACCTTGGCCACTGAGTGACAAAATGTAAAAGGTTCTTTGCCATAATGGAGACAAGAGTTTTATCTGAAGCTATATACAAACAGTTTCTGTCGAGGCAGAAATTGAGAAAGCCAGAAGTCCTGATCTACTTGACCTTTGAGGCGTTTAGAAGGGTGCAGTAGTAGTTACTGAAATTTTAGCACATAAGCAGTGGGAAATTAGCAACTTACAGAGAGAGAAGTAAACACCTCTGAAGGGTCTCTGTTTTCTCAAATGTTGAAATTTAACTGGGTATTTTACAAGAATCTGAAGTATATAAAAGCAGTAAAGGACAGATGTGTGAAAAAGTACTGGATAAACTAAAGGAAACTCTACCTCATTCTTCTCTAAAGGTTTTGTAGAAGCACAATTAAGCGCTCCTAATGGCATTGTTACGTACTGACCATCTGGCATGAAAGAAGCACTATATTTGTATGTCTATAAATCCTCTAAGAGCTGTATTTTGCTGGCAGTAGAAACGGTCTATACTATTTGCAGTTTTCCTCATCAAATCTGTAATTATGCAATGTTTCTGTCTCCAATAAAGGAATTTAATTGGCACCTGTTTGTGGCGTGTTATGAAATCATCAGTGTTGAGTACAGTTAACTAAGTGTAATGATCCCATAGATGGGAGCTGCTATGAAATAAATTCTTGAAGGCTGGATTAAAAGAAAAAAAAAGCTCCTGGATGAAGTGTGGCATGTAAGAACAGCAAAGCAAGACTCAAGTGGCAGACATGCACCTACCCTGCCAAGCCTGGAGGCTGAGCCAGTTATCTCACTTACAGTAAAATGCTGGACAAATTAAGCAGCAAAAGTACCTACCTGCTAACCATGTAGTCATGAAACAGTTTTTGATGTGCCAGGACTGTGTAGCAGTGATTGAATACAGCTCCCATTCTAAGGGTTTGTGGGTGATGAAGTCAAGGGGGAGAATGCCAGAAAACAGCTTTATACTTGGAGCACTTACTTCACAGGGCATTTTTGAACAGTCATTTCTCCAAAGTATGTCAACCAGTGGGAAGCCTTTTGAAGATGGAAAGTACTGAAAGTGAGTGTCATTAAAATCTTGACATTTGCCATGTGTGGTGGCTATATTTACCAAAAAACTTCACGTATTCCCCCTTTCCAGTGCAGGGAATACTGTGATTAAAGGTAGTACTGATCCATGCTGTGGTAAAGTAAACATAAGGGTACATTTTCCACCTGGTGTGGTTCTCAGTGACTTCAGAGAAAGCTGGCATGGGTACAGGACACTTTAAAGAAGCTTTAGCTCGGTAAGTACTAAGAGTTATTAATTACTGCTAGGAGAATGAACCTAATATGTCGGAATCTGACTTTTTTCCTGTGTTTTGGCCTCTCCCCCTTTCATCCTGAGGGAATCTTTCTTGATCATAACTCTAGCTTGAGCTCCAGCTTTCAAAACTCACTTATCCCAAGTAGTAGTAAGTTGAGGACTGATCATACAAGGTGCTGATTGGGCTTCAGAGACAGACCTGTGCCTTTTAGCAAAGTTTCAAAAGACTTTTTGTTTCTCCTCCCCTTTGAAACATCGCAGTAGCTGGCAATAGCTTTGTCTGATAAAGCACTTGCAGTAACACCACCAGCACTGTGTTGTTGGGGCTGTAGAGTACCAATTCTGAGGACTTTGATCCAGGGTACAAACTCTTGTGAAGTTGATGTGACCAAAAAAAACCCCAAACCCACTGTTTTAAAATAATACAGTGAGAGGGCAGAGCAGAAAGCAAATAACCTGCACTGTGTTCATATAAAGAAGGCATGAAAACAAATTTGGGGATTCCAGTATAGGCAGTCAGAATTAGAAGTGCCGGCTTTGAGAGCATATCAACAAAAGTGTTGAATTTAAGCTGTTCTTCTCCCTTTAATTTTGCTAAGTGTTCTCATATTGTGGCATCACAGTGGTGATTTTAACAGCTGCTAATGAATTGCCCTGTTGGCCAAGAAGAGCAAAATTTTCTGTACTAGCACCTTTGTTGTTCTGGATGCTTCTCCAATAATGAGCTTGTAAAAGAATATACAAGAACATGGAAGGTGTGTCTACTACTCTATTTCCCAAGGGGATGATTTTTAATGGCAGGTAAGAGAATGTTTGTCGTGCTTCACCTGCAGTTGATACTATATTGTATCTGTACAAATTAGGGATTTTGA
This sequence comes from Corvus brachyrhynchos, assembly GCF_000691975.1. NCBI lineage: Eukaryota > Metazoa > Chordata > Aves > Passeriformes > Corvidae > Corvus > Corvus brachyrhynchos. Next base: position 1,377,493 of record NW_008238447.1, on the reverse strand, counting down.
ACTCTGAGCATTCAAGGAAACTGTTCTTCTGAAATTATTTCAGAATAACCTCTGTTTATTAATACTTCTCCTTTTGCACATGACATAATTCTTTCAGAATGTTCAACTTTGGTTTATTCAAGCTCTTAGTGGTATTTAGACAATTATCCTTAACTTTGATGGTGCTGTAAGTTAACCCTTTTTTTTAGCATGGTGTAAAGAAAACTCATACAGAGAGAAAGTATCCTAACCAAACTGAGTATTTGTGAGATAAATAGTTAAATACCTAACTGAAGCAGAAACACACATAGCAAAATATTTCAAATGGGTGAGTTCTAACCACAGACTGTAAAGTGCACCAAAACTTTAAATTTTGACACAACATAAGTAATATAGTATTTTAAGTTGTCTTAACAGTTACTTCTGTAAGGCACATGTGCATATTCACAGCCTACAAGACATAGCCTTTCAAAGAAAAAGCTGATTAATTCAGTACTGATTTGCTAGGTGGGAAATCTGAAGGGGCATTCTGCAAATGCTCAGGAGCAGACCAGCCATCCTCAGTACACAGCAAGTATACAGGGAACTTTCAGGGTCTGCCCAAAGGCAGATGCAGGCAAAGCTCTGGTCTAAATGGGGCCTGTGCAGGTGCAGCTAAGGCATGATCTGGAATTGTGTGCTTTGCAGGATTGTTATGTGTGAGGGAGTTGATTTTATATCTGTCCTATATAGATACACAAATTAAATATGGGCTGGGAGGCTGCCACTACCAGAAACACCATCCCCTGTAAAACAGCCAGGGCAGTTCTGACCTTATTTTGACAGGGATGAAATTCATCTAATGTACCACACCACAGCCTGAAAACAGACTTTGACTTAGCTGCCTTTTAGGTGACATTGACATAGTACATCACCAAGCAGAGCCAGTGGAAACACCGGTTTCATCAGAGACTACAGCTGGATTAGCTCAGAACCTAACTTGAGGTGACTTCTGTGCTCTGAGTGTGATGAAGAGAATGGTCCACTCCTTTCCAGCTGCCCTATCCCTGACCTCCCCTTTGTGGCACTGCTGGCACTATACCCGTTGCAGGGTGACCAGATCCCTGCTTGGCCACAGGAAGGCAAAAGCACATGCCCAGATGCCATGCATAGGAAGAGCAGGGCTGCTCTCTTACCTACAGCAGCACTTGCAAGGAACTGAGGCCAGTTAAGGAATCAGCCCCTATGAAAAGTCAGGATTTGAGTATCTCCCAGGTGCTTGCCACTTTTATTATGGCTCTTAAATTTTATGCACCAGACCTTGCTTAAGTCATTGCTGAATTCTGGGTTAACTTTTTTTTAACCTTCCTTTAGCTCTTACAAGCCTTGTGCCTCAATGAAGTCTATAATACTTGGTTTACTGTGAAGCCCCAGGCTGGATAAGAAAGGACCTTCTGAAGGTTTTGTATCTTCATCATGAGGGCATGTCTGAAAACTGACTAGAGCAAAGACAGTGGAAAATACACCCATCTATTTAGGAAACCTTAGTGCTTTAAAGTTTGCAGGAAAATGTCACAGATCAGCCTGCTGCCATAGGATTTCTTACCTCTAGGGATGGGGTTCTGACCATCCTATTGCTCTGGATCCTACTAGCTAAGATTCACATTGCGTTTAAATGCTTATAAACTTCATATCATTCCCATCCTCCACGGCAGAATCTATCCTTGTAACATGCAAAGAACATAAAATATGAGAAGTTTGTCAGTTGTTTATATTCCTGTCTTGAAAGTGCTCTCTGGCAAACACCCACCTCTACGCATAACTCATAGCACAGGTACCCTTTGCTACTCCCTCCTTTTGCAGGTGGAATATTTTTATGGCTCTTGAGGAAAAAGCAGTTGAGCCTGATCTAAGCTCAAGGTTAGAAATTCTCCCTAATTCCAGCTGCCAATCACTTTTCCATGGACGGGTCTCCTTTTGAAGGAATGGGTCAGTCACTCAGCAGTGGGGACAGATCCCACCTGTCCTCCGTTGCAATCAAAATGTTTGCTTTGCCGTCAGGTGGCAGCAATCGCCACACAGTTCCACTTGCAAAGTCATCATTTGGCTTGTGAAGCTGAGAACAAGGGTTGGTTATCCAAGACACATTGCCTTGCTAGGAGAAATAACATTTCCCTTTGCACTATTTTCATCATCGGTGCCTGTGTTAGGCTGGGAAGTGCTAATAGCTGCTGTCAGGTGAGTCACTAATCCAAAGCTCTGCAGATTTCTCAGTGGCTGTGCCAAGGACTTCTCAGACTGCTGAGTTTGTAGCCTCTGTGTGTGTTAAGGTGGGAAGCAAAGAAAGTTGGTGTTGTGCCTGTTTTTCTGAAGGAGCAAAGCAACACAGTTTTGGGAATGTAGGCTTTGCTTGCATAGCACACTGGAAGAATTCTGACTGAGGAACCTCTGGCTTTTGGTCCCATCACACTCCTGAAATAAGGCTTTTGAACAAATAAACAAGTTGACACAGTATTACCTGATTACCTATATTTTTGGTGTCATGGAAGGAATCTAGTGAGACCCCAAATGCTGCACCTTTTTCCTTGTGCAGTATGACTTCCTAAAGAGGCAAAGCACAATTTATATATTTATTTTTTTACTTAAGGGAATCCAGACTGCAATCTGCCAGCCTGGGCAGAGGCTTATGTAACAATATGTGCATGAAAGCCTTGTAACTGAGGCTGGTATTATGCATATGGACCATAACCAATCAGCACATTTTTAGGTCAGATGGCTGCCTGTTTTTGAGAGATAAATGTTATTGAATTCCTACCTTGCAATGTTTTACATCTACTGGGGTGAATCTTAGAGCTTGATTGTACCTCTTAGCTCTTTGGCTCTCAGAGTCCCCTGGAAGGATTCCCTTACGCTGGTATATCCAAGTGGCACAAAGGAAGTCTCCTTATTCCACATTTCACTCACATTCCAACAACAACAAAAAAATCAACATCTGTGTTACTTCCCCATTTTTGTGTATGTCTAATATCGACAAGTTTTTAATACTGAGATAACCCAGAAGTTAAGAGATATGTCAATAAGGCAAAATTTCAGCTTGACAAAAGGGAAATCCCCCCAGTTTTACAGGATAAGATCATATTAAAACCCCAACTTTATTTTCTGAACACGTGCATATCTCTGCCAAGCCTCACAGCCTCTTTGTGGCAACTTTTTCCTGGAAAGAGAGACTAGCATGAACAAGGCTTTATTTTCTGTTACTGCAATTTAAGCAGCATGAAGGAGAGCCAGTGTTTGACTCAGTGAAACTCATCAAATTATATATGAAGTTCAGGGCAAAATTCATGTGCTGTAGAGTTGTCTAACCTGTTTTTTTCTCTGATAAAACAGATATCATCAGGAAAAATAATTTTGTGTTTGTGTAGAGCTGGTAGCCAGAAAGTGGTACAGTTTTCATTGTAAAAAATGAAAACTGAAAAGTAATTTTTCAGGGAAAAAAGAAAATTATGACCCACAGATCATCAGTAATCAACCAAGAATATTTTAACAATTGCTATTTCATTCAGTCATAAGATGATTAGTTTGAAATCTTTCCCAGGAACACTGAAAATCAAACTGCAATTACAGTAAATTGCAGATACCAGGATGGCTTGTAATGATTTATTTTTAAAAGATACTGCTTCTCATGGTGTGCATAATATGCACTTCTCTGCAGCGCATAATATAAATTTATCAGATAAGTGATTTTCTTTAGGGAAAAATTATAAGCAATCTGGAAAGGAAGAAGGGATTACCAGTTATCTTTGATCAGTTCCTTTCTGTGCCTTTGAGAAAGACAGGTAACCCTCCTAGCTCCTATATTCCAGCTGTAAAATGGGGGTAATAACTCCCCAGAAACAGAGTGACTCCTGTGAGGGTAAATGCATGACAGGCTGTATGATCAATGAGCAGTGGAGGACCATATGGACCTGAAGACAGATTCCACCATGGCTGCCTTCTCCACATTAATTTGTAATAGCAGGCTTATTCTTTCAATTAAACTCTACAATCACATTCTGCCAAGTTCAGTGTTGCTTCCAGTTTCAGTAAAACTTCACAAGCTGGAACATTGCCTACAGCTGACAGTGACATTTAAATGCAAGAAAAATCAAGCTTATGCATGGCCAAACCTTCTATAATTCCAGGCCTTGTCAGCCTACAGTATGGATTCTGGTTTAAACAAATAAACACCCAGCTCATTTTCACCTAACGTTGGAAGAGTTTGCATTGCCTAAATGTTCCACTCTGAATCCCAGGTGGTATCTTCTGGGATTATGAGTGTTCAGAAGCAAATTAATTATGCCAACATCAGGCATCTGGGCACAGTGCTATGTTTTTCATAAGAGTGTCTGGCCAATTTAAGCCCTTCTCCTTTGTGCACGGGGACCAAACACAACTTGAACCTCAGGGGCGGAAGGCAAGTTGCAAGAAGGACTCTGGAGTCTATTCCAGAAAGTCAGGTTTCTGTGCCTGCATGTCTAGTGGCCATAATTTTTGCATATGCAGTTTTCCTAATTGAGGACCAGATGTTTTGCAAATACAAAGTTCTTTTATGTCACTAACCAGCACAGAGTAAAAGAACCCACACAGGTGAGACTTGAAGCATTTACTGTGTTTACCTTTGTGATCTTGACCCAAGCCCACACAACAGGGAAACCCCGCAGCCATCTGTGGAAAAAACAACATTTTAGTTATTGCTTCAGAGAGAAAAGATGGACTTGAGCTGCAGTTCAGTGACTTATCCAAAGTCTTTCAGCTCCAAAACTGCCTGGCTGCATGTGGAGCTCGTAACTGCAAGAGCCCTTTGGTGCCTGTGTGTGTGTTAGTGAAGAATTGGGCATTGTGGCCTCTTGCCTGGCCAGGTGAGGATGTGGTCAGGCTGGCTCTGCTCACTGTGCCTGCAGCAAAGTCCCCTCCACAAGGAGGTTATTGTACAGCTGCCTTCTTGCTCCTTTATGTGTCACCACAAGTGTTTAACTGACCAGATAATCTTAGGGAGTACAAGATGTGGTAAAGTGGCTGAGACACACAGAGTAAGACCCGTGTTTGGCCTCTTCCTTCCTGCTCATGAGTGAACTATTTTTTCTGGTTAAACATATGATATAATGCTGGTTTGAAAGAAAAAGGGAAAAGAAAAAAGAACCAAAAAGGTTCTTCCGTGACCTCCACTGCAGAAGTAAGAGCTGGCATCTGCCCTGGAGCCACTGCAGTCAGTGTCTATTACGTTCATGTCTGTATCTTGTTGCTGCTTTTGCTTTTCCAGGTTAATGTGATTTTCAAATGCCTGAACTGCAGGAACATTTGTTCCCTGATAAAACACTGAACTCCCAACTTTTCTTCCTTTATCTTGCGCCTAAAACTTGCCTTGTCTCCAGCAATGAGGTTGTGACCCCTCTGATTTCCGCAGGCAGAATGACTCTAGGTTCTTCATCGCAATTCTAAGCAAATTATTCTTTTAACTTGAGATGCCTGCTTGGCTCTTTCTTCCTACAAGAAGAAAGACATCCATCGAGGGCTGTGTGTAGTTCTCCCCTCCCCTAGAAATTGTAGGGAATGCAAGAAGTGTTGTTTTCCATGCACAAAAGAAAAACAAAATAACCTTGCATATTTTCAGTTCACAACAGCTCCCTCTGAGTAAACACAACACCGCAAAGAGAACAGCAAAGCCTCTGTGAGGGAGCAATGGATTTTTAGACCTGCTGTACATAATCAACCTTCATCTCTGCTTACAACCAAAGTGTGACATACTGTGCTCTTGTGCCTGTGCTTAGGGGCATTTCATCAGTGCAGACAGACGGCTGCAGATCTGCCAGTGAAACTGCATTTGGTGTTTATACAGTAAAACCATACCTGGCCAAGCCTTGCACAGGAAAAGTTGTACAAGGAAAAGCACATTTTTTTTGCTAGAACAACGGAGTCATTTGGGGCTTCGGTTGGCACAGCTATGCTGGGGAAATCACAATTCACCATGCTCCTAGCTGGCATTGCTGTTAGCAGAAGTTTGGAACGGAGTCCTAGTCTCACAGGACTCTCATAGCTCAGGAAGAACAGATTGCCTTTAAACTTACTGATCCCAGGCGACTCGGGTCTTTGGTGTTTTCTTGACAGCCCTGGGAGCTTGTGTGAGCTAGAACAGGCTTTGCAGAGCTTTTGTAATGTACTGTGATTTGTTTTAAACTGGAATATCCTTCCTTCATCCATAACTGCTTCTACCACCTTACTTTTTGGAGCAGATTGGAGTACCTCTCCAGAAGGTAATTTGTAACCATTTTTGCTTTAACCCATAACCACTTATTTATCTGATACAAGAATTTCGCTGATAGTCTGGGAAGTTGGATCTTGTTTTGGTTACCTTCCCAGCTTTAAATGTGGTGTAGGAAAAAAAAATAGGTCAACCCTCCAAACAAAAAAATATCCTCTCTGTCCCCTGCCATCCAGCACCCTGTCCTCTCAAAAAAAAAAAAGGTTAAACCAAATACAGAGAACAGAGGTAGTGTATTTCAACATGAAACCTTCTATATTGGTCCTGCCAAGAAACACAACAGTATTAATTAATTTTGTACTTACTTAAAAGCTTTAGTACTATGTTTCTTCCAAACCAAACAAAAACTGAAATAAAATTCCTCTTATACCGAAATAATGTACAAAGGGGAGCATTTGGGACAGTCTACCTAAGAGTGGACCACAACCATCATCATCTTAATCCCATGAGTGCTGCCTTGTAAGTTTAGTTTCTTACACCACAATCTCTATTTTTTCATTACTACTCCCCAGATTATTACCAGCAGTATTCATATTCATAACAAAGTAATTTTTAATCCTTTGCTGTTTGAATTTCAGCCAAATTCAGCCTTTACGATGGTCTGTTCAGTGAAATTCTGGTGGGAGGATACCCTAGGCAGACACAGGGTGGGGTTGCTGCTCCTGAACCCTCTGTGCTTGTCTGCCAGAGAGGTGATGGATTGGCCAAGTGTCTCTGTAATGTTGTACCTACCGTGTGTCAGAGCTGAGTCAATGTGTAGGTGTCCTCTCAGGAATATATTCGTCTGCTTCAGTGTCTCTTCATCCCACTGGGGATCCTGTCTAAGTTTTTCTCTTCCCCTGAGTAGAAGCAGCAGCCACAGACAGATTTGGACAAATTTTCCACCGCAGTCTGTCTTGCCTTGTCCTTCATATTGCTCTCATTTTGACCTGGCCAGTGGATGGGTGAGATCTGCTCCATAATAAGGTTGTGCTCATACCTTCTGTCCTCCTGGCAATGCTGACAGGACAATCTGATTGCTGCTACTGCTGCTGCGAGGCTCTGGGGAGAGGGGAAGGGAAGGGGGTAACACATTTTTTTGTCAAAGCTGTTGGGACAGGCTCAGCCTCAGGGCCATGTGAACCAGCCCATGTTCTCCTAACGTATTGGGAGATGAAAGTGGTCTCCTGCCTTTTGGGCAGCAGTGAATAATTTTGTGGGCTACAGGATATTAAACTGAGGGAATCACAGAGTCTCAAGGAGAACACACCTGAATTTGAATTATTTAATTCTTATTTTGATTTCTTGTTTACCTTTCTGTTACTTAGTGAGGAAAACCAGTTTTTATTCATTTACAAAAAGCAAGAAGTTATTAGCATGCTGATTGTGCAGTTTCAGTTGACTTTTTTAGAATCAGTAATAAAGCCTAACCCAAAATCATGAGCCAGATCTTAGAACCCTTCAGAACAACCTTAAAAATCCTAAGGGTATTTTGCAAAATAATCCGAACATCTCTCTTCCTTGGCTTTTCTGTTTTTAAACTGTCTGATACACATATTTCACCTTTCATCTCCATCATATGTGCTAAAAAATAATGTTTAAAAATAATTTTTCCCCTTCTACACCATGTAGAGCTTTAGGAAAAAAGGTATCAGGTATTATGGAGCTTGTAACAAACACAGCTGTTTACACTGTATCAGGGATATTTTTTTTTCCCAACAGTTTGAAGATGTCCCAACTTTATGACTGCAGACACTTTGAAGTGGTGTTGCTCACCTTTTTTTGTCATCTTTACTCTCTCCTTTTCTCAGGAATCTTTGCAGCCATATCTAATGGAAACATCACAGACAACCTGCTCCTGGTCTTTGCAGCTTGTGCACAGCAGCACTTTGGTTTAGTGCTTTCAGATCTCTACCCATCAACCCTCCTAACTTTGTCCTCACTACAAATTTTTGGGGAAAAGATTGCAATAGTTGCTTAAAGGGAGAAGCAGAAATTAACAGCATCATCATCTGGTGCTAACAATTAGCATCATTTCAGATACATTCAAAAGTTGTATATGAAAAGATACAGCTTTTGCTTCTGTCACGGAAACCTACCCACCCTAGACTCTTGATAGCACTTTCAGAGTTTTTGTCTTATTAAGGATATGCATTTGCAAATGATTTTATCCCATGCAGGAAAGTCCCAAGACATTCGACAAGGAAATGACCAAGTCCTCTTCCCACCAGTGGCCATGCTGACCACTACTCTCTTCCTCAGGTTCTTGGAGGGCCCCTTGGCTACAGATGAGTGGGGGAAGATGCTTGCTTTGGAGGTTACTCACTTCTTTCACACCAGTTGCTCACAGTTGCAAAGGGGGTACAGCCAGTGTTGCCAAAGGCTTGGGGCTACAAACTGTGTAGAGACCAGCTTTATGGTCTGCCTGTGTTAGGTATAAATACCAGAGAGAGATTAATGCCATAATATTTCAGGGCAAAATTAATTACATAATTGTACAAATACTGCAGGAAAGCTGGTTCTCACAATATTTCAGGTTGAAGAAATTAGCTAGGGACACATCCTGAACTTAGAGATGTATTTCCTGGGAAACTGCAAGGCTTTAACCATCAATTCAAAGTAGAATTGTTTCCGGTGGCTGTGGGGATGCTGCTGGATTGCAGGAATCCCGCAGCAGAGGCTCCCTCCCTTTGGAAAAGGGCTGTAGTCTCATCCTCACCAAAGCAGCCTTTTATTAGTTAGCAATAGATGGCGCTCAGTTTCCACCTGTCCGACGCCGTCAGGCAGAAAATGTATTTGAAGTAATTAGGGCTGCGAGATAACACTTAAAAGGGTTACTGCTGAAGTTGATGAAAGTGTGTGGGCATGGAGAGGCAGGAGCGCCAAGATGCTTCACCAGCTGGAGAAGTCTTAGGTGAGATAGTCTGGCTGCAAGAACAGGCTGCCAAGATAGTCAGAGGGAAGGAGCCAGGAACTGGAGAACGATTTGCAAATTCTTGAGAACAGCTATCGCGATCCCCGAGCTGGCTGGGTCAGGTAATGCCTGTCATTATCAACGATTGAGGATCCCAGGCCAGACGCGTTAAAATTCCACTTGGGATTCTCAGTCTAGTTTGTGGTTTGTCACAAACTCCCCTCATCCTGGGATTAACCCATTCCCCAGCTCAGGGGATATGCTGGAGCTATGTCATTTGGAGTGAGGCTGGAATGGCAGAACCAGAGAGAAGGGCTTCAGCAACTTTCTGACAGTCCTGCTGGCTCATCACCTCATGGCTCCTGGCATTTACAGGTGTGGGGGGCAGACACAGCCTTTCTTTACATGAAGCAGAAGGGGCAGGGGAGAGGCTTCCCTACAGAATTTTGTGCTCATTTTTGGTGGCAGCAGGGAGCACCTTCACAGTGTAGGGCTCAGAGCTTGCAGTTTTCATTGCACTGTCTTTTTCTTTTGTGTGATAGCTCAGCAGCCCGAAGGTGACAGGTACAGGTGAGGAAAAGGACAAGAACAGCTTATTGCAATAGCGAATCACTCTTGTGCATGCTGTGGAAATTATATTCATTAGAGGAGAGGTTGTCCTGCTGGGAGCCAGAGCACAGCTGGTGCCATATGGCCTTCCCTATCCTGCTCCAATAGCTATCCTCACCTGGCCACACTGAGCAGCTGCCATCACAGCCCGTGATGGATTCCTTAGTGCTGTGCGGTCTGCCCTCATGCAGGATCATGCCCCAAATCCCTGCTTTTTAAGGTACAGACGTGGAGTTACTTAGAAAGATGTGGAGTGTGTTTGATGTGATTAGCTGGGGGGTGTATCACATGCTAGACAGTTGTGGGTGCCACTAGCCCGCAGATGCTTTGCCAAAATCAGACATATCATGAAAACCATTGACAAACAATTTTTCTTAAACAGTTTCTTCCCCCTGCTGCCAGACACACCTCAACATACCTTGCAGGGCTCTTTTTTTTTTTTTTTTTTTTTGCCATCATGGAAAAATCTGTTTCTGCATTTCCAGAAGGCTTCTCCTCAGAGCTGTTTTGCATAATGGAGTGAGCTAAGTCAGAGTGTTTTGTGGATGATGGCTGCACTGTGCATGCTTTGCAGTACACTGGCTTCTTTATTAGGTGGGCAGGAGCTGGCACTGCAGCAGTGAACACAAGTAAGGGTATACAGAAAGAAAAGGAATAGCCCAAAAAATGAAATCCTGACCAAGGATGTGAATGAGGCATGGAAGATACAGAAACACAGTGTCAAAGCAAGGAACATGGGCAAATTTTGCTGAGAGACACACGATTTGAAAATTAAAAGCAAAATGGAAATCTTGTATTAACTTTGCAAAATCATCAAAACTTGTCAGATGTGACCCCGGGTTGCTCATCAGGAAGAACCAGGCTGTGACTTGCCTTGTCTGAGGAAAGGCATCCAGGTTTATGAGGCTCACCTGGACTCTCAGTCCTGCATCCTCCAAGCCGCCTGAATGTTGCAGGATTTAATAATCCTTCTTCTGAATAATGCCCAGTGTTTTGGAATAAGGCTGTTCACTAGTTTGGTACCATTAAAGCAAATTTTGTGATTGAAATGTGTAGCCTCAAAGTTTAAATGTTGAAGCTCTTTTGTCCCTCTCTTGTTCTTTGATAGTGTTTTTCACCAAGGAATTCAGTTTCTCTCCCTGTTTCTCTAGTAGAACTCATCTTTACAGCAGTGGTGTGAAAATGATTGCTTGCACCTCTGTTCAAAGATCTAATTAGAGGTGGTATTGTTGTTAGTATTACTGCCGTTACTACTACTACTGCTACTGTAATGGTATCTTTCTGCAGTGCTTTGCAAAAGAAAATATTGCCATAGATCGAAGTTAAAGACAGTCAAAGGAGTCCGCCTGCCACCCACCCCCTGTTTCCTACTTGTGTTTGCAAAGCTGTCTTCTAGCAACACTCAGAAAGGGCCGCCTGTCTTTTTTGGCAAAAATTTAAAAGCCCCAATGCCAAAGGCAGTTAAAGGCTCTTCAGGGGCAGAGTTTTGTTTATGAAGACACCAGGAAGGCTATGGTGCTTATCTAAGTTTGTAAGACTCGGCTGATGTTAAATCATTTGCCGGTCAGTGGTTTTGGGAGCTCTGCTGCGGGGTTTGGGAATGGGTTTGGGAATGCTCCTCCTCATGCTGGCAGCTCGTGCTGTTCTGAGGGGAGAAGAAGTGGCTGCTGCCACCAAGCAGCAGGGTGCTCCTCTGTTTTTTCATATCATCAGACAAAGGGTGTGCAGAGCAGAGACTCAGACCCATAAATCTGGTGTAATTAAAAACCTGAATATTAACTGTTAAAAGTACTCTGAACAAAAAGGCTCTGAACAAGATATTAAAAAAAAAACAACACGGAGTTTTCAATTACTGCTAAATGAAGCAATAAATGCACATACAGTTAGAGATGTATTTTAATTATTATTCTGAGCTTCTGCCTTATTAGTAATGTACAATGGCTGGTGAGTGCAACAAGCTGCAAGAATCAGAAAGCATTCTCCAGTGTCTCCCTTCTTCCAGAAGGTGTTGCTATTATACAGCTCTGCTACAGACTCACAGAGTCATGTAGGAAGCACGGCGGAATAAAATGTGGTAAAACTGGATAAAAAATGTAAACCATACTAAGTATATAGAATTCAGTCACAAGGATTTCTATTATGCAGGGAAAAGAGAGCCTTTAGTGTAGTATGTGTCCACAGTATAAATAGTTCGGCAAAATGTAAACACCAAATATTTCCACCGGAGTTCTTTGCAACCTCACATACAGTAGCTCTACTTTTCTTTTTCATTAAGGACTACTTTTAAGAAAGAGGCTTTTGTGGACTGAATTGGGAAAAATAGCAGCCACCTGTAACTTTTTTTAAACCTAACAGTACATACAGTACATCTATCAAAAGTGGAGGAATTTGAAACCTGCAGACTTTTTAAAGAAGCAAGTTCCACACATGATATAAAACAAATGCCATGTGTGCACCAAGCCAAGCAAATTAACAAAAGGGCAGGGGCAATTCTAATATTGCTTTAATAACTCAGGCTTAATAATGGGCTCTTTTCACACAAGCTCACAAAAGCTAAAATGTGCTTAAGAAGAAAAACATGCATTTTTATTGTATTGTGTGGCAAGAAACCTGATTTTTAAAGTTATTATTATTTTTTATTAAAAGCTATTAGCCTAAGTGCATGAATTCTCTATGGGGTTTTTGGGCGTGATTGTAGCACCTTGGTGTAGAGCTGTTCTCTGTGGATAAAGGGGAGAGATTGGTTTTCCTGGACCACTAGGTATTGCTGGTCTATCAGAAGTATTCTAGGCATCACAGAAGTCCCCTGAGTGTTGCTTTGTTTGTTATCAATGCTCAGGGAGAAGCCAAGTGTATGTGGGTGCAGAGAGTGATGCAGTGAGAACCTGGTTTGCAGAGAGGCAGAACTTGTTCTGTTACTGTGAGAGCCAGGTTGGTGTCTTTGGATGCTCAACAGTTCTATGTGTCAAACTGTGAAACATTCCCAAAGGTAGCACCTTTGGGTCAGGGCAAGTGTATTCAGTTAAATTATTCTTCAGAGTTAGCAAGTCCCTTATTTTTCACAGCCCCAGATAACTTATAAAACCCTTGGCATGACTTTTCAGCTTCAGCTCTTGGTAGCTGACATGCTTGTGGTGAACCATGGTGGTGCTATATAGAGATCTGGAGTCACTAGGGTTTCCTTACAAATGAAAAAAAGTATTTTTAACATGATCATGCTTATGTTTTTCAGTTCAGTGGAGACTGACAAAGAGACAGGACAAAAAGATACTAAAAAATGACTCAGGCAGGAAATTTAAGATTACGTGTTGGTTGACATAAACAGTTCTTTGTATGGAACTGTTGTGCCCCATCTTCATTGGCTTTGAATAGGCAACACGTCACACTTTGCTTTTCCTGTTGTCCTGTTGTCCTCCATTTAAACTTCTCCATTTCCTCTGGCCACATCAGCATTAAAAGGTCTTGCACATAAAATATTTGTCATCCTTCCAAATAAAAAACAAAGGATCTCTACCATGGATCCACTAGAGATGATCTTCTGTCCCCATGATACAGAGCTCTCTCTGAATACAACATTTAAAAATCCTTTTGACTCCAGCCCTGTCTGATTGTGTTCAGCCAGAGATTAAACACTGAGATACCGCTGTGCCAATGCTATGCTTGCCAGGTATCTTGGAGCTGTTGGTGGCTTGCTCCGTGTCTCAGGTGTTACTGAGCCTTCTGCACCAACTGCTCAAATGCAATTGGCATTCAAGACATTCCAGAAATGCACCAGAAACTCTCCAGGTGACATTTTGCCAAGGCCAGGGGCCAAAGGTGTGAACAAGAGCCACCTGCACCCACCAGAGACTGTCACAGTAGGGTAACCTTCAGCAAACAGCTAGGCTTTATTATGGTCCCTTTGTGCTTCCATAGTGTCAGCCAAGATTTTCCCTCTAGTTAAAAGTGCTTTGCAATCATTAACAAATAACTGCAAGATTCAAGATTTTTGTTTGCCTTTGGAAGACACAGATATATGTCAGGGAAACTGAGATGACCAAGAATCACAAAGTCACATCAAGGATGTGAATAGAAATTAGTTCCCAGTTCCTCTTTTTCCAGCCATGGGGTTTTGTTCTGATTTCTTCTTAGTGATCTCCTATTGTCTTGCCATGAGATTAGAGCTTTTTGAGACAGAGGACATCACCTTTCTTTTGGTCTGTTGCAGTCCTCACTAATTGCTCCCTGTAGGGACATAATGAGTGTCATGAACATTACTGTTGGCTTGGACTTTTAGCTGTTTGTCTGTGTGATTTCAGTTGCACTTGAATTAGAGCCTGAACCTCAATTCAGCTTTGAATGCAACAGTTCAGATGCACAACCAGGTCACCCTGGACCCACCAGCAGCTGTGCATCAGCTGAGTGATGCAACTTGGATGCTGAGGCCTAATGCTGTTGCAATTCCTCAGTTTTGCTGGTCATTTTGGAAAGATGTGTCTCTGTGTACAGGCTACTGTGGCCTTTCCAGATTACCTGAAGTGCAGCTGTTATGGCTGCTCTCTGCTATGGTACTAAAAAGAGACTTCTTTTTAATAAGTATTTTTGATGTATAAATTGCATCATAATATATCTGACATATATCTGTTAATCTAAATAATTTAGTCTACCATGTGTGTTTGCACATCAGCCAGTGTAACTAAGCTGGTGGCTCTGAAGCTGGTTGAAATTTGGTTGTTTTTTCCACATGGGCTTCTTTTTATTTTTTATCACTTTTTAAGCAAACAAACAAATTTTAGTTTTAACTGAGAAGTAAGTGTTCCCCAGCCTCTCACCACATTCCTCAACAAGGAAAAAAAAAAGAAATTAAAAAAAAAACAAGGAAAAGGAGGAAGTCCAACAGTTAACAAAATTGCTTTAAACTGAAGACTCTTTAAGAGCAGAACAGTTATTTGCAAAATGCTCTGATTTTTAAAGAAAAAAAAGTTGGTTTTTTTCATAACAAAACAGCCTTCAGGATGAAACATTGCAACTGCTTTTCTCCACTGCTACCTACATTGGTTTTCCCTGACCTGGCTCTACATTATTTGACTGCCTGGGGATGCAAGGGGCAGCCTCAGATCAAACAGGGATTGCTGGCACTTAGTGACACCCATTTTCAAAAACAGACAGGCTGAGTATTTCAAAGTCCTCTTCTGGGCAACTGTCACTGTATCAGTCAGATTTTGAAACTGCTCCTGATCTACCTGGAGCAATAAAAATGGGCCCTCCTGAATAGCCCAGGAACAGAGCAATCCCTGATGTCCAGTTTGACCAGCACAGGTCACTGTTGTCTGTTTGCAGCCTGTGTCTGCTGAGGAAGCTTGTTGTGCCACCAGCTGCAGAAGCCAAAGGAAAACAGTTGCATCACACAGGGATATTTTTTGTCTCCCGTGCAAGGAAGGGCGGCCATGCAGTAGTCAACCAGCTGCAACCTGTAAGGTTTTGTTTTGTTGTTCAGTGCAGAGCAATCTGGTCAGATGCCCGCACTCAGCCACTGAACCTGGTGTGTCCTAGTGCCAGCTGCTTGTGGCCTCAGTCTGCTGGTCAGTCACTAAGACTGTGTGGTTTTCAGGCGATCCAGATTTTAACAGGGCTCCTCTGGGGCTCTCCCCTGATAGCTTCAAACATAACCCTCACAGACAGTAGGTGAGACCCATATTGCTCTCCCTCCCTCAGCCTATGCCCTTGTGGCACCTGTAGCAGGGCACAGGCAGAAGTCAGCTCCTGCTGCTGCCCTCCCCATGCCATCCTGACTATGGGAGCTTCTTTTGTGGCAGGGAGGGAGGAAGGGAAACCAGGAGGAAATTCAGCTATGATTTTCAATAAACAGACTAATTTTGCTAGGGAAATGGCCCATACATGGTTTGCTGGCTGGATTCAGCAGCAGGAGAGCCTGTAGTTAATCAGCTCTGCCTTTGCCACTAGGTCTCACAGCAGCTGGAGCCACATCCCAGAGGAGGCACAGATGATTCAGCTGCTGGAAAAACAAGGAATTAACACAATAATATTAAGCAAGAAATATCACCATGAGCTTCTACTTCTTTGCCCTCTTCCCTTCCTCCCCCTTACTTAAGGCTGTACCAAAAACAGACCTTGGCTGGTGGTTTAGAGAGGCACATTTGACATGGAGAGCTGGATAATTGGGAGTAGTGTCAGAGCTTCCTTTGGCCAGGGCACAGCTGGGAAGGAGGCAGCAGAGTCTGCTCTGCTCTGCTGGGTGCTCATGCATGGCCACAAGTGCTTCCCACCTCCAGCTTTTTGGCATGCCATGCTGGAGAGAGCTCACTGTGTGTAGCCATGGCAGTGTTTTTGAGGGCAGGCTGATGGCAGCCCAAGCAGGAGTGTACCTCTGCTCCTCGTCTGCTCTGAGGGCAGAAGAGAAGAGATGGGGGAACGGGGGCAGCTCAGGATGGTCAGGTGTGCCACAGCATCACTTCATCCTAATGGGGAGAAGGCCTTCCTGAGTTTGGGGTAGAGCCCCGAGGGAAGTTGCTCCTTCCCTTTACTGTCCCAGCCCTTTCCCCTTCATAAGCAATGGCTGAAGTCTGCTCAAGGCCAAAACAGTGTTAGTGGGAAGCTGGAAAATATGGGAATGCACGGTTCCTTCACTGGTTTGCAGGATCTCAGTGCACCAGGGATCCAGACTTCTCTTTGACCTTGAAAAACTTATTTGGTGGGTAAACAAAGAATATCTCAAGGTATCTGCCTAGGAAAAAGGCACAAGAAGGACACCTGGTATTCCTGCACTTTCCTGCTCAGTCATGACAAGTAAATGACTGGTGAAGTACCTGAATATTGTCTACCCTTATGTGATCCAAAGTGGTAAAAAGAGAAGAGGGTTGCTGTTGTCATCCAATTAAAAGTGCCCAGGCAGCACTCAGATGAAATCCTATGCTGGATATGATCTGTATTTTTCATAGATCAGCCCACCATGTCAGCCAAGAGTGAGATGCTGGACATTTGAAGGACATGCATTACCCTCACAGTTGGAAGGAAATTATTTGAGTTTGTAGTTGTCCTTCACTATTCCTTAATATTATTTAATGCTCCCATTTCAACAGTGCCCTGAGGCTTTGATTAAGAACTGGCAGTGAACCGGAGTGCAGTCAGCCTGCTCTTGCTCTTCCTGCAGTTGTACCCTGTTACTGGAGAAACCTCTTTCTCTT
>NW_008238447.1:1321423-1360483 GCF_000691975.1 Corvus brachyrhynchos | reverse complement strand
TCCTCCAGGTCTCCTCTGCTCTCCCTAGTCGGCATGTAGGCATGTTGTCAGCTTGCTCTCCGAGGAGTGAGCTCTGCTTATGAGATATTTATGCATTGCCTCTTAGATATCAGTCACAGCATTTATTTTTGATTTGTATGTGCTTTTGGAGATGCAAAATGCTGAGCATATGCTGACTGGTATGGGTGGCAGAAAGTAGATGGGGAAAATAATATTGTTCTTTATCGAGAACTTCACAAATTTTAAAATCTGCTACACGTTCTTTACATTTTAGTCTTGTTCTGTAATGCCATTAGGAACAGATATGTATCTTGGAACTTACTGCATCACTTTAGTTTACTCTCCTTGTCACTTCCACTATGTTTATTATGTTTTATAGTTGTCACATCCATTTGTTTTGCCCAGCCACTGATCTTGATGTGATATGTCCCAAACCTTGATGTCCTTTACCCAGTCAGTGCCCCGGCAGAATGTGAATAGCAACAATCCAAGTGACCTCATGCAATTTCCATAAGACAAAACTTACCTTAATCCAGTCAGGAAAAAAACCTAAACCCTAATAAATCCCATAGAAATAATCAGAAATTATTTTAAAAGAAGAAAAATACACCAATACCTGTGTCATATAAACTAGTGAACTTTATTCTAGTGCAACTCCCTAGTCTTCACACTTAAATATTCAATAGGATTGATCTTTCTACCACTAAAGATAAACACAGGTTATTCAGTGTCCCTAGGAAGACATGGGTTCTCTGTAACAAATAGCATTAAAAAATCTGGGGAAAAAAAAAAGTTATAAAATATCTAGATTAAGGAAAGTGGGAAATTTGGATGTATAGGATAAAGTTTGAATGATACAACAAATAATGAGATTGGGAGTATCAATTGTAAAGTCTTAATTTATTCAAAGAGATAAATAACTGGGGTTTTTATTATTGTTCACTCACTCCTAACAAAAATAACTATTGTGCAGAAGCCTGCTGGATTTGTAAAATTGGTTTGTTTAATTTACAAGGCATTTGTGAAGCACATGATCACTGTGGAGTTAGAATGCTTACAAACATGACCTGTTGAGGAAACTAAGTCTTAATATTTCCTAATTTCACAGGGAGAAATGGAGAATGAAGAGATTAGTTTCAGACTACAGTCTGAAAACTAAGCATTTCTCCTTCCTGTGCCGTTGTCTGCAGGCATTAGTCCATGGAATGGAGATGTCCTTTCCACTACAGAAAATACAGGATGCAAAAAGACTTCCAGAGAAGTCATTGATGACAGCTCAAGTAAAAGATCTACAGATGCTGTAACCAGTAAGTACTTACAGTATTTTCCATGTTTTGCTTTGCTCATATATACTGATCCAATCTCATAAATTCATGTAATTTTTCAATACTCCATGTTGACTATTTTTAGTTTCTTGATTCACAAGAAAGTTCGGGATCTTGACAACCCAGGTACTTGGCAACCCAGGAAATCTCTCCTTTGTTTGTTTGTTTGGTTGGTTTTTTTTCCTCTCAGGTTATAGCGTATTAAAGCTAACTAAATTGTTGAAAACTTTTTTGCAACTCAAGGAGTCAAACAGTTAATTGAATTATGCAGTCAAGGGTCTGCTTCTTCCTTCCCTTGCATCCTAGTTGGCAACTTACAACTGCTGTGAGTATGAAAACAGCTTCGATCCTGTAATATTTAGATGATTAATTTATTCTAAGGGATTGTTCAGTGTGCCATGTGATGAAAAATATTATTTATTGTCTTCTCTGAGCTAGAGTGGGTGCTGGATGGTCCTCCCCTGCTCTGGTAGTAATTCAGTGTCATATTTAGAGTGGCCAGTTTAGCTGAGTACATTCTACTCAAAGTTAGCATGAAAATAACTATCCATTAAGTTAGATGTTCATGATTTTTTTTTTAATGGTAAATGTTGGAACAAATACTATCCCATATTGGTTCTGTAATTAAAATATGCATATGTTGGCTCCAAAGATCCCTAATTACATCTGCTTTGGGGATGCTGTTAGAGAGAAGATAATTGTATACAGTTGCTGCAGAGATAGTAGAGGAGCTTAATCTGAAGTATAGGGAAAGTTTAGAATAGTAGCTTTGGACCTCCATTTATCTTGTGAATTCTTATCCACAGAAATTACTGCAAGTGTGCATTATCCTACATGTTCTATTTTAAAAATGAAAGATATTTATATTTTGGATGTAGCTTTTCTACTCTGGGCTTCCTCTTGATTAAATCAATGACAAAACTCCCATAGATTTCAACAGCGTGGTCTCAAGACCCAAATAACTGATTTTTTGAAAAAGACATTCATTACATAGTTTCTTACATCCAAAGACTCCTGAAGCATCCCAGACTACATGAGCCAAGTTCAGCACCATGAGGGATTCTTAAGACCAAGCATACAACTTTGTCAAAAAAGATGTGTGGGTATGTCAGTAGAAATCTCCCATAGAAGATTTTTGCTGGTGGGATATGTGTTGATGCCCTTTGTGTCTCTGGGATGTCAGAACACAGGGACCAAGGAGCACACAGCATGGCAATAAAAAGGCGAGATTCCATGGAGCTTCTTCCAGCCCCAGCATACCAGAGGCTTGTGGCAGACTGCAGAAAAAGAGCAGTGGTGAGCTGGGTTAGACATACCAAGGCAAAATGGCTACAGCCTGCCAATGACTAAAAGAGTCATTTTAAAATTATCCCTGGATGGATGCTGTCTGGTGTTGTGGGCAGGATTTGAAAGGATGCTTCCCGTCTGTGTGCTGGCAATCTTGCAAACAGCAAGAGTTAAAATTTAACAATCTGAGGACAAGTCAAAATACACTCCCTGTCTGTAAATCAAAAAGTACTGCTTCAAGCTCAGCCAAATCTGGCTGCTCCCTTATCCCCCACAACCACCATCATAATTACAGCAGCTGATTTTCCTCACACCCACCTCAGAGATTTCTGGGGGTTTTGGCCAGGTTTGCATCCCCATATGATTCAGCCTACTTTTACTTATGTTTAGCTCATTGTGTAATAAGTGAAGCTTACATAAGCTAGGGACTGTGGCTCCAGCTCCACAAACCTTCATCAAAAATAGGAGTTTGAAAGCAGAATAACAGCTCATGTAATTTTTTCCTTTAGCACGGATACAGAATCAACCGTCTTTGGGCTAAATGCTCAGCTCTTTCAAATCTGTGCAGAATCATTAATTTCTACTCAATTAAGCTAATTTACACCTTGCTGAAGGTCTGGTTCTCATCAATAAGTGTCCCAGTGTTGAGATCTTGACAGTAACTAGTCAGAAAGAACAGGGATGGAATTTTGACACATTAAATTCATGGGGAATTTTCTCATTACCACCAGATAAACCCTCACCTTACCCCAGAACAACCAGCTATTCAAAGTAAAAAAAGACCCTGCTGTGTATCTCTGTTCCTGTCCTGAATCTGTTCCCACTAGAACAGCCAGCAGTCCCCGCTCCAGCTCATTTTATCTGGAAAAAGTAAATAGAAACCTCCAGTTCCTCACAAGAAGATGTTTGAGTGTCTTACTGAACTGATACAAACTGCAATCAGTGAGCTTCAGATGCATGGAACATTTCCACAAGGTCCAGACCATAATAAGATTAACTGTGTTTCTCTAACACCTTACTAGCCAAGGATGTGTTTCCTTGCAATAGGTATTGCAAAAATATAGAGTAAGAAAGGTTATGAAGAAGTCAATGCTGTCTACATGATACCTACTAGCCTGAATGATGTTTTCTAAAGGTTAAAATAATTCTACTGGTATCATTTGAGGTGAAATTGCTTCATATATATACATATATATATATATATATATGTACCTTCAGTTGTTGGGTGAGTCTATGACTGCTGTTAGATGGATGTAGACCCAGAACTGCACCGCTGAAGTCAATAACTATTGCAAAGTTGTGCTGTAGTGGAGACCCATCTCTGGTCTTGTATTTTAAAACACATGTGTTCTTGTAAATCTAGTGGGTTTTACTTTATGAAAATAAATTGATAAAAGCATGGCTAGTAATGAAAGAGTTAAAAAGTACAGTCCCAAAAGGGCTGAGCTACAACCCAGACAGTTTCTGTATTTAAGGATTTATTTTTTCAGTGTCTCTGCACCTTCAAGTTTTTGTTGTTTATTTTGTTTCTTTTTTCTTTTCCTTTTACAATTTAATCTTTTCCATAATGGGACAGACACAAAGCCTTGGTTGGAAATCTCCCCCTAGCCTGTTGCAATATTTATAAAGCTGTGCTTTTTAAACATGCTGCAAGAGGTTTAGTAAAACAAAAGGCATTATAATTTATTGTTCCAGGATTATTGATTCAATAAATTAACAATAATTTCCGTGGAGGGTAGGAGCCCTGGCACTATAAAAATTTATTTATCTGCACTTTAACTAGCATTGATTAGAGTATTCAAATTGTCCCAGTGCTATATAATTGCTCTTTATAGGTGGAAAGTCCTCTGCTGTGCAGGAGACAGTAAAATAAACATTCAGCTAGAAGTGACAATGGCTCTTTTAAAAGCCAGGATTTTTTCTTTTCTTCTTTTTTTTTTTTTTAAGAGGGAAGAAAGAGTTTGTGTAATGTTTTACAAACACAGCCAGCTTTGGCCAAACTACCTTGCAACACAATATTGCAGGGACAGACAAGCAGAAGGTTGCTAAAGGTTGCTATTGTTCTATTGAGAGGCACAAGGCATAAATATAGCAGTTATATCTTTATATATTACTATATCCAAATGAAGAAGCCTTTCCCTGCTGCTGTTTTAAAAAGCCATTCTGTGTTGCACTGAAGTGCCAGGTGGAATTTTTTGTTGCACATGTTTTTCCCTTTCTCCCTTTTGTTTCTAAAGTGCCCACTGAACCTGTTCAAGGTAACTCTGAAGCTATTGTAGATATGTTAATAATTCAATCAAAACAAGCCATACTTCCTGATTCACATTCACCAGGCAGGGTTGCTCAGAAAGGAACATTTTGCCACCATGGAGAACAATAGCTGATTTAGTTCACAAGCAATTGTGTTCTTATGTAGAATACTTAAGACAGTCACATTTTTCAGACATGGAGTTCTGACAGGTCTATCTTCTGATACTTATGATAACCCTGCTTTTATTTTACGGCTCTGTTGATGGAAAAGATTAACAGCACCTTTTTCCTCTTTTGGTTTTAATAAAACTTCCAACTGCTAGAAATGTCACTTAGAACCACGAGCTTGCAATAATGAAAACAAATTATGCATCTTAGTAACCCAAGGTGGATGATTAATGCAGGCTTTAAATGATTGTTTGTGTTAAATTGTTTCTCCAAATGCAATTCAGGAATTTGAAGTTGTCAGATTAACTGCTGTATTTACTGGTCTGTTTGATTAGGTGAGCATAGTTTTATATTCCCTCTTGGAGACCTAAATAGCAACCATTTCCTACCAAAACAGCACACAAAACAAAGGCCCCATTCAGAGGACTATTCGGAGTGGGCAATGCTCTATAGCCCTTTGTATCCTGAAACAACATGGTTACTGAAGTGCCTCTAAAAGGTACAACAAATTTTAAGAAGAAAATAATAATGGCCATTATAATAATAGTTGGAATATTATGTTTTTGTCTAGAGGTAAATATATTCCATCACCAATTAATGGATTAATTTCATTAATGAGCTTAAAGACATCTGTCAGAGTCCTTTATGATTAATACTGTAAAATTTGGTTTAATGAATGCTTCTAAAAGGATGGCTATTATTCATTTGAAACTGTAATCCGCACTGCCAGAGTTTGTCCACTCTGGACTCTTTTTATGAACATTCATGGAATTGAATTTTAATAAGCATTCATAGGAAATGGATTCTAAGCTTGCACATTTGAATTTTTAACCAAAGTGAGTTTTGATTTCTTCTTCTTTGGGACTTTTGCACCAGAAACTTGGTCATCAGAGACAATCAGGGCACAATGTCACGTGTCTTCTTTCTCTTTTTACATTGAACAAGTGTTTAATAAACACAGCTTGAACTTTGATCATCACAGTTCAAACATCAAAACAAATGGAGTGTTTACAGTAGATTTTGATTAAAATTGCATAGTGTCTTTCTATGTCCAGATTAGATACTAAGCATTTTTCTCCTAGTTTGATGATAAGTGGTTTATGCACCTTTCAAGAGCAGCTGGCTACCAGCTTTGCTGGGACAGTGGAAAAACACCGAGGAATAATAAATATTATTAATAACTCCTTGGTATTTCTGGGCAAAACCAACCTGATTGCCACATCATTCCTGAGAAGGGAGGGAAATTGGAGGACACAACATCCTTCACCTTCTCTTGATGCCATTTCTTTTATTCCTTTTGTTCAAGACAGGGTAGGGACCCAGATAATCTGACCCACTGCAGGTTTTTTGCTTGTATTTTTTTGGGATTATCCTTTCTAGAGAAATGGGGTCCCTTTGTCATTCCTATGGACATAGGTAGAGTAATGCAACACGTGCAACATGAGATTTAGAGAGATCAGAAAATATCTGCCTTCACAATTACTGGTTTGAGGGAATCAAACATCACATGGGATGAATTCCAGTAAGATTCAGAGAGATGGTTATGCTTTTCCAGCTCTGGAAGCTATAAAGTCTTTAGCAGTACTGAATCCAAAGCATCCTTGGTAAGAAGACTTGGCTATTGCATTTTAGTGATCCTCATGGAGAGATCCATGATGCTCTGGCTGGATAGCAGCAAAAAAATGTACCACTGGGAAGTTTTTGTGTCTCTGTGCCCTGTATTGCTAAAACCATATTAAAGCAGCAGACAACTGGAAAAATTTAATGGATGTGTTCCTGGCTATGAGGACCCAGGCTCCTTCTCCATAGATCTTCAAGGCATAGAGTTAGAGATCTTCAGAGGATGCGTCTGCATTCTCCTTTCTAGGACTCAAGTGAAGTATGTTGGATGGCTGTCAAAAATGGATGCACTACTTCCCACTCTGCTTCCCAGCCACTGGCAACAAGGAGACACAGCTGGGCTGCTGGCTACATCATTACATCAGGAGTGAGACAAGGGTAGTACAACCAGGGGTAGCTGTAAGAGTTGGAAAAATGCTATTTGGAGAACATTCACAGGGTTCTCAGAGATGTCATGGACAGTGTAGCAAATGAGACACTCAAAGAGAAACTCTTACACTGAAATCAGTGATGTGATTTGATGAGGTGCTGCTGTGACCATCTCAAGTGCAAAGGTGTAAGCAAAGTGAGGAGACACCTTCATCCAGTAGGAATGGTAGAGCCCTGGGGAAAAAAACAGGAAACCTATTAATTACATTTCTTTTATTTCAGTTAGAAATTTACAGCTCATAAGGGTTCATATTCCTAACAAAGAGGAGTATATTTCAGAAAGTGGTGAACAATTTCTCCTCCTTTTCTGTGGTGCTTAGGGGAAGATGCTTGTACCAGCCACACAGAGAAAAGCAGCCTGGGAAGCTGGACTGTGATTTCAGTTTGAAGGAAATGTGGATCATGGGAAACTGCTCTGGTGTTGCCTTCTGATATTTACATTTGAAGTAAAAGTATTTCAGCTCAATTGTGTTGCTAGAAGTGCTCCAAGTTGATCAGCTGGACATCAGCTTCCATAAAAACCTGCCTTGGTCCCTGGAGTTTGCTCCCCTGGGGGTCAGATGCTTGCCGTGCACCCATCCACTCTCTGGTTGGGCTTGCAAAGTCTGCCTCAGTTTGTCTTAAAAGATGACCCTCGCCTGTGGGGAGAGATAAGATAGAATTGGGTTACGGGCTGTGGGATACTCCTGCAGAAGCACATGGCAGCACGAAGAAACACTTGGCAGCACAAAGAAGCACATGTTGGCACACAGAGGCTCGTCTCCACCAGACCCTGGGAGGAGGAGGTGTCACATGGCAGACCCCTATGGAAAGGAG
This sequence comes from Corvus brachyrhynchos, assembly GCF_000691975.1. NCBI lineage: Eukaryota > Metazoa > Chordata > Aves > Passeriformes > Corvidae > Corvus > Corvus brachyrhynchos. The sequence goes on along the minus strand of NW_008238447.1, from coordinate 1,352,588 downwards.
CCTGCCGGGAGCTGACGGACGGGTGAACAGCAAGTGATCACCCCATGGAAGGACATTTAGAAAGTGTGTTGCTGATGTGGCAACATGGGATAGGTCATGTAGTGAGGATTGCCATGTAAGGAAATGCTGTGCCTTGGAAAAGTGTATAAAACCAACTCATTTCTTTGAATAAACGATTCAGATTCCCTGCCGGTCTGGGTCCTTGCCCCGGTCACTCACAAATGGCGCCCTGCATCAGGGACTGAATGGCAACTGGCAGTCGCTCCAGTGACTCAGCTGAACTTCATAGAGGGGCTGAAACAAAGCCCAGGGGCTGAAAAGAAGCCTGGGAGCTGAAACGAAGCTTGTAGCACCAATTTACCTTTCCGCAGGACGGAGGGTAGCAGCTGAGAACCATGGGGGATGGTGTGTCCCAGGAACAGAACGCCGCAGAGACGTTTGAACAGATTTTAAATAAACATGGCAGGAAAGTTGAGTCTACAGATTTGGACAGACTCTTGTTCTGGGCAAAAGACTGTGATTCAACTTTAGATAGTACCAATATTTTTGGTCCTCGGACATGGGACACTTTAGGGGATGCGTTGTGGGACTGAGTTACACAAGGTGATGCAGCACTGACAGAGCTTTTGTGTCCATGGAGGACAGTGTGCAAGGCCCTCATGGCACATGTGGCACCCAGAGACCGGACAAAGAAAGATGCTTGTGCCACCATGGCAGCTGTGCCGACCCCTCCTGCGCCGCCAGCGAAACGCAAGGCTCTAATTGTAAGCTCGTCGGGGCTGTGGGAGGAGAACCAGAGCATGGCCCCTGGTCCCCCAATCTGTTTGATCTTGGGGGCAGTCAGGTCTTTTCCCCCGATCCGTGTGGTCAGTGGGTGGTGCTCACACTCATCCACTGTCTTTTATGTAGCAGTTTACTGATTAGCATATTTGTTTCCCCTTCCTTTTCCTTGATTGGTTATAACATGTAAAATTTGGTACTTACAGGGGGACCAGATCCTATCTCTCCTGTTTGTTAAGGAACTGCCTGGTTGCAAAATTTCAACTTTTAAAAATGCTTTTCTCTGGAAAAGCAAAAGAAATCCCGTCACACTGAAGTAACTTAATTTCTGAAGGCTGTTGCACTAGAGCAGCCACCTCCGAACAGAGCACCCAAATGATGTTCAAAGGCTGGCGGAACAACTCTGCAAATATGAAACAAACGTTGCACAGCCTATGCGAATTACATTGTTTTGATTGTATTACCTGACTTTCATTTTACATTGGATATTGTATCGGGCTTGCTTAGCAAGGTTTAGGTAGCAGGGGGGCTACATAAGTGGCTTCTATGAGAAGCTGCTGAAGCTTCACCCTAGTCTGATGCAGGCAAATGCCAGCTGGTGAGGCCGAGCTCCTCAAGGATGGTGGTAGCACCTCTGGGATAACATATTTAAGAAAGGGCAGCTGCATAACAGCAATCACACAGAGGAGTGACAGTATGTGAGAGCAACAGCTCTGCAGTCCCTGAGGGCAGTGAGGAAGGACAGGCAGGAGATGCTCCAGGCACTGGAGCTGAAATTCCCCTGCAGCCCACGGTGCAGCCTGTGGTGAGGCAGCTGTGCCCCTGCAGCCCAGGGAGGTCCATGGGGGAGCAGAGATCCACCTGCAGCCCAGGAAAGACCCCACACCAGAGCAGGTGGATGCCCAAAGGAGGCTGCGACCCTGTGGGAAGTCTGCACTGGAGCAGCTCCTGGCAGAACCTGTGGAGAAAGGAGTCCCCACTGGAGCAGGTTTGCTGGCTGGACTTGTGACCCCACAGGGGACCGACACTGGAGCAGCGCGTTCCTGAAGGGACTTCCTCGCCATGGAAAGTTCCTAAAGAACTGCCCCTTGTGGGAAGAATTCAGATTGGACAAGTTCATGGAGGTCCCTCCTGTATGAGGGACCTGTATGCTGGAGCAGGGGTGAGAAATTCTCCCCCTGAGGATGAAGGAGCAGCAGAGACAATGTTCGATGAACTAATGACTCCCATTCCCAGAATCCCTGCACCACTGCCAGGGAGGAGATAGAGAAATAGGGAGTGGAGTTAAGCCCTAGAGAAAGGGAGAGGTGGGGAGACGGTGTTTTTAAGATTTGGTTTTATTTCTCATTACCCTACTCTGATTTGATTGGCAATAAATTAAGCTAATTTCCTTAAGTCAAGTCTGCTTTTACAGTGACAGTAATTGGTGAGTGATCTCACCTTGTCTTTATCTCAACCCATGAACCTTTCTGTTGTGTTTTTTTCTCCCCTGTCCTGCTGAGGAGTGGCTTTGATGGACACCTGGATCCAGCCAGGGTCAACCCATCATATATATCAAAGCATTCAAAGATGACATAAGGACTTAACGATTTAAAAAACCCTGAAGACAAGTCTTATATATTGCATTTTTTCAGTTCATTTCTTTCTCTCTATCAGGTATCTCTGACACGACTAAGTGCCACAAAAGATGTCAGTCTCTAGGTCACAGGTGACACATATCTTCAATATCAGAGCTTGAGCCTGAATGCTCAGTGAGACCCACTGAAGTTCAGCGCTCAGCTTCTGCTGAGTGTCTTCATATTTTGGAAGCTAATTTCCTTTGAAAATCCCAGCACAAAGGAACATCAAAGAGCAATGACTGAACATCGTATTATTGTGAAATGAAAGAAGTAGGGAATATACAGTGAAGGGGTTTTTGCTTTTTTTTTTTTTCTGCAAGGCTCCACTAGCAGTAGAAAACATAGGGAAAAGTGGAGTCTAGTATAGGTAACCTCAAAATATTTGTGGCTCAAACACTCAGAGCCTTTTTCTTTTCACAAAGTTCAGATTCTTTTTAAAGAAATATAACACTAATAAAAAGGCTGACTAACAAAAATCAATCTTCTAACACAGAATTAACAACAAAAGTCTTTTGGCTAGGTAAAGATGTACAATTGTACATGAGGCAGGGTCAGGGGACTGAGTTGTTCCTAGCACTAAGGTGAAAGAGATGATGCTTTTCTCTGAAGATGTTAGTTGCACTGGCAGCTAGAAGAGAAGATCCTGCAACTGGATATTGTGCCTCTTGCAGAAGACTGCAAGTTAAGGCAGTTTGTTTGTCCTTATCACTGTGCTGGTGACAGGGCCTGGAGTGTCCCTGCCCAGAGTCCCTCTGCCCAAGCCCCAGTGGTGCCACAACAGGTCTGGTCTCCAGCTCCCCACAGCCATTCCCTGCCCAGCTGTGGGTCCACTCCACACTGAAAATGCTGTCTGTGGTGGCACATACAGCACAGAAATAACTCAGCTACCATTGTACAGGCTCCTTTTTGCAGTGCTTATATATTTTTAAAAAATCTATAATTGAGAATTTTTTTAATGAAAAGAAATATTTCCATTGTCTTTAGTCTTCTTCCACTGCCTGAAGTGAGATTTTTTTTCCCTTCAGTTTTCGTGGATCAAAGGCAGGTCAGGATTGAGCATTTTGAGATCTTGTCCAGTGTTGTAAGTTGAAAGCACTTGATACAGAAGTCACTAAGGGTCTGTTTTCATTGAAGTACGAACAAGTGTATTGCCCCTAATATGAATCCTGCTGACACAAAAAACTCCTTAACTATTAATATGAGTTGTCTGGCTTGTTACAGAAAGGAGGGGGAATTTGCTGTGGTTCACACACCTCAGCTGTTGCTAACCCTGCAGCAACTCAAGTACTATTTTTCAGCATGACTTTTCTCACTTAAGCCTCCCTAGCTGTAGAAGTGGGTAGGCAAGTGGAGCTAATTCTGTAGCAAACGTATAGCAAGCGATGGTTAATTTTACTGAATTGTTTTGCAGCACAACATGCTGAATTACAGCTCATGTGGCATAAGACCAGGTTTATACATATTTTCTTAAAAAATTTGAGTAAAAAAACCCAACCCTTTGTGCAGAGCTATATAAGAGTTTGCAAGAATTACCCTGAAGAAAGAAATGGTATCTGTAATTGGTGACCTTATGCTAAAAGGAGCTACTGGAATTTTTGTAGACAACTTTAAGCAATGACTGTTGACTGGATTAACGTTCTGCCTTGCCTTCAGCTGATCTGTTACTCTTGACCAAAAATGGTTTGCAGTTGTGGAGTGCTTGCACTATGCACAGTCCTGGAAGCAGTGGATTCACTGGTAACAATCGAACCAGTTAGTTAATGAGTCTGGGAGATCTGGCATTGGCATCTCTGAGCTCACAGCAGTCAGGAATATATAGAGTCTGTGTGTATACATGCTGAAGCTTAATTTGCAATCCTATTTAGAGTGGAAAAAAATGCCACACTTAAAAAAAAAAGAAGTGCAAACAGAGTTCTTTTCACAGTGGGCAGAGAATACTGTTAAACAGAGGAAGCACAATATCCCTTTTCATAGCAAGAGATCAAATGTCTGCAGAAGAGTTTAATTTATACTTCTTCATGTGCCAGAGCTGTGTCTGAGACATTGCAGCGTTTCAGTACTTTCAATCAGGTCATAGTTTCCAGCACAGATGACTTCATCCCTTTTAAAATAGAACAAATAGAATAAATGGAATTCCACATAATCATGGTAGGAGTTGGGATTATAGGAAATTAAAACACATATTTAAAAGCAGAGGTCTGTGCGGTAAATAATCGTGACATGGTGCTTGGAAAGCAGAGCTTGGTCCCTTCTCGGTAGTTAGTGGGCGACGAAGGTCCTTGGCTCTGCAGCTTTCTGTGGCGTGAGGGTGTGGGTGTATCCGAGAGGAGGATGAGGAGAGTGATGGTGGATAATGTACAGCGTCACACGCAATGAAGTTGCTGCCTTTCCAGGAGAAATATTAAAATGACGCCATCTGACTCCAATGCGAGTGAGACGAGCACTGGCTGCTGTGACTCAGACATGGCTTTGGAGGCCATGCACCTCCATGCAGCTTTGATTGCCTTCCCCACTTAGGTCCTCTGTTCCCTCACTCTTACAGAATATTTCACATCTCCCAGCCACAGCTCTGCGTTGGCAGTCAGAGAAAAGGTGTTGATGAATTCTGTCTCAAATTTCTGCATGTCTGAAGAAAACCCTTATAAAATAGCAGCATATATTATACTGATATCCCCCAAACAGACAAGTAGCTCACTGCAACCTGGAATGCTTTGAACTAGTGCTGTGAGACAAGTGTTTGCAGTATTTATTACAACAGGAGAAAATGAAACTAGAAACATGTTGTTCCTTAATTATAGAATTTGCCCAACACTACCCTCATTGTGATCCATTTTTGGCATTAAAAAAAAAAACAACCTATCAATAACTTATTTGTGACATGACTAAATTCTAACTCATGTCAGAGGCTATTTCATTAGACAATAGACAATCATGCAGTGAAGAACAGCCTTTGCCCCCAAAGGCCTCTTGTCTACATAAGTGCATGAGAGACTGAGATACTACACGCATCACATGTCCAAGACATAGAAGAATTCAGGGGCAAGGCTGGGAACTGAGTTATTCCGGAGTCACAATCCTTTGTCATTAAAGATAAGCTCCCTCATGCTATGTGTGTTTTATGTATGTGTATGTATGCACGAATACAAATATGGTAAAGATTACACTGACAGACTCATTCCGTTTGCAGAGGTTTCTGTTTAAAAGCAAGTGAAACTCTGAAAGAGAAGGCAAATTCATCACTGGTGAGTTGGCTGAATCCAGTCACATGCTGTATAATATAACTTATCCTTAGGAATTCCTGCCTCCACTGGGTCTGCCTACCAGATAAGCTACAATGAGATGAAAGAGTTGCATCAGATTCTGGTGCCGAGAGCACACAGTTCAGGCTCTGTTTCTCTTTTGTTCAGCTGGATGCTGTGTAACAAACAGCATTCCCTCTCTCAGAAAAGGAATTTAATCAAGGGGGAGATATACAGGTAAAAGTTTTATGCATGGCACTCTTAATAATATCTCTAAACATTTCAAAGTATATGTGAGTTACTTGTGTCGACTCGGCTTCTTTAAAAGTTTAACCTGGATTGCTTTAGTTGCAGAAAACAGAACTCTCTTGCTTGATTCTGGTAAACGCAGTCTCCTAGTGACATCAAAGATTATAGCAACTGCAAGGCACTAGTTTGCCTTTGTAGTTCCAAGTTGCTCAAAAAACTTTTAATGTATTCTTGTAGGTGTAACCATGTGTCATAAATATACCCGCCAACAAGAGATAAACCCTAACTTGAAAACAACTGTTAATCGATTACTGCAGAAAAACTGACAAACTCGAAGTGAATAATGCTAAAAGGTGTTAATTTGTGGATTTCTGTAGGCTTTGAAAAGCAAAATTAAGTCTATATGGGATTTTGGATGTGTGACATAAACTGTGGGCCATGTGCCTGCTTTGCATAAATCAGCATCATTGCACTACGAGCCAGGAGAGCTCTGCTGTACTCAGCTGAGAAAGTGGCCCATGACTCTGAGCACACAGTGATCAGCATCAGTTTTTGTTCAGTTTAATTTTTTTTGGGAAGGAGGAAAAAGCATGTAATGGGGATTTTTTAAACTACTACTCAAGTCTGTAATAATTTTTCCTTTTCTGCAGTAACATTGCTGCTCCAGCCTGGTGCGAACTGAGTATGAACAATGCTTTATCCTTGAGTGAGCTCTAGACACCCAAGCCTAGGGAACCCTGGCAATGATGTTGGGAGATTATATGATCCACAGCAAAATGATTCCAGGCAGGCAGCAGACAGTAGCCAACACTGGCAGTCAAGAAGGGCAGTGCTGGAAGCTCTGTCATTGTCCTAGCTTGCTAAATGGCTCCTCTCTTTTCATGCAAAAATGCAGGCACACACAAAACCACTCATCTTCAGAGCTAGGCAGAATTTTTGCAGTGAAACTTCTTACCAGCTCTGCATATTTAGCTCCAGAAGAAACAACTTCACAAATCTGTCAAAAAATTGAAATTTTTAATTTCAGAAAGAAATGTTTTGACTTCTTTTATTTGAAGTGCTTTGCTTTGTTATCTTAAATTTCATTTACAATTATAATTTTAAAAATAATTATGTCAACAAAATGAAGGGTGCATTCAGGTAGAATAGAATTAGAGGAAAAATGGAATGTAAAATTAGAAGAAAAAACTGAAGTTTTGTTGTTTAGCAAAGTAAAAGATCACCTTAGTCATAAACTTCACTGCTTGTTTTCCTTTACTACATCCTTTTCTGCATGGTTTTGCAATGTGTACAGGAACATTTAATGCAGAACTAACTCAGATAAAAGGCCATTAGAATATTTGTAGAGATGGATACCAGATGATAGCTACTCCAGTGTCCTAGAAAGTCAGGTGAGCTGTACCTTTGCCTTCCTGGTAGAATTGGTGTGGGGAAAGGCAAAGGAGAGAGCAAACAAGAATGAAGATGGATGTATGTATGTATGCATGTACACTTTTTTTTTTTTAATTACTTCAAGCTAGAATTGGAAAATCTCCTTCAGCCTGCTTTTGGGTTGTACTTCCAACACCGTCTGTGTTGCTTTAGCCTGCTCAGCGTAGATTGGGCATAACCTGTAGCAGCACAAAGCACCGCCATGCCAAAGCACTTCTGCCTTCTGTGTGGGTTTTGGTCACCTCTGGAGTGGGAGAAAACTACTTATTTTTCAGCTGGAATTACTCCACAGTGGCACAAACTACTGAGGTAGCTATCCTAGCATGTGGGCAGTACCTTCCCAAAACAACAACAAACAAAGAAGCTCAGCCCCACTCATCCTGCACTTTTCATTTTAATATTATTTGCCTGGTTTACAACCCTGATGGTTCTGGGAATTTTTCTTTCCAATGAGGAAGAAGTGTCATACTGTAACTGTTAGTTGATCTCGAGGTGAACTGAAAATTAAGCCTTTCTACTCTGGGGTTTGTTTGGACCTGTTGTACTGAATCTCTCATTGTGCTGCCATCAGTGAGACTTTTTTCACCATCCTGCATGACTGGGACTCAGCAGACAGTAAATTTACTTTTCACAAACTGATGCAAAAGATGAGGTATGTGCAAAGTGGCTGAGTTAATTGTGCAGGAGAAACATGGGGCCAGATGCATGGCAATTATCGATTGAACTGAAGCCAGGGGCTCAGCCCCTTAACTTTTCCAATCTCTGACTTCCTGATGTTGCCTCTCCCTCTATCGCACTGCATTAACTCACAGCGTAGCTGGAACGTTCCACAGTTACTCACAAAAAAGGATCTGTGTGGGAAGGTGAAGGAGGATGGTGGGGGCGACAGGCAATTCATGGGGAAGGAAAAGAAAAGAGCTGGAAAAATCAAGAAATAGAAGGAACATAAGGGGAATTGCATCTTTCCCTGATTTGAGTGGGATACTCTTGGCATTTCTGCCACTATGAAGTTATATATTAGGTCACCTTTTATTCAAATAATTTAAGATGACATTTCAGAGCAGTCAAGTTTTTCATTACGCTCTCCCTAAATATGTATTGCTCCATCAAAAATCGGTGGTGAAATAAGTCCATTTAACTCCCCTGAAATGTTGTCTGAGAGTCCTGAAATATTTTGGAATGTGGATGACATAGTTTTTTTGATAATTATCATCTGCAAATGTGCTCCTTCAGAAACCCCTTGGCCAATTTACCTCAGGCTTTGTTTATTCAAAAGGGGCTAAAAAAAGAAGGAAAATGCATTTGAAATGTCTAACTTTGGCAATTTTTTTTTAAAAGGCATTTGAAACTTGCAGCAAAAGTGTTTTCCATCCTACTCTCATGGCATAAAATGTCTAAGCAGACTATCTTTCTCAAACTTTCTGTGTTACCTACCATTGAGACCACACATGGAAAATTTCAGTGCAGAATTTATTTCACAAAACACACAGTAACAAGAGATTAGAGTGGAATTCCATGGTACTTAACTAAAGTGTCTGCTCTTCTCCAAAGTTTTATGTCCCTCTGACACACGTGTGCACGCATACACACAGAACTACTATAAAAACGTAAAAATCACCATCTGTCAACAGACATGGCAAGTAATTGCATTTATTTCCTGTTCAAAGCAATTGAGAGGAGCCACTAGTCTATCAGGTCCTGGTGTGTGATAAATAATGGCTGGTGAAGAGATATCTATTTTTTAAAATGATGAGTGTATGTGCATATACTCACAGAGCTGGTGGGCAGCTCTATCTTCTGTGTGAGTTTGGAAGCTGTTGGTGTGCACACAGAGTTTACTCATAGAGACAGCCAGGAAGGAAGGTCATTCCCAGAGTGCGTGTTGGGGGGAATGGCTTCCAGAGAACCATTGAGACATCCATGGTGGGCTTGAATATTAGGTGGCCACTGAGAGTGGAAGCGTAGCAAGGACACGATTCCCAGATTTCTCTTTATAATCTTATGATCACCACACAGTGTAAGGTCTGTCTTAGCATGTGTTCCTCCTCTGTAAAATGGTTGGTTTTCTTCCTTGTCTAAAACCTCTGGGTCTTGACTGATACCTGTAAAATATCGCATGCTGGGGTGGGATGTGCTACAGAAATGCAAAAATAGGATTAATGTTGCTGTCCAGTGGTAGAGCTTGTTCTGAAGCCCACTGACTTTCCTTGATCTTGGCTCAGGTAGAATGATTTGTAAGTACTACAGTTGCACTGTAACCCTACCCTGCCTCTCTGATGGTTTGATCCTCAGTTACACAGAGGATGTAAGGAGCAGAGGGGAGAAGAATTGCTTCAGGTTCACTGCTGAGCACCTCATAGGCAAAATTGTTATCTGTACGAGGCTGCTACTGCCACCTGCCACCATCAAACCTGCGAAAGCACTGCTCAGTGGAGCACAGGCCCGACACTTTCTTTTAATGTTTCCCATCTCGTTCTCTGCTTAACCTGGGCACTAATGCTCCGTGACAGCACCTGAGAGTAGGGACCAGCCTGAGCTGCTCCAGGCAGGAGAGCCAAGGAAGCCCCAGCTCCAGCAGCTCTTGCCAACCACAGGCAGCTCCGGCTGGAGCCAGGGGCAACCTCTTTGAAGTGCAGCCACTCTTCCCAGCCCCATTCCCTCCCCTCTGCTAGGTGTTAACACAAACATCACCCCAGCCAAAAGACTTCCATTATTTATTGGAGGCTACTTTTCTGCCAGCTGAGTTCCAGACTTCAGGAGCTTTGAAGGAGCCAAACAACTGGATATATGTCTCCAAAGATATCGTAAAAACCTGGGTAGAATGGCTATTGAAGGTGCACGCAGAGCACCTTGTGAAAGCAATCCCCTGTGAGTGTCAGAGTGCCAAGAGAAACAGCGGGCGAGCCCTCTCTGCAAAGAGGTGCTGACAGTGACAGGTATTAATGCTCAGATTACAATGGAAACGTTTGTATATTAATGGCAAACCACTGAGACTTACCCTCCTCCCTGGTTTGCCTTTTAAAAATTTTTTTTAAAGAAAAAAGGTGGAGGAGGGAGGTTTTCATTATTGCTGATCAGGGAATATTACTTGCATCTCTCCCATGGCATATGTTCATACGCCTGTAGGCTCACACACGGAGCGTTCTCATTTCAAAGCTGAACAGCTCTCTTAGCTAGTTTTCTTTTCCCTTCTTCAGGACTTCAAGAGTGAGTAGGATGTAATCTCAGAGTGAGGAGGCTTGGTTCTGTGCCAGGCACTACTGACTTACCACGTTGTCCCTGAGTAAGTCACCTCACCTCTCCTTCATCTTGCCACCTGTAAAAAAAGGGAGTGTGATATTCTCCTTCCTTTGTTTAATTAACTGGTGGCACTTTAAAAATTCATAGACTGAAAGCCTTCACATCCCTTCTTTTTTTTTTTTTTTTTTTTTTTTTTAATTAAAACCTGATTTACTTTAGGGCATTGTAGAAACCTCCAGAAACATGCAGTTTGAGTCTTACCTTACATGATTACTGTAACCTCACTGCTTTAAATAACTTCCATCATTGTAAGTGCCAGTCTGCCTGTTGCAGCTGTAGTAAGAAGGCAGTCCTGACCCAGCAAGGCTCATCACTGGGACAATACTTACATGGGCCTTTACTGAGCACTTGTGGGAAAGTCCAGCTTCACCAAGGGATATGGGAAGGAGATTTTACCTTAAGTAACAAGAAATGGACATCTTCCCAAAGCAGGGTTAGAATTTATACCATATTGTAAAAGAATCCAAGTCACAGGGAATAGGTGAGGAGAAAAACCACACTGCTGTCACCTGGCCCAGCTTTCTGCTTGTTGCCTGTCCTATGCTTTTTAATTTGTCTGTATTTATATCACTGAAACTTAAAAATTAGAGGTGGAAAAGGACACCTGGGTCTTTCAGTTTGGTTTTGTGTGCTGCAAAGTTGCCTCCTACATCATATCTTCTGTCTTATGTATGAGCACAAAGGGCAGAAAGGAGCAGAGAGGTGACCAAAATAAGGGCATTTGCCCACTGCAGAGATCCCCATTCACACTTTTCCTGTAAGCCCTTCTTTCAGGTAGCAGCTGGGATCTGATTCTGTGGTTCCTGCTAATTTGAATATAAGCCATTTTTGTATGCAAAGGATTGCTGACACCAGCAAGTTTCACTGTAATGATTACTATGGAAACGTTTATCTATAAATATAAAATTCTTTAAAGCTTAGCCTTTTATCTTTATAGAAAAAGGCCTGTTTATGTCACTTCTAAGCTTCCAGCTTTAATGTAGACATGAGCTGTTCTCATGCCAAACAAGATAACCTTAGTGTTAGAGCTGTGTGAGCTTTGAAACATGGGAATTTGAGCTAAAACTATTATTTTTTTAATACAATACTAATAGCTGAATGGAAAAATATTTTAAAATGCCTTTCTAAGCCCAAAGCTCTGGTTCTTTTGCAGTCTTCTTTTCTATGTTTTATTGTAATGGTTCTTGTATGGAGTAGCTGCTTTCAAGCGCCAGTCAGTCCTTAAACTCTGTGTGTGTGTCCACATACATGTGTGTGTTTCGTGGTGAGGATTGAGGGGGCAGAGAAAAAACGGAGAAGTTCTGTACTCATTAACCTTTTCCCTTTGTGTTTTGAGACTTTGGTCTTCGAAGCCTTCAAATATGGATTATAAGTTTAGGTCCCCAAAATATGTTTTGGATGTTTTGGGTTTTTTTGCTAACTGACAAAAAAAAGATACATGATTTTAAGTTAATAAGATTAAGGGGTTTGTTACTTAAATCCTCAAGTGAAAAGGGTGTATTAGAAGGATGAGGACTAGTATTTTTTCCTTGCATTTCTATCTAAGAGTTTTTTAAAACTATTTTTCCTTGACTTTGACAATTACATTTGAGAAATAGCTATATTAACATAGGGTTTTTTCAAATATACACACTAATACCACAAACACCCACATCTGCAGATACTCTAAAGCTATTCCATTAAAGCTATTCTCAAATAAGATGGAATCATGGGGTTAAGTAATACAGATTTAGGGTCAAAACTTCAATGTTCCAAAATGTTTGCAGAATCAGGTCCCCACAGACTTTGGAAACAGAATTCATGACATACACAGAGCGAAATCATAGCTGATGATGATCAGAAGGTTAATTTGTTATTCATTGCCAAGGAGCAATTGATAGCAGCAACCTTGTCTACAAGGGCAAAATTCATATATATGTATTAAACTTTCTCTTTGTGTAGGTTTTGATTATTAATACTGATGATTTTTTGTTCCACTTTTGGGTGGAATGAGAAAATGGACAATTAAATATTTCATTTAAAATTCAGCGCTATCCTGATGAGCTAAAACTAAGAAGTCAAGTTCAAGGATAGGGGGGGCTTTAAGCTACCTTTTATGGGAGAATTAGGCATAATTTAGACACTGGGCAGAGTAATCTTTTATAGTAAACTGTCTTTCCCGAATTATTCTGGGGACTACAGTCCCATCCATAGTTCTTCCTGTGCAGGAGTTTGTGAGGGAATTCTGTGTTACAGGACTGAAGAGAATGCTGGCAGAGACATGGTCTGATCCACCTCTTTGAGTCTCCCTTTGTTCATTCCCTCTCCTTGGTTTTCCTCCCCAGTGCACTGTTAATAAAGCCCTCTGAAATTTTAACTGGAAGTTAAGTACAGACAAGGCATCCCAGATCTCTGCCTGCCCTCACTGTGCTCTTCCAAGTTCACTCACAGTGTCATGCTCTGAGAAGAGCAGCAGTCAGAGGAGTCAATTGGACACTGTCAGTAATTGCACAGATTGCCTGGAAACAAAAGATCTAAGAACCAGCTTTAAACTCTTAAATAGGACATGCAGTAAAAGAACAACAATACACTGTGGCTCCCATAGGGCTGAGGAAAAATCAAATAGTAAATATCTCATATTGGATTCAGAGAAATACTCCCAAATTTAGAAGCTCATTTGAAGCCTATCCCAATAATTCAAACTTGTTGGATCTGTAAAATTAGCCTGTAAATCTCACAGGAAAGGCTGTGGGGTATTTCAGCACTTTCATTTGTGCTCCTGGCAGGAGCATGAGTATTAGTATAAAAACATAAAAATGACCATGAAAGTAACTTTTAAAGCAGTAGCAGCTTTTTATTCCCTTTCAAATCCTACAGAAAGGATTAGAGTTGTGGGGAAAAGATTTAGCTTACTTTCTATTCAGTCCTAATTGGCTTGCCCAGCCTTGATATACTAAACCATACATTGTTAATGTCTTTATCACATCTTTATTTCTTGTCCTGTTTCAAGGTTCAGATCACGGTCATCAATCCTCACCAGAAAACAGTCTCCTTTCCTAGAGGGCTCCCTTGTAAATGCAGCAGTGATTTAAACTGGGAGGACTGAGAGTAGGGCCTCACCATGATCACTGCTACCTGGAAGGAGAGGTCTGGATGAAGTTCCTTGAAGTCAAGACAGGAATGTCTGGACAAATTATACCTCTGTTCTCCTTCTCACAAGCTGTACTCACTGAGGTGCTCCAGTAGCACCATAATCAGGAGTAATGTAGTGGAATCTTTGGGATGTGAAGTGCTCCCTACTGGAAACCTACTGGAAACCTCTACAACCTCTCACACTCCAACAGGCTGTGGGGAAATCAAAAAATTGTGGTTTGGGTTGGAAGGGACCTTACAGATCATTTAGTTCCAACTTCCCTGCCTAAGGGCTGGCTAGTATTTGCAGAGGATAAGGGATAGTAACCTCTGCTACCTGCAGACTGACTCTAGTGGGATGCTTTGTCCTTCCTCCAGAAGATGAAGACCGTGTGACAGTAAAGAAAAATCAAAAAAATTTTGCCTTCTCTGACAGAAATATGTAATAATGCAAGGCACTAGTATTGGAAGAGGTAAAAATACAAGGCAGCCTTGCCCTGTTTGGTCCCACTGGGATATTCTGGGTTTGCATTCTGAGAAGGTTCATGTGGCTTTGGACATCTGGAGATGTTCACACCATCTTCCTGGCATGACTGTGTCATGCAGAGCAAGGTGTACATCTATCACCTGTACATCTATGCGTACATGAATATTTGGCCTGAGGCTTAGGGGGACAAATAGGTCACAGTTCAGTCATTCAGTTTAGCCAACACCTTCTTTGCTGGGAGATACTGCTGCTACATGGTAACAAACATCAACCTTCCTGATGTGCGTGAAGCTGGAGGATTTTAGCCTTCTTAATCAAATGAACGTAGAAGTGATGAATTATCCAAGGAACTAATCCATAAGGCTGGACAGTTTTATAAGCCAAGAGATAGAAAGTGTTCTTTCTAAATCAAACATGTTGTTGTGTTTCTTTGGGTTCTGTTTTCATGTAGTTTGTGATGGAAGTACCTGTTTCCATTTACAAAAGGATAAACACAAGAACACATTTACTCTTCCAACTCTCTGTGAAAAAGTTGGCCAGCAGGCTGACATGGAGGGGGCCCAACGTACCTGGAATGATATGAAACACCTTTTTTGTATGTATTAGTTTACATACTGTGTTCAGGAAACAGGGTACAGAAACTTCCTTAAACCTCCAGGAACAATAGCTATTGTTGGTTGTTGATATGGCATGAGCTCATACCCAGGATACACTGAGAAAGGAACTTCTGACTACAATAAATAATATACTTAACTCCCGGTGTGAAAGAATGTATTTATTGTTTTTCCAATGAGAGATGGAGAAAGAGGGCTTTAAAAAGAGGACTTTGCTTGGTAGGACAAAATCTCCGATTTTTTTTTTTCTCTTAAAAATTCAATTAAGTATTTCTTATGGAAGAAAATAAGTTTTATAGTCAGGTTCCCAACAATCTGTGTTGAAATCTATTTTGAATTTGACTGTATTTTATGAAAATGGTAAGATTAGTGGGACAGGTCTATAAAGCTCTTCTTTCTAACTGTTTTTTTTCTTGCCTTCATCTACAGTGGGGGTGGAAAACTCTACATCACAGAGAGTTCAAAGCTCTTGGTCAAAGTTATACAGGAATATGTTTCTCTGGATTTTTACACAGTTGATTAGGGTGAAGGAGCTTCTTTAATGCTACACTCTGACAGTCCTTTAGGAGCACAGCCTTAGTTGTTTGAAAAAGAAATTTGCAGAACCCTGACTGTTCTATCTCAAACTGACACTTACACTAGATTTAGTGGATACTCATGACTAAATTGTGCACTACAAAAGGAAAGGCCTTGAAGGGAGCCTAATCTTCAAATGGAATGTGCCAGTTAAAACACAGGAGTGGGAGTTAGGGGGCTCTGCAGCATTTCTGATACTGTGGCACTGGTCATGTCGCTTTGCAGTGAAAAAGGGAAAAGGCTCCTATCTGTCCTGTGAATCCTCTACCTCCAAGGAGTGTTACCTCTTTTCATCCCTTTAAAGCTTCCCGAGAGAGCCATCTGGAGTACTTGGGGGAAGTAAAACTTTGTCACATACATCATTTCATTGAAATGTTATCCTCTGCAAAGCTTTGCTGCAATGAGTTTTGTGTTCAGAGGGAGTGCTTGCTGGGCTTGCTGGAGGTCTGGACTGTGTAACACTGAAGCCAAATCCTCACTCCCTACTTGGTCAGTTGGGGCAGATACTCACACCTCTGCCTTCCCAGTCTTGCCATAAGCACCCAGTCAATGCCTCTGAGGTAGACTCCCCTTGAAAATTGAGTTACCTCTCCTTGTTCCTAAGATAAAAGGAGGTGGACATTCAAAACTATTCTTGTTTTTTAAAAATGTCTCCTGCCCTGAAGTCTGATTTTTAAATACCCAAATGGCTATTTCAGTTGTTCTGTGCATAAATGTTTCTGTACAGGCATCTTGTAAGGGCAGCTATTAAGCCTTGCAGTGACACTTCTTAAATGAAATAGTAAATTTAAAACTCCAGTAAATTCTAAGTACCAATGTCTAGGAAAAGGGTTTTTTAAATAATGATATAAACATTCTGAGGCACCAGTTTCCTTTAGAATTACATATTATTGGCTACTGCACTGTATAGGTGTTCCAGAAATAGAAATGCAGTGTCATGGGCTCCTATCCAGAGCTGAAAAATTGAGAATGACCTTTGAGGGGTTATTTTGTCTTGACTTCTCTTAGTCACTTGCCCCTGCTAAACTGAACCACTCTTGGAATATCAAAGTCTTTTGCTAACTTTTTCATAAATAATTCTTGGTTAGAGATAACTCAGATTTTTCTTTTTAAATATGTGCACTTTACATGTGCTTTGAAGAGAACATGGCATTCTTTTGGTTCCTTGGTTGCAGGGCTTTAAAAATAAAACTCAGTGCAACGTTGCAAATGAGATAAGATACATACTTTGACATTCATTTTTGTTTCTCCAAATTTTAATGAGAAATTTACATAACTTACTACCAAACATGCCTAGGAAGTGGTAAAGCTGTGCAGCAGGTGGCTTCAAGGGAAAAGGGGTCCAGTTCAATTTGGCCTCTACAAACGGGCCAGTATTTGCTCAGGCTGGAGCTGCTGGCATGCTTAGGCCTAGCTCTTGATTTTCCAGGTGAAAAGCAAGAAACTTTGGGTGACACTTGTTCTGTGGTCTTTTAGACTTCCTTATTTTGAGGGAACATAGGAAAAGACTGGGAATCAAACCTAAATCCCTGCAGGGTGAAGTTATGAAGCTGCTTCATAGCTCTGGGGTGCCAAGGCTGTGACCTTGCAGGGACACTTGGGCAGATGCTCTGCACTCGTTCAAAGCCCTCTGCACACACAGAGGGACTGACCTCCACTCTGTCAGCAGCAAGGGTAAAACACACTCTTACAAGACACACTCAAATTTGTAATGAACCCCAGCCAGCACTCCCCCAGTAAAAATGAACCCATGTAGGTTTAAAACCACTTGACAAAGGGACAACACCCCTGCCAAACCTCCCACAACGTTCTGGCAGAGATGTGTAAAACCTATCTATCAGAAATGGGACCATGTTCTGATATCTGAAAGACAGGCACTTTTAAAATTAGCTTGGGTTTAAAATGAGTGATAGTATAAGCATAGTTTTCTTCTATTGGTTAATCAAAAGCCAATTCCCTGTGGAATCCTCTTGTAGAAAATTAGGACCAGTTTGTCTATTGGTGGTTAAAAATCACACCACTTAGTGCTGAAATAATGAAGACTTTCTAGTCTTATAACATTCTTCAACACTATTGCTTGTAATACAATGTTTGTAACTCATGTATGATGGCGAGAAAAATTGTCTAGTTTGAAAAAAAAAATCACACTTGACAGACAGAATTAAATGAAATAATCTTTAAGAATGCAGAAACTTTGCTTATTTGAGAACCCTTTTTTGAATGTTCATATTCCATGACAGCCAGCTCATGTAGTATGAATCCGAGCAAGGAGAGAAGCAGGTTTAGAACAAATTTTGTAGGATTATTTTTGTTTCCTTGGGAAACTACAGAGATGTTGGTTTAGCAACTTGCAGCTTTGACTAGAAGGTTATATATTCTACACTTTCCTCTGTATAATCCAGCTACAAAAGCTGCTGTAGGGGCAGCCTCTTAGATGTCCAAGGGCAACCTTGCCAAATTAGAATGACAAAACATTCCTTCCTAATGGGATAAGCCTCGTTCTCATACCTTCTGATGTGTTTGTATCTCCTCTGATTATTTTACAACAAAAAATAGAAGTTGCTACACCAAAAGTATTGTCTCTACCAATGTTTATAGACATCCTTCTTCTCCCCCCTCTCCTGCTTAGATCACCATGAAAGAAACAGAGTAGTTCTACAAGTACCCAAAACTTGGCTGTTGTGGGATGGCACTGAGACAAATAGTTTACAGAATTAATTTTGGTTTTTGTAAATAGATTAGGCACTTCTATTAATACAAATAGCATCTGTGTCAGTATCTGGGACTAAAAGAGAAGGACTCCAGTCAATATGACTCTCTGCAGGGGGCACTTGACATCTGGGGCTGTGACTCATTCTCTTCAATATTAGGCTGAAGGACTGTGAAGTGCATCATGAGAAGGTTTTTCTTTCTTCTGATGTACCACGCAGAAACTTTTGTTACAAGCATGAGGCTGGTGACAAATGGTACTTACCCATTTTGTGTTTGCAAGCCTTAAAATAATTGTTATCCTCAAGATCCAGCAACTCGCCCACCAGAAAGGAAAAGTATTTTCCTTACCTTCACCCTCACCCTTTATCTATTTTTGCAAGTCTAAATGAGGAGGTTGAAAATTAGTTCTTGGTGCAATTGAGACAGTGCTTGAGTTTTGTAAAGTTCAGAGGAAAAAGAAAGATAGGCAAGAAATATGTAAAAAGCTAAGTAATGTTTTGTCATCTGGGTTCCAGTCTAAAAACACAGCTTAAGGAACTCTCCCAAAAGAAGTTAAAGCAGTCTTGATGGGTGCTGGCATATTAAAAAAATACTTGTACAGGTTGTCCAGAATTCCCAGTCCCCTTCAGAATGACATCTACAGTAGTACCTGCAGAAAAATGGCCATATGTGTTCTAGCCTGTCATGTATGATTAGAGGCCATATACCACAGTTGCCACGTGAAGAAGCCAGAATGAGTGCCTCTGACTTTTGTTAAAATAGCTGCCTTTTTAAGTATGTTTTTAGATGTGTGTTAGATAAACATATCTGGGATTTCTGAGAAGTATTCTAAATGTACCAGAGTAGTTAAAACATCCCCCTTTATGCACAAGGGGTCAGACTCTTTCTAATTTACTTTCTATCGGACATCTGTTGGCTTCATTCTTGTGACAACCAAGATTCTTTTAATACACCTTCAATCTCTACTTGGATGAGCAATTTTTTTTGTGCAAGCATAATTCAGCTTCTCAGACTACCTGAAGGCACATTTTTCTGTGGTATATTGCAAAATTCAGAGGAGAGATTGTTTTGCCTTTCTTTACTTTTTCAAAAAATACAATCGTTCACATCCAAAGGAATCCCTTTGGTCAACCTGGTGTACTCCAGAATAATCCAGTTGCTGTAGTTATGAGCTTCGACCTAGATAAAGACAGAAAAGGTATAGTAAGATAAGCATCAACATGAGATACCTCTGTTTTGTAGTTTACAGGAGCATTACCATTACGATGGCATAATCGGGATGGAATTGCAGGACACTGCAGAAAGTATTTGGATAGCAGATAATAAGACAACATATAATCCAAAACTTCTCTGCCACAGTCAATATAGATAAGGTAATGGAAAACTGATAGTAGAGAAGAGGCGTCTTCCAGCTTGTTCTGTTTCTTTTTAGTGTCAGACATTCAGAGTCATCAATTCAATGACTTTGGTTTCATCAAAGCATTGCAATTCCTCTGCAAAGCTGATACAGACAATTCAGCAAGGGGAGGTGGATCCACAGTGCGCCTTAGAGGGCACTGAAACCAGATCCATTTGTGGCATCAGCACTTCTCGAAGCCATCCCACAAAAAAAGGCATGATTTTGCTAGGGCTGACCTTTACAGTTTCCTCTAGTACTTTTAGCTTTTAGCTTTCAGCTTTAGCGTTGCAAGTGACTTTGAATAAAATTGTGTTTGTGACATAGCTTTATATTGCTATGCCATGTGGCTTTTTCTTTTCCTTTCCTTTCCTTGTTTTTTTTTTTTTTTTCCTTAATGCCAAGCATTTGGAAGCTCTCCAGTATTTCAGTATTTGCACTCTTTGCATCCGTCTCTACTGCTGCTATTTGGAGCTGTTGCATTTCAAGCCATTAAATTATAACCCCTTTTTTCAGAGAGCAACTGACTCCATTCCAGCAATTAGGTGCCCTTCAGACACGTGAGACCAAGTCTCCTGTGCTATTAATGACTTTTTAATTATGGGAAAAACTGCAACCATTTCAAAAGGAAAACCAAGTATCCCTTTCCTCAGCTTTTCTCCCACCTGTAGTTCTGCATCCATACCTGTAGTTCTGTATCCATACACCACAACAGACAAGATCACAGTGTATTAGGAGGTAGCTTTTTAAACTACCCCTCTAGAATGTGAGCCATCCATATTGGAATTCCAGAATTTAATCATACAGAGGAAGAAGAAAAATCCAGAACACTTAAAATCCCAGCTGACCACTCAAATTCAGAAGATACTGGCTGTTTTGTACAGCCGAGATTAATTCTAGTGTTCAGAAGGAAATTGAGACTTGGAATTAGTTGAAAACTTTGAAGTTTGTCTTGATGATGAGGAGGATGCTGCCTTCCCTGTGACTTTCCTGTGAGGTCTAGAAAAGAACCTGCTTCAGCCTGCTTTGTGAGCTGATAATGCCCAGTATCAATTTCTATTTTATATGGTAGACATCCCTTACAAACAAGGGACTGGACAAGTACAGGATGGGCAAGAAATTAGTGAGTTGAGAGGGAGCTAGCCAATTTCTGGAGGCAGTTTCTGGCATGCCCAGATGGAGGAGGGCAATTGCTCTGCATAACTGTGGGTCATGGCTTAGCTTTATTGTTGGGCGCTCAGGAGGAAGCTGTGACCAGGGCTTTTGTTCATTAGTGTTTGTCAAGTCCCTCTTCTCAAATGCAACTTCCCCAAATGGAAGCAAAGGAGTTCAGCAGAGACATAAAGCATTAAATCAAAGGCAGAAACTAATCCAAAGTATTTCTTTTGCAACGCTTTGCACTAGGAGTGTGTCAGAGCACTCATTTCAAGTCAAGTGAACATTCATGTCCCTGTGAGTGGCTGTGTGTGGGACATAGCCAGCTGTTCAGAGACAGAAAATTGTTTAAAGAGAATGTAGAATAAAGACCTAATTGGCAATAATTTGGATTTTTTCACCTAGCTGGTAATTTTATCCTTAAGTAAAGTGTTTCAGGTGGGGCTGCTCCTTTTAAGGTGAACTGCTGAGTGTGGGAGTGGAGGGAAGTTTCCAGCCCACAGTGATCAGGTGGAAGCAAGGTGAGTGTGAGGAGCAGGAATATGAGACTGATGCTCAAAAGGCAGAGAGCAGTGTGTAAACGCCACAGCTAGGTGTCTGGAAATGGGAATGAGTGGTTCCTCAGCACCAGAGAGGACTTTCTTATCTGTGCAGCTTGCTGCAAAGCAGAGCCATTAACTTCTTTGAAGACATGCTTAGAAGCAATGACCTACTTTCAGGAATGTAGCTAACGGGAAGACTTGGGTATAAACCTTTTTTATTTCTGTTCTGCTTTGCCTACCCTCTTTTGAGTTTTCTCCACTTAGAGTCAGCTAATTAGTTTATAATCTAATTAAATTTGGCTTTTTATTTTAGTTTGGTCATCTTTAGGGAGCTCGCTCTAAGGAAAAGCTCTGGGAAGATGTAGTTCAAAGCTGTAACTGATGAAGAATCCCGTCAGGCTTTCCCCTGCCTCATGCCGGGACACCCAGCCTGCACAGCTTGCTGCCACTTAATATTTGGGCAATGGTACAGCCTCATCCACACCCCAATTCTGGCAGTGCAAAGAAAGGAGCTGGTGGAGGCCAGGAGCTCCAAGCCTGCCGAGATGAGCTGTGCTCCTGTTTTGACTCGGAGTATGAGTGACAGCCCTTGCATGAAGGTCTGCAACTTGTTCTAGTTGTTCTGGGTGGAACATTTTTGTTACAAAGTCTGTTGAATCACAGACTTGCTTTTTCTGATGTTGTGATTGTTGTGTATAATGCCATTATGGAACTACCTATGACCTTCAGATGAGTTGATAACCATGAAAAAATAACCAAACCATCTGCAATACATCTGGGCATAGGAGTGCCTGGCTGACATCTTAGAAAATGAAAAGGGGATTTTGGAGAAACATTTCCTATTAATTCATGCTTCCAGTTGGTCCTAGAATTCCTGTGGGTATTACTGGGAGCCAGTCATCTAATTATGAAGGGCCTTCAGTGACCCATTTGGTTCTCTTACACAGTGATAGTTAGAATCACAAGTTTCAAGAGCTTTATTTTTCAGTTCTTCCTCCCTATAAATTTACTGCTGCCCACCCATCTCTTAGAAGGGACTATTTTATATTAAAGATATTCATGCAGGTTTTATTGTTGGGTTTGCTGTTAGTTATTTATTTCTAAAGCAAACTCAAGGTTAGAACTGACTGCAGGCACTAGAGTGGTGATTTCTTACCATAACTAGTATCCAAGCAAAAATCTCATTTCCACCTGTTTTGAAAAATCTTGGCCTTCAGATTTTATTGTAAAGTTCTTACTAGGTCATCCAATTAATAGATTGACCTATATTTATTTCATTTCTCTTGCTACAGGTTAATTTTGACCTCTGGAACTCAGAGAAATAAAGCACAAAATAATGCATCAGATAAAAGAAACTATTGCAATGTAAGCTGAGAAGCCAAAGCTGAAGGGCAAAGGTGGCAGGGAAGAAGGCACAGTACATAATTTCTGGTGGTGATATTCATGGCATCTCACAGTAAGTGCATTCAAATACATTTCTAGCAACTCACATTTGCTTCTTATGGATGAGGGGGATTAGCAGTAACAGGAGGTAGGACTTTAAAGTGAAAACGTATTAAAATAGTCTGCTTACAAAAGAGCATGTCTCCTGCAATCCTTCCAAGGCTTGCATCTTCACTGCTCTGTACTGTGTTTGCATCAATACAATAATTTGTATTTGCAGCCTGTAGGAGTTTAACTTAGCACCTGCTGCCACCTTATTTAGAGGACTGTATATTTTCTTGCTGTTTGTTTGTTATTTTTTTTAAAGTAGGTGCAGTTCTTTAGCCTATTTTCTGCCTCCAGAAATAAATATATTATAGGCTAATTCCATACTGAAGGAATCACCTGCCTTTGCTTAGTCTGCAAGTAGGACTATTAGGATGCGGGCTGGCCTGCGTTGGAGCTGGTTTGGGCACCACAGGATTTAGAGCTGTAGCCATTCAGAGGGCATTAGCATTTTGAAAGGTTTAACCAACAAAAGCACACTTGTGGCTTGGGGAATACAGATGCTGAGAAAATGTTTAAATTCATGTAATGGTTTGGATCTTCAGGACTGCTTGATTCACCCTTGCAACCTTGTCTCCAGACAGTGCCACAGGCTTAACTCACCTGCCAAGAAGTGTGAGCATTCCTTCGAGTCTCTGTAAAATGCATCTGTGTGCAACTTTGATAGCTTTTACAAGGCATAAAATTACTGTTCAGAGTAACTCCCTTCAGCTACTTTTAAGTCAAGTGAAGTAAGAGTAAATATTTCTCAGCAGGTTGGAATTCCAAATGCCACTTCTCTTTCTGTCTTTGGAGTCTCTTTATATTTTTGTATGCATATAATTCATGCAGGTTCAAGCTGAGATGTTTAGGGGTCAAGGGAAAAGAAGTCTGGAAAAATCACAAAACATTCTTGATAAATATTCACCAATATGGTAAATTCCATGAAAGTATGGGTTGTTTTTTTTATAAGAAATATGTATACATGAAGTGCTAAATCCATATGGAGAACTTTTTGTGTGATGATAAATAAGAAAAATTTACTGTTACCTTGAGATTTTCTTGGTACTTTTAGTATATAAAATTTCAATTAAACATACAAAATAAGTAATGGATATGTTGATGAATATGGGTTTTTCTGAGAAGGAAATTATATGCTGATGTGATGGGCATTGCACTGTGGTGGAATAAGCCTTGCAGGGAGTTGTGTCTCTGGAGCAGAGATCCCGTGTCCCTGCTCAGTACCAAGGGTTGACTCTGAAAGCAAGTCACTGTGCTGTGCTGCTTTGGGCTTCCCAAAGGGAACCCCCCAGAGTACTGTGAGAAACAATTCTTGCCCTGACCAGGAGCAGACGCAGCCTTGATCTAAATGGGGCGTAGATTTTGCCCCAAGAGTATGGGACTGCGTGCTAGAGCATCAGAACCTCTATGATTCTTACTTTTTCAGTCCAAATCCACTTCCTAGTAAGGCAGATGAGACATTCTGCTCTGACTCCATTAGTCAGAACATGAAATTGGGGGTTTATTTTCCCATTTTCAGTCTCAGAACTGAATCCTTCTTCCAAGGGGCAGGGTCAACATGTTGAGTCCAGGCTCTTAAGCCTCTAAACAGGCTCTTTTGCAGTGGCAGTGAGCACAGTGCAGGTAAGAGAACTGTCAGGTAACTGCAGCTGGATTAGGCTTTTTGCAAGTCCTCAGCAAACACCTTCTCCTTTGGAATCAGCGTAATGAAGGTCATGAAAGATGAACTTGTTCCTCGTTCAGAAGGTGTGCTGGCTTTGCCTCTTTACCCCTTTCTTAAAAGGAACCTTCATTATCTCATTATACAAGCTCTGTTCTGGTTCATATTTCAGACTATGCTTACCTTCTTACAATTCTTTAGGTTTTGTTTTCATTTTTTCTGAAGTCATGTTATCACCTTGCGTTAACTGATTAACACAGAAAAGGGCTGGATGAATAATTCATTGTGTATGATTAAATCAAAGAATTTACGTTTCCTTTTGTTTAATAAAATGTCTGCAAATATATCAAAGCTTTCTTTCAGCTATTTGTTTTTGCAAAGTTATTTTGCCAAATAATTGCAATAAATATTCCTTTGTGCTGAAAGTGAAGCATTATTTGTGCAAGAATTTGACACGGGTGTGCAATACCATTACAATGCTGGTAGAGACAAAAAGGAAGGTTGTTATGCATTGAGTTGTTCGGGATTTTTGAGCTCCACTCCAGTAATTTTTGTGCACACCTCACTTGAAGAACCAGTGGAGTACAGGACTGCTCTCGAAGTAGGAAGGGAACCAGATTTAGGCAGATGATCATGTACTAATTACACTTCAATTTCTATTTTAGAGCTAAAAAGACTAGAAATAAGATGTTGTACACTGATCCTCAATATATGCCTAACTCCTGATGTTTATCTGAGAGTTGTGTTATTAGGCATGCACCTTGTAATGTGTACAGAGCAGCACAGACTGGCTTCTCCCCAAGAATACAGTCCTGTTATCTGTGCTGTCATGGATTTCTTGCATTCTGTCTAACAAAGTTAGAGAAGGAAATGGCATTTGTTATTTGCAATATTTCAATCACTTTTTGAAATCCACAGACAAGTACTTCAGCTGGTAGAAGCAGATTTAAAATGGCAGAAGCTTATTTGGTGGAGGAAAGATTTACTAGGCTGTACAGAAAAGGCCTGGAATCTGGGGGCAGTGGATGGGCTCTGAGCACTTCTTTCTCTGTAAATGGCTAAACTGATAAGAAAATATTGGTATTTGGTGGTGCCTGTCAGCTGGAGACCAAAGCATCTTTACCAAGAATTTTCCACTGCAGATTTCGGGTCTTACAGGCACTTAAAAAAAAAAATTATAAATAAGTACATTTACTTTTTACTGTTGCACACAATGTGTGCCTGTGTGTGTGTTTTATTTTCATAGCCATTCCTAAGGAGACAGAGGGAAGATTTGCCCTCTTAAAATAATGGCAAAAATAGCAAATCAGATGGTAGTGGGGGGGAGGAACAGCCTTGAGGAGACTGTTTATGAAGGCTTTCATTCCATCATGTACCTTGGACATAGCTCAAGTGAGCGAGAATCTGCTATGCCAAATCTAAACTTGGCCCTGGTAGAGGCAGATAAGGACCTGTGCCTAGCGCAAGCCATGGGAAGAATCATCTTTGGAGACAGGCACAGCTGATGGAATCAAAGATAGTGATAACCTGTGGATCAGACTATGCATCTTTTTGACAAGCATCAGCTGTTCGTTCCCAGCCTCTGGGTGACTCCTTTATACCAGATGCAGTATTTCAAAAAACAATTGCTAGTGATGTGGATTAGGAGGGGAAAAAATGTAAATTGGAAGCGACCCAAGTTCCGACTGTGCACGGGTGTCCCATGGGTCAGATGAGAGACTGTTTCCCAGGAATCGCAGGCCAGATGACATTTGCAGAAAATGTGGAGGGAAAGGCTGTTAGAAATGGGATTGTCTGAATAGGAGGAGGCTGCATAAGAAGAATTAAAATTTGCTAATGCAGCAGGGTCACCATTAGTATCCCCATTGTGGGCAGCTATCCCTAAACTGATGCTATTACATTTCTGGAGACATCAAGAGATAAAAAATTACAGTGGACAGAGGATCCAAATTTGGTGATCCCTGGAAAATGACCAATGTAGAGGAAAAGTACACTTCTTACCAGAGGAGTTAAATTGGTGGCCTGTGCTCCCATCCAGCAGGAGCAATCCAGCTGTTTATCTGATCAAGGCTGCTGCACAGCTACACACTGTTTCAAGCTGGACCAAGTAAAAGTAAAAGCAAAGAGGATTACTGTGCAGTCAGGGGAAAAATCGGATGTCTAGAAAGGAGTTTCAAAGTCATTCACAAGGGAGAGAAGACATCCACAGCTTTGGGCAGGACTTGCCAGAAGCTTCTGCTGATGACAGCTGACAGAAATACACAAGTAGTTGCTTTTACAATTTTTTCCAGGAACAAGGTCTTTGTAAGATTGTGCTGAAATAAGGGACTGCTCAGGCAGACAGATTTCATGTCTTGTTTTTCAGGAACAGGTACCTGATGTCTACCAGGTGTCTGCCCTGGTTGTCAGGTGAGTTTTTCAACCTCACATGTGCTCTGTGCTGTTGCATCCATCCTGCTAGCAACATCTGTTTACTCAGTTCAGGGAAAGCCTGGGTATATTTCTGTGCTCCACAAAAAACATTTACCAAAGCCTAGAAAGATTTGTTCTTTCTCCCACTCTTTCTCTCCTACTGCAATTCATCTACCTTTGACTTTCCCTCCAAGATGACTTCTGAGAAGTGTAAAATCTGTGCAAGCTGATGCAAGGGCAGTGGCAAGAGGCTTCTACAGTCAGCAAAAAGACCTATGACAGAGCTGAGCAAGGCAATAGGCGGCTATCCTGGTGGGAGTCTGTTACAAACCACCCAACCAGGATAAAGAGGAGGACAAAGTATAAGTGCCTGGCTGTTGTTTTAAGATTGCCAGCTCTTGTTCTTGTGTGAGACTTGAACTTGCTGCATGTCTGCTGGAAACTCAACACAGCAGAGAGGAAGCAGCCTAGGAAGTTCCTGGAATGTGTGGAAGAGAACTTCCCAACACTAGTGGTAAATGAGCCCTCTGGGGTGGTGACCTGCTGGACTTGCACTCCATGAAGAGAGAAGGGCTGGTGGGAGCTGTGGTGGTTTTATAAATACATCAACAATAAAAGGAGGGCCAAGGAAAAAATCCATCCTTTATGGAGATCTTGATGTGAATCAAGCCCAACTTCCAATGAGAGCCAAGCACAACTCCTACAGTAATGGCAGAGGCATAAGGCAATTTGGTGCCAGACCACTCAGAAGTCACAAATCCCTTCCCCCTGTGTTTCATCTGGAAGGACAATAAGCACGTTGCAAGATGACAAAGATTCAAAATTACATGGGAAGATTAACAGATTACTTTTCTCTGTAATATTCTCAGAAAATCTATTACAACTTTTTAAGCATGTTAAAGAGGAGAAGAGGAAAGGCTGGTTTTAACGTATTTCAGTCAACTGATGGCAGTCATTGCTGTGGGATAACTATGAGCCCTGAATTTTAATGGATTTAAAAAGGAGAAGTGGGCATACTTAAAGGGATGGGAAGATTAAAAGATTTAAAACAGAACCACAGAGAGCTGTACTCAGCATCGTGAAGATGAAATCTAAGCACAAATTGACAGGAACGGGCAGATGTTTCTTTTTTGGGTGAATCTTTCTGTTAATGTCCACAAGGGCTTCTTTGCCCTTTCCTCTGAAGCTTTAAAGCATGATTCCTGTCAAAGAAAACAGAAGTAGCACAGCTGTAAAAAATGCTGTAATGCTTGAAAATAGCACTTTGTAGTGAGCACTGGAAAGCAAAAGTTCTCAGCCATGAAAGGTAACTGGTGGTAGATGTTTAAAGAATAAAGTAAAACTTTTACCCTTTATCCAAAGAGTCTACTTAAGGCTTCCATTAGAAGGATTAGGCCTTTTCTTCTCCATCAGAGTCTATTCTCAGCTTGTACATCAGTCTTCCAGCAACATAGGAGTAGGGTTGTCCATTTGAGTCAGCTGAGTCCACTTTGGCGTGGGAGACAAGGGATTGTGGTTTGGAGAATAGCTTTCAAGCTCCAGCACCTTAACCCAGAATACTTCAGGATGGTAAGTGCACTGTTCTTTAAGAGGAGCAATTAGGAAGAACCAGGCAAAGACACTTCCCAAAGTGGCAAGTGGTTCATGTCCCAATTATGACAAGGCAAATGAATAATTGTAAACTTTCCTCATGTGAGGTTAAGTGTGCATATCCATTTATATGTGTATATACATAAATGTACAGGTGAACTGAGCTGCATTTCTGAAGAGGCCAGGCCAAATAGCTTCATGAATTGTCAGGTGCAAAGCCAAATAACACAGATTCTTTCCTTTCATTTGGTTTTAGCATGAGAATAGCTGAAACCCACAAGCAGTTTTATGTCCAGAAGAGTATTAAGTGAGAAGTTTTGATATGAAATCATTATCTTCCCTCTTCTAAATCCAAATACTAATTGCAACCTTGCTGTGAGCCTACAGTATTAAGGCTATCATAGCCATGGCAACAGAAAGCAACATTAAATGGAATACATATCCACTGCACAAGATCGGGTTTTTTGTTTTGTTTTTTCTCCATTTGGGCAGTAGGCACACATTTCAGCAGTCATGGTATACAGATCAAAAAAGCTTCCAGTTCTTCAAACTGCTGAGCTATTTTGCCACATATCCTCTTCTATCAGTTAATATTTTGTGTATCTGTATAATTAATTTCAGTGCAGGATGGTTTGTTAATCCACAGACACAAACAAAAACACAAATGAAAATTTCAGCATGCATTTTGCGCTATTTACCTTTCAGGATTAAACCCATAATAAAAACTTTCGTGTAGTTATAATTGAGCTGATTTTTCTTAAAATGAGGAGATAAACATCTATGTAAATAGCCTCAAAAAGATATTGTCTTTAGGAAAAGAGCACTTCAAATGAGCTGCTTAAAGTCACCTTCTATGCTTTGCATGATAATTGTAATGCAAAATAATAAACAGCACAGGGCACCAAGCACAGCACTTCAAGGATGGAGGATGATCTTGTGCAATTTATATAAAGAAAATTAGGCATTTAAAAGCAACCAAAATCACTTAAAAACCTTACAATTAAAATAAATAAATTTAAAAAGAGAGAGAGAGAGCGTGTGAAGGGTGTGTTCAAGGTAAGATTATTGAAATAAGTTTCCATTTGCTTTATTTTCCTGAGGGTATGTGTCTGTAATGATCTGCCTGACACCAAAGCATCTGAGTACACTGTGAAATTAATTGCTGGGGACATTGCAGTGCACCACAATTCTGTAGACCACGGGTGATGTTTCAGATGTGGATGTACTTTACCTCTTTTTTAGTACATATGAAGGTTAGTTTTAACTGGAAAAGATGCTGCCATGCCCAGATTGCTATGTGACATAGAGGAAAACTTATGTTAACCAAAGACCTTATGGCTTAGATTGCTTATTCTTGTTTTCAGAGAGGAAATCTGTGAGAGAAAACTGTATCAAAACAAGTGTCTTTATGCAGGTATAATTGTATCCCTCCTAACGAGACCTCTCTACCAGAAAAAGCTCTAAAACATTGCACCTTAATTCCACGCTACTCTGTCAGCAAAAATTTGTATTCTGTAATGTAATATTTATGTGTGTTTATAAATGGTTAAGAAAGGGCTAACATAGTCAGACATCATTAGCATGGGCAGAAACTACTGGGAGGTGTTAGAGATTGGCTCCTTATGCCCGTGATTTACAGCAATTGTCCTGCTGGAACCAGTAATTATCCAGCAATTGATTATTAAAACACCCTTTAGCGAATTATTTATGAGGATGCTTTTGATGTAAATTGCACCAGAAGTTGTTCAGAGGAGAGTTTTGCATTGATAAATAAGTATTTTACTGCAGACAATTGAAAAAGAATTTTCAGCAGGTGAAAGCGTTGCTTTTAATGGTAGAAATGTGTTCAGGTAAGTCATGTATGCAACAAGGAAAACGATGAGTGTTATATCTGAAGGAATGAATCTCTTGTGTCCCACGGCTGTAGTTGCAAAGGGCAGCAGTGGAGGAGGTGAGATAATCTAAACCAGAAATCTTTGCAGTGCTCAGTGTGTCCTGAGCCATTAGCAAAGAGCTTAGATGGAATTGAAAATGTATCTCTGAGCTTTGCATGGGCTCTCGATTCTTTGATTCTTTGCTTGGGAGGGAATATTCACCTTTTCAGCTCTGTGTGGCCATGTTCTTGTGCAAAAATTTTAAAAAAAGGATCTTGTGATGAGTCCCAACTGTGAGGTACTCCTAGCTGAACAAAAGACTTGATAGTGGCACCAGTTGTTCTGATCTGAAGGCATCTCATCTTGCAAACTGTATCTTCATGGGTGCTCAGACTATCATGGCTACAACTACTTTACAGTTAATACCATTTAACTAACTCTAGAGGGGCCAGTGTAGTGTTCAACTAAGTTACTACAGGTATTTTGTTTACCCTGGGCATGCTCAGAACCTTAATATGAGTTCTCTGTACCTACTCCTTGTTATTTCCATGCCAGCTCAGTCATATTTTGCTGTGCTAACAATGGGACACCTGACTTTGTGTCATAGTTGTAGGAGGGAGAGTAAAGGTAACCCTCATAATTTCAAATATGCTTAAACCATTTTGGCACAACTTGTAAAAATTAAAAGCTGATTGTACTTTTAATAGCAATCTTGTCAGTAATATTCAAAGCAGTAAGTCTCTAGTATTCTAAAAGCACAGATTACCTGAAGTGACTGAAAGAGACTTCAAAGAATCTATAATTAAAATCAGTAATATGTACTGTATGTTTTAAAATCCTGAACTCTGGGAGATTATTTTCTTTATATAGTACTTAAGAACACATTCAGATATATTGATACCACTATTGTCTTATTTAATGACCATTCCT